>NC_138775.1:274082387-274414236 GCF_965119305.1 Pelophylax lessonae | reverse complement strand
AGGGAAGGTTGGATGCCAGTATTTTTTAGGTGTGTCCTGAATTAGCTATAGGACTAGGTTGGATGCTGATTAGAGATGTGCCGGTTTTCAGTAATTCGATATATCGCGGTATTGCATACCACGGTATTGATATTGTGGTCATTTTTTAAATACCGTGTTTCTCTGCTCCTCAAGTCTTCCTTTTGAATTGATACTTTCAGTGAGCTGGATGACTTTCACTCACTCAACAGTTCACTCACTCAATAGAAACAGCTCTTGTAATATGATCCTAGAGTGAGAGAGCTTAGCTCCTCCCTGTAACCAATCAGACGGCTCCCAGCACACACCCACATGCTTCTTCCAGGGCTCAGACACGGACAGAAACTGCCTAATACAAGCAAGTCTCTGCAGATAGAATAAGATGATAGATAAATAGAAAGAATAAGATAGAAAGAATAAGATAGAAATAATTAGATAGATAGATAGATAGATAGATAGATAGATAGATAGATAGATAGATAGATAGATAGATAGATAGATAGATAGATAGATAGATAGATAGATAGATAGATAGATAGATAGATAGATAGATAGATAGAATAAGATAGATAGATAGAATAAGATAGATAGATAGATAGATAGATAGATAGATAGATAGATAGATAGATAGATAGATAGATAGATAGATAGATAGATAGATAGATAGATAGAATAAGATAGATAGAAAGAATAAGATAGATAGATAGAATAAGATAGAAAGAATAAGATGGATATAGAGATATATAGAGATATACACACATACATACACGGGCATAGCAGCACATTTATAGATGCACAGGCATAGCAGCCCACATTACATTATTATATAGCCATCAAGCAGTGTCCGGTCTACCTGGGGATGACTGGTCCTGGCGCTCAGCTCCGATTTGATGGCCTGGTCATTAAGGGGGCAAATCCTTGCGGTCCAGAAGTGGTTAAACCTGCAGGAGGACAAGTATTTTTATTTATAAATTACTTTGCTATTGCTTTAGGCCTGGTTCACATGTATGCGGGTTGGCGACCCACATTTGCTGGGCCAGCTATTGGGGGAGGTTAAAGCTGGTATTTTTTTAGGCATGTATTGGACTGGCTATATGGGAAGGTTGGAGGCCAATATTTTTTTAGGTGTGTGTCTGATCAGTTATGGTCGGAGGCTGATACTTTTATCTAGGTGTGTGTTGGACTGGCTATAAGGGGAGGTCGGAGGCCAGTAATTTGATTTTTAGGCATCTGTTGGATTAGCTATTAGGTAGGTTGGAGGATAGTATTTTTTTAAGGCGTGTGTTGGACTGGCTAAAGGGGAGGTTGGAGGCCATATTTTTTTTAGCTGTGTCTTAGATCAGCTAAAGGTGGAGGTTGGAGGCTGCTACTTTCATTTAGATACGTGTTGGACTGGCTATAGGGGGAGGCCAGTATTTTTTTTCAGACGTGTTGTATCAGCTAAAGGGGGATGTTGGAGGCTGGTATTTTTGTTTAGGCATGTGTTGGATTGGTTAAAAGGGAAGGTTGGAGGCCAGTAATTTGTTTTTAGGCATGTGTTGGATCAGCTATAGCAGGCATCACTAAATGGCGGCCCGCGGTCCGCTTCCGGCCCGAGCTACTGCTCTATCAGGACCGCCGCGATCAGCTGTTGGTTTTCTTACCAGAAAGTAGCAGTGGTGTGGGGGGATGTGAGAGAGACAGTAATGTCGGGGGATATTTGAAGGGGGCAGTGGTGTGGGGGGATGTGAGAGGGACAGTGCTGTTGGGGGATGAGAGAGGGACAGTACTGTTGGGGGGATATGTGAAGGGGCAGTGCTGTGGGGGGGGGAAAGGGGCAGTGCTGCTGGGGGGGGGGGATATTAGGGGGGCAGTGCTGGGGGGGAGGTGAAGGGGCAGTGCTGTGGGGGGCCTATTAGGGGCAGTACTGTGGTGATGTGAAGGGGGACAGTGCTGTGTGTGGGGGGGTGATGATGTAAAGAAGGACAGTGCTATGGTGGGGAAGATGTGAAGGGGGATAAGCAGCTGCACAGAAAACGTGCAGGGTACCAATGACTCTTAAGCGCAGTGAAATACAAGGTGTGATTTCCCGCACGTGGAAATTGCATGGTACAAACGCACCATACAGTTTCCATGCGACTGCATTTTTAAAAAGGTGCCAGGGCTTTTTCCCAGCTGAAAACGCAGACACAGCAGCCCATTCAAATGAATGGGATGTCGTGCCTGCACACCTGGGCTGTGATGTAAAGAATCCGAGTCATCGCACAAAAATGCAATCTTGACCTCTGTTGGAAGAAAATTTTACTAATCGGACCTCCATGAATTTGAATTCAATACCCTTGAGCTATAGGATATGTTGGAAGATGGCATTTTTTCTCAGGTGGGTGCTGGACTGGCTATAAGGGGAGGTTGGAGGCCAGTATTTTTTTAGGTGTGTCTTGGATTAACTGTAGGGGAGGTTGGAGATTGGTACTTTTATTTAGGTGTGTGTTGGACTGGCTATAAGGGGAGGTTGGAGGCCAGTATTTTATTCTTTGTTGTGTGTTGGATTAGCTAAAATTGGAGGTTGGAGGCTGCTCCTTTTTTTTTCTCAGGCATGTGTTGAACTGGCTATAAATGTCTATTCACACTTGTACGACTTGTCATCTGACTTTGGACATGAAAGTTGGATGAAAAGTCATACCTCGTGTTTTTCAATGATAACCATTAATATATGTTCAACTTAAAGTTGCAGGGACTTCAAAGTAGTTAATGCACAATTTTGGTCAGACTTTCATGCAACTTGAGGGCCATAGACTTCAATGTTAACCCTCAAAAGTTGCATGAGAGTCATACCTAAATGTTTTACATGCAACAGTTGTGCAGCAGTTGTCCGTTATTTTTAGCCAAAGTCGCATCCAAGTCATACCCATTCAAAGTTGCATTAAAGTTGCACTCCAAAGTCAAGCTGCTTTGGAGTTGTACAAAAGTGAATGGAGCATTACGGAAGATTTGAGGGCTGTATGCATAGTATAGGGAGGTGTCACTGTGACCAACCGTAAGCCATAAGGTAGATCCAATGGCTCTGCTGCCTCCCAATGAGGTTCACAGTGGTGATAGCATGTCCGAAGCTGGGAGTTCTTTGGGACTTCACATAATATTGCAAATATATGCAACAAAAACCTCTGTTTCAACATTCTTGAACTAGTTTTGACTTTAAGTTTATTTATTGCTATTTGTGTCTCAATTTGGAAATTACATTAGAGTAGAGTTAGGGACCGCACTTTGCAGAGGTGCCTTGACGTGGCAGTGCAGCTTCACATATATTTGCAAATACTGTATGTGTATATATACATATATATATACATATATATAGATACAGTATCTCACAAAAGCGAGTACACCCCTCACATTTTTGTTTACATTCATTATTTTTTTTCATGTGACAACAATGAAGAAATTACACTTTGCTACAATGTAAAGTAGTGAGTGTACAGCTTGTATAACAGTGTAAATTTGCTGTCCCCTCAAAATAACTCAACAAACAGCTATTAATGTCTAAACCGCTGGCAACATAAGAGAGTACACCCCTAAGTGAAAATGTCCAAATTGGGCCCAATTAGACATTTTCCCTCCCCAGTGTCATGTGACTCGTTAGTGTTACAAGGTCTCAGGTGTGAATGGGGAGCAGGTGTGTTAAATTTGGTGTTATCACTTTCACTCTCTCATACTGGTCACTGGAAGTTCAACACTGCACCTCATGGCAAAGAACTCTCTGAGGATCTGAAAAAAAGAATTGTTGCTCCACATAAAGATGGCCTAGGCTATAAGAAGATTGCCAAGACCCTGAAACTGAGCTGCAGCAAGTTGGCCAAGACCATACAGCGGTTTAACAGGATAGGTTCCACTCAGAACCAGCCTCGCCATGGTCGACCAAAGAAGTTGAGTGCACGTGCTCAGCGTCATATCCAAAGGTTGTCTTTGGGAAATAAAGGTATGAGTGCTGGCAGCATTGCTGCAGAGGTTGAAGGGGTGGGGGGGTCAGCCTGTCAGTGCTCAGACGATACGCCGCACACTGCATCAAATTGGTTTGCATGGCTGTCATCCCAGAAGGAAGCCTCTTCTAAAGATGATGCACAAGAAAGACCGCAGTTTGCTGAAGACAAGCATACTAAGGACATGGATTACTGGAACCATGTCCTGTGGTCTGGAGAGACCAAGATAAACTTATTTGGTTCAGATGGTGTCAAGCGTGTGTGGCAGCAATCAGGTGAAGAATACAAAGACAAGTGTGTCTTGCCTACAGTCAAGCATGGTGGTGGGAGTGTCATAGTCTGGGGCTGCATGAGTGCTGCCAGCACTGGGGAGCTACAGTTCATTGAGGGAACCATGAATGCTAATATATACTGTGACATACTGAAGCAGAGCATGATCCCCTCCCTTCTGAGACTAGGCCGCACGGCGGTATTCCAACATAATGGCCCCAAACACACCTCCAAGACGACCACTGCCTTGCTAAAGAAGCTGAGGGTAAAGTTAATAGACTGGCCAAGCATGTCTCCAGACCTAAACCCTATTGACCATCTGTGGGGCATCCTCAAACGGAGGGTGGAGGAGTGCAAGGTCTCTAACATCCACCAGCTTTGTGATGTTTTCATGGAGGAGTGGAGGAGGACTCCAGTGGCAACCTGTGAGGCTCTGGTGAACTCCATGCCCAAGAGGGTTAAGGCAGTGCTGGAAAATTTTGCTGGTCACACAAAATATTGACACTTGGGGCCCAATTTGGACATTTTTCACTTAGGGGTGTACTCACTTTTGTTGCCAGCGGTTTAGATATTAATGGCTGTTTGTTGAGTTATTTTGAGGGGACAGCAAATGTACACTGTTATACAAGCTGTACACTCACTACTTTACATTGTAGCAAAGTGTCATTTCTTCAGTGTTGTCACATGAAAAGATATAATAAAATATTTACAAAAATGTGAGGGGTGTACTCAGTTTTGTGAGATACTGTATATATAATGTAAACCTAACACAATTTGTCAAAACGGTTTAGACTTTTTATTTTGCTGGCTTACTGGTAAGTTTGCTGGGTAGATTTATAATGTATTGTTCTGTGAACTGTCATGACTGCTTGAACGGTTTGACCGCTCCCGTAGACGTCCTGTGACGAAACGTACGTAGGGCGGAACCTAACGTCACTTCCGGTCCGCAGCTCGCCCCAGTTGGAACGCGGAAGCTTCCACAGCGTTGCCTGCACGAGTCTGAGCTGATCTGCTGCATCCTAAAGCGTGAGTTACTACAAGCCTTTTGGAATATTCTCCTTCACTACTGCACTAAGAGGTTCGTTGTCTTCTCCCCTTTATACCCAGATGGGACCCAGATGGGACCCATCGGTCCGTGAGGACATTCTGGGAAAAGGTTTGAGGTATTTTTCTTATACCCTATTCGGCTCCTACTCACACTATCAATTATATAGGGTAAGTGCGACCTCTTGTGGCTCTTTTGGATTTATACCATTAAGAAGGCATTCATAGCATTCTCTCCGCTTTGTATTGTAGCAACTACTTTTTTATCCTTTTTACCTTATCGTTCACCATAATATTAATTTCACTGTTATTTATTGGAAAGTATTCCACCACTATATTTATTATAAATCACCACATTTTAGTCATATCCAGGTGATTGTTTTAAATCGTCCTTTTAGCCAGTGACTTGGAATTTGTCACAGGCATATACACCTACACATGTTTGCACTATATACTATGCACTAAGCACTTTCTTCCTCTATTTCTCACCCGCATCTTTGCACATGCGCTAGGTAGCGCCGTTTCCAACTTTTCACCCCCACATTATATACCGCTCCTCTGAAAAGCGATCCACTCCTTAATTACTTTTCAGAGATGTTTGGCAGGTTGTGATCAGGAGTTGTATTACCTCCTCGCCTCCTGCTTTAACTCTTTGTACCCTGCACTATGATATGCTCGCAATGTGCCATGTGTATACCCGCAGCCGCTGCCTCTGCAGCTAAAGGAGGAGTGGTTGGGTGGGACGTTAAAACCGTGGTTCAACCGTGGAGTTTTACTGCCCCCCAACCACTAGTATGAATGAGCTGTAAATGTGTGACCAAAAACAAAATAAATATGTGATCATGTGTACAATCTTTGTGTGCTTCTAATTCCTTGTGTATTCAACCATCAGTTTGCATACTCACATTAGATCGGCCAATACCTAAAGTATAAAATCGACTCCAACACTGTAGTAACCTGGTTAGAACCCCAATGTCTGTATGATTGAGCACACTGTCATCAAGCCCTAATAGAGCCTGGAAAAATTGTTAATAGAGTAATGAGGGGGTCTGGTGTAATGTCACTGTCTAAAATTGTATTGTCATTTTTTAGGATTTTGTCCCAGAAAGGTAAACTGAGCAAGCATTTGCTCCATATGTGAGTCATCATGAATTCCTCCTTCAGACATCTCCAACATGTATCAGGGCATGTCAGTTCTGTGATATGCATGCCTACAGGGCAGCTATACTATCTGGACATGATCTTGTAGTTTCTGTAGCCGATATGGACATTTTATGTCTTGGTGTGATCACCTTATCTGAGTCAGTGGGGAGTATGGACCACCCCAACACTTTCTCCTGTTTAGTAATGAAATAATAAAATTTGGGAAACATTGCAGATAGAAGAGATTTATGAATCATAGATACTATATGGGTCTGCCTCTGTTCGGGTAGAAGATATTGCTCAAAACTCTAAGGGGGTCTAGTTAGTAAAGACAATGGATGGATAGATGGAGTGACCAAAGTTAGAAAGTTGAAACTTCCCAAGCAAGGTCAACTGATCCCTCTTCATAGATGAGGGAAGTTCTAAGGCGGGGGACAAGTCAATTAAGTAGCTTCTGCTCTGCTCCAGGCTAAAAATGTAGGAGAATTTAGGGCTAGTGAGAATTAAGAGTTAGAGAATAAAGCTGTCATTGGTCCCAGCCTGGAAGATAGGAATCCTTTTTTTAAGCATATTATCCCAAATTTGCATAGTAGTGGAAACAGTAGGAGGTAAGGTATCTGACTTTGGTCACAACTCTGGGGGCAACTAAGGGTATATATTTCAGTTGTAAGTTAAGGATATCCTTATCCAAACTTTATATTTTTTTTGTTTGTGAGAACTAATCAATTAGATCAGGAAGGGCAAGCCCTCCATGTGTTTTTCAAATGGATAAGAAGATTCTTTCAAATCCTGGAGTGTTTGAGTTTTTGACCACCTATTTCTTAAGTATGTTCATAATATACATTTGCAATGATATCCAGCAACTTTAGGTTTCCTCCAGGCACAGTTGATCATAGATTCACTATACACTCCATACTCCGTGCCAGTTAGAGGGAAGTAAAGCATGAGTAGCGTAAAACCATTTTTCTTAAGCATTGAAAACCACATTTCACAGCACTTCAGAACCTTCTCCAGCAAGAACCAATTTATTGCCCTGTTTCGACTTTACAACCATATGAATTCTGGTGGTTAATTGAACCAGTAGATGGTAGATTGCTAGGTTTTTGATTGTTTCTTCTTGCGATAATATGCAAATTACCAGTTGTTTGAAAGTGGTTGAAAGTAACTTAAAATTGCCATGTGCTTTCTAAAAATGTTCAAGTTCACCTGAAATTTGTGTCAAGCAAGAATGGAGTACTGAGGGCAGTTAATTGGGCAGGCAGACTTATAAATGATCCCCAACCTGATAGTAAAAGGTCTTGGACATTGGATGAGAGTCTCCATAACAGGTCCCATTTTGGTCAGGTTGCCCAGGATCCTTTACCTATGAAGCCATACTCATGGTTTCTCTTGACATATTGATTTTTATTTGTATGTTTTCAACAATACTCAGTATTTAGCTGTGTACTTGCTTAAGCTACCTAAAGGATGACATGAGATGAATACTGGAAGATCAGACTGCTTTTTTGTTGTCTGGAAATAAAAACTGAACTAAAAAAAAGTGCTGAAGTACACGAGGGTGTGGTGGTCCTCCTGCTTGATCTGTGACCCTCCAGGGTGTAAGGCTCTTGAAAGTGGCTGAGTACTGTAAATCACCTGGCCAAAGCTAGGCAGATCCTGCCCCCAGGGCCATCTTACCGAATGGGCACGCCAGGGGGCCCCAATTTCCCAGGTGGCCCCACCTGCCCAGCGACCCAGCCCCAGCCAAGCATTAGTCCTGATTCCCGTGTGCATCCCACCGCCGAACTTAGCAGGTGGCAAGCGCCTGTTGGCCCTACGCTGCTGTCAGGCCACTTGGGCCATGGAGGGGGAGCCCACAACTGCAGGAATGCCTGTTTGCCTCCATGGGAACAGGCACGCACAGGACAGTCGAGTCTGACTCCCGTCCATGTGTGTGTTCACCGGACCCATCCGTCGAACTTGGAAGCTGTCATTAGCCTTGCACTGCTGTACCAATAAATATAGCCTAATAATTTTGATAATTTCCTTTTTTTTTCCTTGTGAGTGATTGTGTAGGCAGGGCCCCAGTGCACTGCATTGCCCAGGGCCCTTTAATGCTCTTAAGATGGCACTGCCTGCTCCTTGGGTATCTGCCAAAGCAGAACCGCCAGGTACTTGATGAAGGCTCCAGGGCAAAACAATGTTAAGGGAGAGTTACAAAACCAAAGGCCACTTACTCCCCAGACGTGACTCACAGTGGGGGTCTCAAAACAATAGTGATTTTCTGGCACCTCAGGGTATCACTTCTATAGGGCATGATCTCCACGGGCTTCCTGCCTTTCAAGCCCCAAACCAAAGCCGGCAGATCCATCTTACCAGGAGGCACTGGGTTCCTTGGAGTCCAACCTCAAATGAGGGATACTAAACTTTGTACATTACCTAATGGAACTAGGTTTCAAACCTTTGTGGAGAAGGATCCCTCCCAAACCCCATCATACTAGATGGAATATTCTTCAGCCAGTATGCCTGCTATGAGACAGGGAATCAACAGGCTTATACCCCCGGACATTTATAAGAACAGATAATAGAGCTGATCTTAGCCAAAAGGAGACTGCTACATGATTGCTCTGTGAAGTGTTCATAGCATAAACTATTACAATCTTCTGAGTGTGCATGTTAATCCATGGAGTAGACTCCCCCCTCCCCACCTTTCCTTGTTCTCAAAGAGAAAATCTACCGGTTTGGATTTTGCTGACTGATCGCCTTTATTTCACTGAAATAAGTTTAGGTGATATCAGCATGAGCCTGGCCACCAATTTATATAGTTAAACAAAAAAACATTGCTTAGAGGATACATTTTTTGTCCATATGTTGACCAAGCAAAACCAACACCTACGTATAAGAAAATAAAATGCTGTGGGTGGAGGAGCACATAGACAATGCAGAACTCCAGGGGAGGAATGCTAATCAAGGATGGGATGGTGTTATGTGGTCACTAATCATGTAGACCTTTTGTGTTAAGTAAAACCCAAAACATTTACACATTTAATCCCATTGAGAACCCTGCAGGGATGGTCTGGCTAATACCAAAAAACAATAGTGTGCAGTGGCCTACATAGTAAGGTTATAGTCATGGTCAAATGTAATCCACATTGATTTAACCACTTAAGGACCAAGTCTATATTTTTTGCTTGAAAATTACTTAAACCCCCAAACATTATATATATATATATATATATATATATATATATATATATACAGTGCTGTATTTTGGCCTAGGGCAGCACTTTGCAGGGGGGGGGCAAAAAAGTCCCCCCCTCCACCTGAGAATATTTTTGGCCAGTGGTTTCTAGGGCTGCCTCTTGCACCCCCCTCCTCTCTTTCTCACCCCCCTCTTCCCTCTCTCTCATTCCCCCTCTCTCATTCCCCCCTCTCTCTCTCATCCCCCCTCTCTCTCTCTCTCATGCCCCGTCTCTCTTTCTCTCTCATCCCCCTCTCTCCCATCCCCCCTCTCTCTCTCTCTCTCTCGCTCTCATCCCTCCTTCTCTCTTTCTCTCTCATCCCCCCTCTCTCCCACCCCCCTCTCTCTCTCTCTCTCTCTTGCTCTCATCCCCCCTCTCTCTCTCTCACCCCCCTCTCTCTTTCCCATCCCCCTCTATCTCTCTCTCTCTCTCATCCCCCCTCTCTCGCTCTCATCCCCCTCCCTCTCTCTCTCTCTCTCTCACTCATCCCCCTCTCTCCCCCCTCTCTCTCTCCCCCCCCTCTCTCTCTCTCTCTCTCATCCCCCCTCTCTCTCTCTCTCATCCCCCCTCTCTCTCTCTCTCTCATCCCCCTCTCTCTCTCCCCCTTCTCTCTCTCTCTCATCCCCCTCTCTCTCTCACACCTCCCTCCCCCACCCACCCCCTCTCTCTTCCACCCCCTCGCTCCCCCCCCCCTCATAAGATCTTTGGGGTTCATGCTGGGACTTGTAGTCCTTACATTTTGGAGGGAGTCAAATACGTTCAAAAAGGAAGGAGTGGGGCAAATTTACAGGGGGCACCCAATTTTAGCCTTGCCTAGGGCAGCACAAAACCAAAATACACCACTGTATATATATATATATATATATATATATATATATATATATATATAATATATATATATATTTTTTTTTTTTTTCAAGCAGAGACCCTAGAGAATAAAATGGAGATCTTTGCAATACTTTATGTCACACCGTATTTTTTCAGCTGTCTTACAAATGCAGTTTTTTTGGGGGAAAAAATACTCTTTTTTGAATTAAAAAAAAAAAGAAAACCGTAAAGTTAGCCCAAATTTTTTCATATATTGTGAAAGATAATGCTACGCCAAGTAAACTGATACCGAACATGTCATGCTTTAAAATTGAGCATGCTCATTGAATGGCGACAAACTTTGGTACTTAAAAATCTCCATACGTGACACTTTAAGAATGTATACAGGTTATCCGTTTAGAGGTACAGAGCAGGTCTAGTGCTAGAATTATTCCCCTCACTCTAATGATCTTGGCAATACCTCACATGTGTGATTTGAAAACCGTTTACATATGTGGGTGCGACTTGTGTATGCCTTCGCTTCTTTGTGCGAGCTCGGAGGGACGGGGCGCTTTAAATTTTCTAAAGGTCACCAGTTTAGAAACACAGAGGAGGTCTAGTGCAAGAATTATTGCTCACGCTCTAACGATTGCGGTGATACCTCACATGTGTGGTTTGAACACTGTTTACATATGTGGAAGCGACTTGCATATGCGTTTGCTTCTGTGTGCGAGCTTGGACAGATGGAATGCTTTAAATTTTTTTTTTCCTATTTATTTTACTTTTTATTTTTTACTTTTACACTGTCCCTCTTAAAAAAAAAAAAAAAATTTAGATCACTTTTATTTCAAGGATGTAACCCTCTTTAACCACTTTAAGACCGGAAGATTTTCCTGCTTAATGACCAGGCCCTATTTTGCAATTCAGCACTGCATTAATTTAACGGACAATTGCGCGGTCGTGTGACGCTGTACCCAAATAAAATTGACACCCTTTTTTTCCCACAAATAGAGCTTTCTTTTGGTGGTATTTGATCACCTGTGCGATTTTTATTTTTTGCTCTATAAGCAAAAAAAGAGCAACAATTTTGAAAAAAAAAAAAACAATATTTTTCACATTCTGCTATATAACATCCACCCCCCCCCCCCCCAAAAGAAATGTAATAATCACATTTTTTTAACATTTTAGGCCAATTTGTTTTCCGCTACATATTTTTGGTAAAAAAAATCGCAATAAGCGTATTTTGATTGGTCTGCACAAAAGTTATCGCGTCTACTAACTATGGGAAAGATTTATGTAATTTTTATTGTTTTTTTTTTTTACTAGTAATGGCGGCGATCTGCGATTTTTTTGTGGGACTGCCACATTTAGGTGGACAGATCGGACCCCTAACTGACATTTTTGACTCTTTTGGGGGTACCAGTGACATTACTACAGTAATCAGTGCTAAAAATATGCACTGTTACTGTAATAATGCCATTGGCAGGGAAGGGGTTAATACTATTGGTGATCAAGGGGTTAAATGTAAGCCTAGGGGAGTGATTCTAACTGTGGGGGGGTTGGGCTTGTGAGATGATCAAAGAGACCTGCGATCCTATATAGCAGGATCACATAGCCTCTGTGATCATTGCAGGGAGAAGGACGGACGGCTGTGTTTACATCAGCCGTCCGTTCTTCTCTGTCAGCGGGGAGAGATCGCCGGTGTCAGGCGGCAATCAGACACCATTGATGGGGCACTATTCCTCCCACTGACACCAATGATGGGGCACTATTCCTCCCAATGACACCATTGATGGGACACTATTCCTCCCACTGACACCATTGATGGGGCACTATTCCTCCCACTGACACCATTGATGGGGCACTATTCCTCCCACTGACTCCATTGATGGGGCACTATTCTTCTCCCTTACACCAATGATGGGACACTATTCCTCCCACTGACACCAATGATGGGGCACTATTCCTCCCACTGACACCATTGATGGGGCACTATTCCTCCCACTGACACCATTGATGGGGCACTATTCCTCCAACTGACACCATTGATAAGGCACTATTCTTCTCCCTTACACCAATGATGGGGCACTATTCCTCCCACTGACACCAATGATGGGGCACTATTCCTCCCACTGACACCATTGATGGGGCACCATTCCTCCCACTGACACCATTGATGGGGCACTATTCCTCCAACTGACACCATTGATGGGGCACTATTCCTCCAACTGACACAATTGATAAGGCACTATTCTTCTCCCTTACACCAATGATGGGGCAGTATTCTTCCACTGATACCAACCAACATTGTTACCAATGCCAGGACATTTTGTGCACCTACTGGCCACAGTCCGGCCCCTCTAAAGTCTGAAGGATAATAAACTGACCTTTTATAGTTAGATAGTTTCGAGATCCCTGCACTAGAGGGATCCCCAGCAGGAGGAAGGTGGTCCTGATTTCCCCTATAGAGAGCTTGTTTTAACTAGGTATCACTAGAGTCAAATCCTGTGAGGAGGAATAGGAGGGCATGGCCAGGCCAAGCGGTGGGTGTCTAAGGACACACACAGTCTGGCTCGGGAGTGCGTCTGTACGGGTGCCGCCTTAGCACTCGGATTGCTGAGGGGCGCTCGTAGGAGGAACGCCGGTCGGGGACTCCAGAAGAGGAGGTAAGGGACTGCTTAAGGTAAGTATAACCTCTTTTTTATTTATTTGTAAAGAAAACCTTTGCAATCACTTTATATTACCAAGATAGGCTTTCGGGTGTATCCTTTTTTAATCTCCTTGGACCTTAGTGGAAGGGGATTTGCCCCACAAACCTGTAGTGAAAATGTAACTGTTAGGGCAAATAAAAAAAAATAACAAAGACAGTACAAAATTGTATTGTGGTAGTAAAACCATATTTTCACATAGTAACTATTCACTCCTCTACCATTCCTTTTATTTAAACATTGAAAACCATTTTTATTTTTTTATTGTTTATTTGCCAAAGAAAAAAAATATAAGTTATGTAAAAAAATCAAAAATTGATTCAACTCTACTATTAAGCTAAGAAAACACAGCACACCACTTTCTTTTATTAACCAGTTCTGGCCCGGAAGGATTTTTCCCCCTTAATGACCAGGCCATTTTTTGTAATTCTGCACTGCGTTATTTTAACATAAAATTGTGTGGTCGTGCGATGCTGTACAGAAATAAAATTGATGTCCCTTTTCCCCCACAAATAGAGCTTTCTTTTGGTGGTATTTGATCACCTCTGTAATGTTTATTTTTTTGCGCTATAAACAATAAAAGCGACAATTCTGCAAAAAAAAAAAAAAAAAAAAAAAAAAAAAAAAAAAAAACAATATTTTTCACATTCTACTATATAACATTCCCAAAAAAAAAAAATTGAAAATCAAATTTGTTCATCCTTTTAGGCCAATTTGTATTCTGCTACATATTTTTGCTAAAAAAAAAAAAAAATCGCTATAAGTGTATTTTGATTGGTTTGCGCAAAAGTTATCACGTCTACAAACTAGGGGAAAGATTTATGTAATTTTTATTTATTTTTATTTTTTATTAGTAATGGCAGCGATCTGCGATTTTGCGGCGGACAGATCGGACCCCTAACTGACATTTTTGACACTTTTGGGGGGACCAGTGACATTACTACAGTAATCAGTGCTAAAAACATTCACTGTTACTGTAATAGTGAAACTGGCAGGGAAGGGGTTAACCCTAGGTGATCAAAGGGTTAAGTGTGAGCCTAGGGGAGTGTTTCTAACTGTGGGGGGAAGGACTTGTGAAATGACCATAGAGACCTGCGATCCTATATAGAAGGATGATTGAAGTGATCATTTCAGAGAGAAGAAAGATCGGCTGTGTTTACAACAGCTGACCGTTCTTCTCTCCCAGCGGGGGAGCGATCACAGGTGCTCTGCGGCAATCACGGCCGCCGGCCTTGTGCATCGGCATCCCTGCTGCCTAGTGGGGATGGGAGCACACTGGCTGTGGCATGTGCTTGCCCCCCAGCACCACGTGCGTGACCGACATAGTACTACGTCATTTGGCGCAGCCGAGCCAGCCTGCTGCAGTAAAACTGCGGTGGGCGGTCGGCAAGTGGTTAATATAGGCTGGCTGTAGAAAAAACATATATATTTCTGACTAGCCATCTTAGCTTTTACTTTTGACCTCTCTGTTTTTTGTCTGCTTTAAGGCCCGTACACACGATAGGAAAATCGGAAGTAAAATTTCGTCCGATGAAAGATCTGCTGATTTTCGGATCGTTATTATAGTGCTTTCGACAGCCAATTCCGATTTTTGGGACGACAAAAACCGGAAGTGCAGGCTATAGAATTTTTATTGTAGGTGAACACAGCGTCCGATTTTTGTTTACTTAGTACAGTTTTTGTCTGAAATAAATCATAAGAACAAGACTAGGCATGCTCAGAAATGAAAGAATACATACAGAACAATTCAACACATGACATCACTTCTGAAGTTGAATTCTGTTGTACGGGAAATTTCGTATGTTAAGTAACCTCTTCACTTTCCATATGAGATTAGCATGCAACAAAAAACGGAAGAAAATTAGTCCGATAATCTGATCGTGTGTACGAAGCTTTACCCTGAAGATGGAGATTCTCATTTTTTTGGAGTCTCCACCTCTTGACACCTATCAGAACCCTTTGAGGAGGGGAGGATTTAGTAAAACTGGTGCACACAGAATCTGGTGCAGCTGTGCATAGTCACCAATCATTTTCTAGATTTTAGCCCTGGTTCACACTGGCGTGACTTGTCATGCGATTTGACAGGTCCAAACCCCATGACAAGTCGCACCGTATTGTCGGCAATGGAACCGTTCAAATCGGAGCGATGCCGACTTTGCGGTGCCGCAACAATTTAAAAAGTAGTTCCTGCACTATTTTTGGTGATTCATGCGTCCGGCCCCCTAATCTACATGCAGGGCCCTGGACACATGGAGTTCAATGGGGCTCTAATAGGCTAAAAAAAAGGGTGGGTTGGGGGCGCAGTGAGCCCACCCAGTTGTGTGACAATAGCGAATGAATATTTGCTATTGTCACACGAATCCTCCTCCTGGCCAATCAGGGAGCGGGTCCTGACACCCGTTTCCCGATTGACCGAAAGGAGAAGCCATGGCATTGGCCATTGAGGAAAACGAAGCAGCCGTTTGCTGCTGCTCCCAGCCTTCCCTCTATATGTCCAGGCAGGGTGAGTGAGCCGGCGCCGGGGGTGGGGGGTTATGGTGTGTGGCCTGGTGTGGTCCGGGGGGTAGTATGTTGCGGTCCGTCTGACACCCCACCCCTCCGGCCCATGGAGCACCAGCCGCCACTGCTCTTTGACATCTATCAGGACTCCTCTGCCTGGCCTTTTATGTGCTAAACATTTTTCCAACTGAACACCGGCTGGCAGGATCTGATACTACTAGCTGCAGGTAGATTTTAAATCCTGCGGTCTTTCCTCACCCATTGCAGTAGTGAGTGCCAACACTTCAACCATCAGCCTGATTTGACATTTCAACAGGTGTGCAGGGGGTGATAGGAAATGAAAGATGAGTTCCAGGCAACCAACTAAACACGGTGTTGAAATACCGTTTTAACTATAATTCAGTCGGTCTTGTAGACCAGACATCGCAGTGGCCTTACTGTGCTCTACTGCAATTACCCAGTTTAGGTTCGCCCTATAGCAATTATACTGCTACAGGACGGCACCTGTGTGCCGAATCACGTATATATACAGGATCCGACACTTCCAGGTATGGGACGCACATGCACGCGCCAGGGGCTTGCTCCCTCTTACACACAGCGAAAGCTGATCAGTATGTATCCCAGACTCGATCTCCGCCGGAACCCACATATTGTGAGAAAGTGCCGGTTCACACATATACCATGTGATGTCTGTCATCGCATTCGCAGTGCACTGCTCTGCAAATCACATATAATATCTGAGCGTTGCAAATTCAGCCATACAGATTGTATGGCTGAATTCCCATTGCATTTGGACCAAAGTCACACAGGACCCTTTTTTTGGTCCGCACCAGAATCGGATCACATGGGTGTTCACACTTATGCGATCTGATTCATGTCCGAATTGACAGTTCGCACTGCCATATGCGAACCAATCTGGGGGTGTTGTTAACTTTGTATTGACGCCCCCAGCGATTCGCATATGGCAGTTTGAACTGCCTGCAAGTTGAGTGCGATGCGGGAACCCGCTGCGGATTTGCAGGGTTCCCGCATTGCATATTTGTCAACCGGCACGAAAAGACACAGAACTGCAATCTTCTTATGTAAACAAGGCAGATCGCCGTTCTGACAGGAGGGAAGGGATGGAATTTGAGTCCCTGCATAGCATTTCTTCCCCTATTAACTTCCACAGTTTAGAAAAACACCGGCTAGGCACACTGTTAACCCTTTGATCGCCCCTGATGTTAACCCCTGTCATTAGTACAGTGACAATGCATATTTTTAGCATTGATCACTGTATTAGTGTCACTGATGCCCAAAAAAATGTCAGTGTCAGAATGTATGCTGCAATATCGCAGTCCCACTATAAGTCACTAATTTCCGCCATTGCTAGTACAAAAAAAAATTGCATAGTTTGTAGACGCTATAACAAACCAATCAATATACACTTATTCAGATTTCTTTTTTATTTTTAACAAAAAATATGTAGTAGAATACATATTGGCCTAAATTTATGAAGACATTTGATTTTTTACAATGTTTGTTATTGGATATGTTTCATAGCAAAAAGTAAAAAATATAGTTTTTTTTTTTTTTAAATTGTTGGTCTTTTTTTGTTTATAGTGCAAAAAATAAAAACTGCAGACCCTCAAAAGAAATCTCTCTTTGTGGGGGAAAAATGGACATACATTTTATTTGGGTACAGTGTTGTCAGTTAAATTAACGCAGTGCCATATCTCAAAAAATGGCCTGGTTAAATCTTCCGGTGGTTAAGTGGTTAATACAACTTGGTCACCAGCCCATCGTCAAGCTGCGATTAGAAACTCTACAAAAATATATATTAAAGCTTTTATATTTTCCTGCATTTTTAATTGTTTCATTACTGATACAAACTTGGATACCTAAAAAAAAAAATAAAGTAATAATTATTTTGATGCAAACAAAAATCTGAAAAAATCTGATAGAAACATTTATTCAGAAGTATCTGTTTGTGCCGTTGGGATGCTGATAACTGGGATTGTAGTATGAGGGGCTGTAAAGGTACCAGATGTTTTTGTTTGCTTTTTGCCAAATTCATGGACAGGACTTTTTATTTCAGGATTCCCAAGCATTGGAGATGACCATGATGAATTTATGACGTGTGAACTCACGTTGTCACCTTGTTGTTGTGTTCTGTTGTCTTGTCTGGGAGAAGACATTATCTTCTCTGCTTGGTGAGTCTGGATTTTGACTCCCTGTGGATGTATTTCCGCTGGCAGGGAACTTTGTCTTCCTTTTCTGGCCTCCAATACCAGGGGTCTCGTGGTAAGAGTGTTGGGAGAATTATCACATCTTTTCCCAGATCTTGGAGAATGTTTCAGAAGGTGAGACTCTACAGCTGGAAATAAACTGCCAATCTCTGAAGAGCCTTGTTGGTGTCCTGGTGGCGATAGAGGTTTTGAGATAGTTATGTAGCTCCATCTTTGCATTTCCACCACACTGTTCGGCCTTGGCATGGATGATCTTGCACTGCTTGAACCAGAAGGCTTTGAGACTTGCTGTGGCCTGGAATGGGAACCTCGGTCATAGTCTACTGTCTTCTTGGGGTTGACTCCATTTATGACTGTTCCCAGCTGACTAAGCTGAGCCCTTTCCTCCCAAGCCAGGCCAGGTTTTGGGCATTGTTTGCTTTCCTGCCAAATCTTTTTGACTTCTCTATACCTGAACTGTCTGTCTGTAGGCTCTTTCTCTTCCCTCACTAACTCAGCCTTCTGTTTTGTCCCATCTGAAGATAAAAATTGTATATTAAACTTCACATTAGCCGACAATGACCTTTTAACGGTTTTGTTCTTTAAAGTGGAAGAGGGTGACTTAGTTTGTCTGTTAGTCATTAGGTCCTTGGAGTATTTGCATTTTTTTGTTTTGCTAGAAAATCACTTAGACCCCCAAACTATCTATTTCTAAGCAGAAGCCCTAGAGAATCAAATGGGGTTTTGCAATTTTTTTATGTCACACGGTATTTGTGCAGTGGCTTTTTCAAACGCAAATTTTTGGGAAAAAATGCACATTAATGAATTCTAATGTACAAAAACACAATGTAATAGCCATTTTTTTTAATTGTAGCGGGGTTAAACATGCCTAAAGACACTGTTTGATATGTGGGAAGGAACTAGGCTCCCTCTAGTGGTAGCTGCATGGAATTTCCTGGGCTGTGACTTCCTTTTCACAAGATGAAGAAACTACATCTCCCAGGCTGCTTTGCAAGATCCAGGGTGCACGGCTGCACCGCACGGCACTATGGGGGAGGTTATTTAAAGGAAGAGAGAAGCGCGCGAAGGGGGGGGGCCTTTCTGCGCTGGACTCTGAGGAACCAGCGAGCGAGAGTGAAGGACTGACACTGGATATTGGGCCAGAGCCTTTTAGCCTGGAGGGACGACGTGGAACCGTCCCATCTCAAGCACGAGGCACATTCCTGGAGGTCATACTGCTGTTTGCCGAGACCGGAAGTCATCCGCCAGAAGGACCCCGCGCGGCTGGCATATAGCCAAAGGACTGAGACCGCAGTGGAAGCGCGCGAAGGAGAAACTTCTGTTGGTGAGAGGGCACATGCCCAATAACTGACTTTATCTGCTGAAGAGACAGTTTTATCTACAGATAGCGGTAGCGCAGCAGGAGGTGATAAAACCCCGGGGTTTATCACCATACTCTCTCAGGAGACTCATAGACAAACAATAAGGTCTGTAAAGGAGTCGCCAGAGGCTTATCTCTCCCGCAGAAGTTATTGCTCAGTTACGCAGACACCCTGCGGTGACAACTAACAGCTCGTTGTTTTCTCTCTCTTGATCTTTATTCCTAATCTGGATTACAAATGAGCTCTATTCAATAACCTTGCTAGCGAAGATCAACAAGAAAGAAGAGAACTCTGGGGGAGGGACTCAGATAGGCCCACCTACCTGGTACTGTGTCTAGCCTTAATGCAGGAGGAGTGTGGGGGTATTCTTTTACCTTTTTAAAGCTGTTTTAAATAACCTTTTATGGACTTGTATTGTATTGTATTGTATCTCCCCTATTCAATTTGATATATAGTAAACTAAGTTTGGTTAATTACAATCCTGTGCGTTGTTCCATTGTGTCACCCAGAAGGACTACCATTCAAGAAGGTAACAAGGTATTGTTGCATAGTGAAGTATTGTATTCCAATCTGTGTATCCATTTGATAGTCCAGTCCTATTCTGGGTCAGTTGTGCCTGAGGAGGGATCGAGCCAATTTGATTGGGTTGTTAGGCAGGGTGTAGACCCAATAATATAATCAGCAGCTCCTGCGGGGGTGGTGCTACACGTGGGGGCTCGTCCGGGATTTCTACAGTCCTGCAACACAACCCTCTCAGCCCCAGAATCCCCTCCCACGCAGAAATGGATCCTGTCGCTGCTGCTGAGTGGTGCAAGGAAGAGAATGTCATAGTGGAAAATGGCCTGGTGGTTGAAATCAAGGGAGAAGCCTGGACTGAAGAAAAGCTCCTCCCTGTTTTAAGGGCACTATCCACAGACAGGAAATTCTGGGTGATTGACATAAAAACTGACACCACTGCCCCACACACGTATGCACTGTGTGAGTGGAGGAAAGGGGTCCCTGATTATTTCAATGGAAACAGTGTAAAAACTATTGACCAAACAGAACTTTTCCTGATACATCCAGGAGTTCCTACTGCGGGTCCCTCATCCACCACCCATGGGGTATCCAGCCAAGAAAAAGGTGTCCAAGAAGGGCATCCTGAGTCATCACCTTTGTCGACTTTTAGCTCAGAACTGTGTGCTGTTCTTGGGGAGATTGTGGCAAAATGTAGCAGGGACTCCTCGAGCTATCTGATGACTGGATATAGGAAGCTCCGGACATTCTCTGGGAAACAGCCTGTGCCTTCAGCAGAAGATGGGTTCGAAGAGTGGCTAGATACCGCCACTCAGGCTTTGGAGGAATGGGAGGTACCAGAACAGCACAAGAAGCAGAGGATCACAGAGAGTTTAAGGGGACCTGCATTAGAGGCTGTACGTAATCTAAAGCTTAGCAAGAAGGACTGCACTGCACAGGATTATTTGGACATTCTGCAAGATGTGTTTGGTCGGACGGAGAACGCGGCTGAACTTCTCTACCAGTTGGACCACTGTTATCAAGAAGAGGGGGAGAAGTTGTCCGAATTCATTAAACGTCTGGATAGGATTATCCACCAGATTCTGTTAAAGAAAGGAATAGACCCCCGGAAAATAGATGAGACTCGTGCACGACAGGTTCTGAAAGGGGCTCAACCTTTAGATCCCATTGCCATACTGTTACGAACTCGTCGAGATGGCGGCATTCTAGAATACCCCGATCTGATTCGAATGGTCAGAGAGGAAGAGGTCATGTTGGACAACAAGAAGAAAAGTCGGCAGTTTGACTCAACTGCCCGGGTTGGAGTGATAAGTGTGGAAGAGGGTGACTCTCAAGTTGAACTCCTAAAGACCCAAGTGTCTCAGTTGATAGAAATGGTGTCCATCCTGACTGGTCAGGTATCCACTCTACCCAAGGGGAGTATATCGGAGAGGCCAGATGAACCTGTTAGTCTCAGCACAGATCCAGAGCCACGGTCTGTAAGATTGTTAACTTGTTTCAACTGCGGGGGAGTTGGGCATGTTAGAAGGGTATGTCCCAGCTCAGGAAATGCTGCCGCGAAACCTCGCGAGCCAGCGGGAAACTTCAGAGGACACCGGTGAAGGAGTCAACCGGGTGTCCGCCAGTCTTAAGGGACTCCAGAAGTGGTGCAGGATCAGGGAAACTGAGTCAGGGGGTCAGACCCAAATATAACACCCCCAGTTCTAGACTCCGGGTTACTGAGGGAAGGAAAGTCAATGCACACCGGATTCGGCGGGGGCCTAGATCAAGGAAGAAAAAGGAGAAGAGGGCCAGGGTACAGAGAATTGAATCAGATAACAAGGCTACATCAAGAGAATTCCCAACTAACTTGGTCGGGCCCTCCCCAGTGGTCTCGGTTCAGGTGGAAGGAATTTACACAAGAGCCCTCCTTGACACAGGGGCCCAGGTGACTCTTTTGTATAGAGATTTCTATGATAAATATCTTACCCATCTACCTTTGCAGAAGTTGGAAGATCTGGAGATATGGGGTATTGGGACCCAAAGTTTTCCCTATGACGGGTATCTGCCAATCAAGTTGACCTTTGATCCATCAGTGGCTGGTGAAGCGGAAACCTTCGACACCTTAGCGGTGGTCTGTCCTCGTCCACCCGGGGCCAACAAAAGCTCTCTCATCGTAGGAACAAACACTGACCTGGTAAGGCGCCTTCTGATACAACTGGTCCAGGGACAAGATGCTCAGGCGCCAAGGATCCATCCCATGCTACGGCAGGCCTACCAACGATTAGTGTTGGAGCAAGAGACCCCCGCAGAAGGAGTTGGACGACTCTGGAAGCTGGATAGAGCAGAAAAGGTCTTACAGCCAGGAGAGGTGGCCTGTTTTAAGGCTTCTGTTAAACTCACATGGCAACAGCCGGGTCCCTTCATTATCTTTGAATCAGGTCAAAAGGAGAGACAGAGAGGGATAGAAGTGATCCCTGAGGTGATCCCTTTGAAGGTGTTACAGGAAAACCGTGGAAGGGTTTTAGTGAGTGTCAGAAACACCTCTATTACACCAGTGAAGGTACCGGCCAGAGTGCTCCTGGGCCAAGTCAACCCGGCTACCCCAGTTGCCCCCATTGATTTCAAAGAAAAGGAACAGGGTGAAGCGGTTATAGAGGAGCTTTGCTCTGGAAACGCTGCCCTCCCGCCGGAATGGGTGAAGAGGGCCAAGGCACAACTTGCTCGATGTAGGGAAATATTCTCTAAGGACGAGTTTGACGTGGGATGTGCCAGGAGCGCCACTCATAAGATCCGCCTGAGTGAGGACAAGCCTTTCAGGGAGAGAGTCCGGCGAGTCCCCTTAGGTGACTTAGAAGATCTACGTCAACAGCTGGCAGAGCTCAAAAAGATCGGGATTATCCGAGAATCCAGGAGCCCGTATGCTTCCCCGATAGTGGTAGTCCGGAAGAAAAATGGATCTTTGAGGCTTTGTATCGACTACCGAACGCTGAACAGAAGAACCATCCCAGACCAGTATACCACTCCTCGAATCGAAGATGCCCTACAGAGTCTGTCAGGGGCGAAGTGGTTCAGTGTGATGGACTTAAAGAGTGGGTATTATCAGATCCCCATGCACCCTGAAGATCGGGAGAAAACAGCCTTCATCACCCCTGTGGGGTTCTTTGAGTTCAATCGCATGCCTCAGGGGTTGTCCGGGGCCCCTGCTACCTTCCAAAGGCTGATGGAGAGGACCGTTGGAGATATGAATTTGATAGAGGTACTGGTATATTTGGATGATGTTATCGTGTTTGGCAGAACTTTAGAAGAACATGAGGAGAGGTTGGAAAAGGTCTTGAAGAGGCTACATGAAGAAGGTCTGAAACTTTCTCCTGAGAAGTGCCAATTCTATCAGTCCTCGGTCCATTACCTGGGCCATATCGTGTCTGAAGAAGGGGTGGCCACTGACCCGGACAAGCTGGATGCTGTTGCTTCCTGGCCGAGACCCACAAATGTGACCGAACTCCGGTCATTCTTGGGCTTTTGCTCCTATTACAGGAGGTTTGTGGAGGGGTTCGCCCAGATTGCCCGACCCCTAAATGAGCTCCTGAAGAATGAAGAAGATGATGTCCCTGAGTTGGTAAAGCCGGCGAAGTCCACCATAGGCCCCCGGAAGGCTAAGGAATCCATCCAGGATCAGTGGACCCCGGAATGCGAAGGGGCCTTTGTCCAGCTGAAGGAAACCCTAACCACTGCCCCTGTGTTGGCCTATGCGGACCCCACAAAACCATATGAACTGCATGTTGATGCCAGCCGAGATGGGCTGGGGGGGGTACTTTATCAGGAGCATGAGGGTCATCTGCGACCTGTTGCCTATGTGAGCAGAAGCCTACTGCCTGCTGAAAGGAATTATCCTACTCACAAACTTGAATTCTTGGCCTTGAAGTGGGCAGTGGTTGACAAATTGAAAGACTACCTGTACGGAGCTGAATTCATTGTCAAGACAGATAACAATCCCCTCACCTATCTGTTGACTACGGCCAAGCTGGATGCAACAGGACATCGATGATTGGCTGCCCTCTCTAGCTTCAATTTTAGCCTGAAGTATCGGCCAGGAATCGGAAATAGGGATGCAGATGCCCTATCCAGAAGGTTGCATGTTCCACAGGAACCTGCGGAAGAATGGACTCATTTGGCTCCAGAAGGGGTGCGTGCCCTATATCAGGGAACTGAATTTCGATCCCGAGGAGGGTCAAGAGCAGAAGAGATTGGGGTTTCGGCTATCGGAGTACCCAAATGCTACTGCCAGGTGACCCAAGTTGAAGGGGAGGGTTTGCCCCGGCTGTCCAAAAGGGACTTGCGGAAGGAGCAGTTGGAAGACCCTTTGGGAAAACTTCTCTTGGAAGCCCTGGAGATCCAGAGCCCTGAGTTGCTTCTAACTGACTCCCCTCAGGGGGCCCGTCTGTTGCATAGAGAGTGGACCCGGTTACAGATCAGAGAAGGAGTGGCCTACCGGAGAGGTCCATCTGAAGATCTGGAGGAGAAGTGGCAACTGTTCTTACCAGCTAAATACAGAGAGGGAGTTCTGGCCGCTCTTCATGATAATCATGGCCATCTGGGGCCCGAAAGAACCTTTCAGCTTGTCAGGGACAGGTTCTACTGGCCTTGTATGAGGGCCGAAGTTGAAGGATACTGTCATTCTTGTGTCCGGTGTATACAGAGGAAGACTCTGCCACGTCAAGCAGCCCCAATGGGCCATCTACAAAGTCAGGGACCCATGGAGCTGGTGTGCATTGATTTCCTTTGCTTAGAGCCTGATCTGAGTGGCCAGGGGAATGTCCTTGTGGTAACAGACCATTTTACCAGATATGCTCAAGCATTCCCAACAAGGGATCAGAAGGCCTCAACGGTAGCCAAAGTTCTTGTAGAGAAGTTCTTTGTACATTATGGGTTACCACAGCGCCTCCATTCTGATCAGGGAAGGGACTTTGAAAGCAGACTGATCAAGAGACTGTTAGATATGTTAGGCATTCAAAAGACTAGAACCACTCCCTACCATCCACAGGGGGATGCCCAGCCTGAACGATTTAACAGGACTCTTTTGGATATGTTGGGGACTTTGAGCTCAGAGAAGAAACAGCATTGGGGCAGGCACGTAGCTGCCATTGTGCATGCCTACAACAGCACTGTCAGTGATGCTACTGGATATTCCCCTTATCGGCTGATGTTTGGAAGGGAGGCTCGGTTGCCAGTGGATTTGGCCTTTGGCATTTCGCCTGATCATACCTCTTCAGCATCGCATAGAGGATATGTGGACCGACTGCGGAAGAGTCTGAAAGCGGCCTATGACAAGGCTCAGGCCACATCTGATCAACGTGGACTGCGGAATAAAAAAAATTTCGACCTAAAAGTTCGGATCCATGACCTGCAACCAGGGGACAGGGTTTTGTTGAGAAACTTGGGTGTCCCGGGAAAACACAAGTTGGCAGACCGCTGGAAGTCCCAACCTTATGTTATCTGTAAGCAACTGCCAAACCTTCCTGTGTACCAAATTCGGCCTGAGGGAAGTGTGGGTCCATTGAAGGCTTGGCATCGGAACCATTTGCTGCCTCTCTCTGAAGCGGTTCGTATGCCCCCTGTGGAAGACTTGTCAGCGGCCCCTTCGACTTCTCGCCGGTCCAGACCAGTTACCAGATCTCAGACGATGCTCCCAGATGAGGGAGAGGGAAGTTCTCCATCTGAAGATTTGGAAGATGAAGAGGAGGTACCCGACTGGTTGTGGTCATCTCAGTTGCCAGAACCCACACCTGCCTCCCTGTCTTCGTCTGACTTGGCTGATAGAGGAGCCTTTCGGGCAGAAGCCCCTGAATTCATACCCTTTCATATGCTTCCAGAAGAAGCAGCTGAGGATGAAGATCCTGAGGAGGAGGTTGCACCCTTCTCTGAAGAAGAACTGACCTCTCTTGAACCATCAGGTTCCTCTGTGTTGGAACATGAGGAGGGGGACATTGAAGAATCCTCAGAAGTGCCTGATCCTAGCACCTCTGAGAGCATGCCTCCACGGGAACAGAGGGAAAGGAGAGTCATTCACCCACCTAAGAGACTGACCTATGATCAATTGGGTGAATGTTCGGAAGAAGCTGTTTTTACCTCCAAAAGATCTCCTGACCAGCCTAGTTCCTCCACTGTAGATTTGGTGGGGGACAACCCTAGCTCACCCCCAGGCACAACTGTACAAGCCACCCAAGTTTTGGGGGGTCTGTGAGAGATCATGAGAACAAAGTATTGAAGTAGAAAACGTTTGCATTTAAGTTTGTACATAAGGATATTGGGTTTGGCCATTATAATAAGCACAGTTTTTGATGTTCACAATTTGGTTTACTTTGTGAGTTAATGTTTGTGCACATTTTGTTGCTCTGACCTCACTATATGTTTTTTTCTCTTTCTCACCTTTTGATGTTTTTTTTTTCAACACAAACTTTAAGATGTAAGTGTTTAAGAAATTGCAAAGGCACATGTGCTTTTTTAGAGGAGCACTATATAAAAGCACTAGAAATCAGCACTATATTAACACTGTAGAAATCACTTATTTGCTTATTAATTGCACTTTATCGTTTTACTGTTGCACTGCTATTAGAATACAAAATTGGATATATTCAGATTGACTTATTTCAGCAAAATGTTAATGTTTTTGTTGTATAATGCCAACCTATGCACTAGGGTACATACTGTTGACCTCTTTGGGGACCAAAGTTTCTCAAGTGGGGGGAGTGTGTAGCGGGGTTAAACATGCCTAAAGACACTGTTTGATATGTGGGAAGGAACTAGGCTCCCTCTAGTGGTAGCTGCATGGAATTTCCTGGGCTGTGACTTCCTTTTCACAAGATGAAGAAACTACATCTCCCAGGCTGCTTTGCAAGATCCAGGGTGCACGGCTGCACCGCACGGCACTATGGGGGAGGTTATTTAAAGGAAGAGAGAAGCGCGCGAAGGGGGGGGGCCTTTCTGCGCTGGACTCTGAGGAACCAGCGAGCGAGAGTGAAGGACTGACACTGGATATTGGGCCAGAGCCTTTTAGCCTGGAGGGACGACGTGGAACCGTCCCATCTCAAGCACGAGGCACATTCCTGGAGGTCATACTGCTGTTTGCCGAGACCGGAAGTCATCCGCCAGAAGGACCCCGCGCGGCTGGCATATAGCCAAAGGACTGAGACCGCAGTGGAAGCGCGCGAAGGAGAAACTTCTGTTGGTGAGAGGGCACATGCCCAATAACTGACTTTATCTGCTGAAGAGACAGTTTTATCTACAGATAGCGGTAGCGCAGCAGGAGGTGATAAAACCCCGGGGTTTATCACCATACTCTCTCAGGAGACTCATAGACAAACAATAAGGTCTGTAAAGGAGTCGCCAGAGGCTTATCTCTCCCGCAGAAGTTATTGCTCAGTTACGCAGACACCCTGCGGTGACAACTAACAGCTCGTTGTTTTCTCTCTCTTGATCTTTATTCCTAATCTGGATTACAAATGAGCTCTATTCAATAACCTTGCTAGCGAAGATCAACAAGAAAGAAGAGAACTCTGGGGGAGGGACTCAGATAGGCCCACCTACCTGGTACTGTGTCTAGCCTTAATGCAGGAGGAGTGTGGGGGTATTCTTTTACCTTTTTAAAGCTGTTTTAAATAACCTTTTATGGACTTGTATTGTATTGTATTGTATCTCCCCTATTCAATTTGATATATAGTAAACTAAGTTTGGTTAATTACAATCCTGTGCGTTGTTCCATTGTGTCACCCAGAAGGACTACCATTCAAGAAGGTAACAAGGTATTGTTGCATAGTGAAGTATTGTATTCCAATCTGTGTATCCATTTGATAGTCCAGTCCTATTCTGGGTCAGTTGTGCCTGAGGAGGGATCGAGCCAATTTGATTGGGTTGTTAGGCAGGGTGTAGACCCAATAATATAATCAGCAGCTCCTGCGGGGGTGGTGCTACATAATAAACTATAAAAAGATGATTTTCCACTGAATAAATAGATACCAAACACCCGTTGAATAGCTACAAACTACAGTACTTAAAAATCTCCATAGTTGAAACTTTTAGACCCCAGATCTCTCATCTGCCCTTAAAAGCATCTGGTCAAACTGAGATGAGTTTGATCAGATCCTGTTAAGCTGGTAATGGTTTGAAAACCTCAAACCAAAACTGGAAAAATATCCTGGTCGTTTCCAGTTTCATAGACCATAAAGATGATTGAGGAAGTTTTGGTCCTCCTTCATCTCTATGGTCAGCCGGTGGCTTCAGTCTCTGGCTTCCTGGTGGAATGGGAGAGCCCAGAAAGGCAGCGGAAGGTGGTGGGGACCCTTTCCACCACATGTAAAAGCAATTAGATTGCTTTTACATGATTCAGCATTACCGGCTGAAAAGATTGATACTGATGTCATGACTGCAGCTGCAGCCATTGCCCTGGTATAATCACTTCAACCCGAGGGCGTATGGGTACGTCCTACAGGAGGGAAATGGTTTAAGCTGAATTCCAAGTATGGTTTTTATTACATGGTTACATTGGATAAGTAGCATCGGTTACATTGAAGCATTGTAAGTATACTTATTCCATACCTATGGGACTGCTGTGGAAGCAGAGAATCACAATATACTCATTGCTTTTACAGTGTTCAACATTATTTTCCAGGTCCAATACTGAGCATTCGCTCTTTTGCATAGTGAACAAGGGATGTTGCTCACTCAGCACGGCTGCCATTCACAGAACACTGTTTATTTTCAATGATAATAAGGCGTTCTCGGATTGGTTCAGTGGAGAGGTAGGGTGCTGACATCATGATCCCCACCTTGTCAAGTCAGAGAATGCCTTGTATTTATTGAAAAAACACAAGGTTTTCTGTGAATGGCAACCATGCTGAGTGTTTACTATGCAGAACAGCAACCAATCGGCACAGGACCTGGAAGACCACAGTAAACAATGAAGTGGCGGAAAATACAACAGTAATTCTCAGCTTCCACGGCGGTCCCACACCTATGAAATATTGCTATTACAGTCTGGAAAATAGTTATTTGATCCCCTGCAGATTTTGTAAGTTTGCCCACTTGAAATTAAGAAATGAAGGGTCTATAATTTTTTTTATCATAGGTGTATTTTAAATCATACAGACAGAATATCACAAATAAATCACATGATACAAATGTTATAAATTGAGTTGCAGTTCAGTGAGTAAAATAAGTATTTGATCCCCAAGCAAAACATGACTTAGTACTTGGTGGAGAAACCCTTGTTGGCAAGCACAGAGGTAAGACAACGGCTTGGGGGCCACAATGTATTGCACTCGGAACAAGATTAGAGATTTTTTTTTGTATAAATTGTGGTGTCTCTTTTGCAGACTTTGGATAGAAGTAGCAGGTGCAGAAAAATTGGGCTTTGGGTGTTGGTGGTGCCTTCACACTGTAACCCTGTGGAGGTATTCTTGATTAATGCAAGAATTGCCTTGCTGTAAAGAATTGAAATATGATGGCCCCGTCAAAAACAGTTGTGGAAAAATTGGTCTTTGGTGGTGCCTTCATCCCACAACCTTCTAGAGGCAGAATAACCTGCTCTGGCAGCTGCAGTGGACTGCGCACTAGTGTCAACTTGGGTCATAGAGGATGAGGATGGTTTAGTAAGCCAGTCCACCACCTCCCTTGCATGCTGTGGCGGGATAGCATGGGCAACATCACTAAACAGAGGAAATTATGCTTTGTCTGAGGACAGACCATGTCCACCTTTGCCTGTGGACACAGACACTGCTGGGCCCCTCATAGTGGCATGGGAACATCTGCCTCTCCTGGTTGGCCTTCCAGACATGATGGCAGGGGAGGGGGGGAGAGGATCTTATTACCCACATTTAATAGAAACTGGGAAATGTATGATTGTATGCACTTTATTGAATGAAAAGTGGTGTTTGGTGCACTTTAAATTGAGGACTGACGCTGACAGAAATGAAAAAACTATTAAAAATAAATAAATAAATAAATAAAAGGGGAACACCAGCGTCACAGTCAGAAAACTCTGGCTGACAATTTAAAAAAAAAGGGAGCAGGCAGGGGACAAAAAAAAACATGCAGCTACCAAAAAAATAAAGGTGTATAAAGCACTGTATATAGCACTAAAACACTGCACTACACTAACTCTACACTCAGAGTCACAATCAGTGAACACATTAACTCGCTAGTAGCAAACTGAGCCCTGCTCTATCTATCTTCCACTCCAACAACGCACTGCAAAAGCTTCCCTTGGAAAGGATCCTTTTATAGTGTGGGGTGGGACTATAATCACTGAGCCGTGATTGGATAAAGTCATCATCACTTTGTCCAATCAGGGCTCTGACATTGCTCTGTGCCCTTATCAGTAAAGCGGTGCAACACTTCATCCAATTAGGGCCCTAGAATGCACTGTGCAGCACGCAGTGCATTGTGGGTCACTCGGCGAGCAAAACATCTGCCAAGCACCCCAAAAATGAAGGTGTTTGCTGAACAGGCTGAACTTTCGCTCGGCCCAAACCATTCGCCTAACACTCACGATAACTAATTACCAATAGGTGTGCAGTTAGCATCCCTCTGTGATATCCTATCAGTACCAGAATGCATACCGGCGATGTATAAGTACCTTTAGTCTGCACTTATATAAAAAAAATCAAAAAAGAGCTTTTAAACAAATACAAAAATGAAGGAACACTATCATCATTTAAATGTTACAAAGAATGTAATAGAATATGTAAAAAGGAAATCAAGGATGCAAAAATTATAAACGAACGACAGATTGCAAAAGATAGTAGGACAAACCCCCAAAAATTCTTGAAATATATTAACAGTAAAAAAATCAAGTTTGAGCATGTAGGCCCTTTACAAAATAATCTGGAGTGGGTGACTGGGGACAAAGAGAAGGCAAATTTATGAAATACTTTTTTCAGCTCTGTGTATACAAAGGAGCATGGGGGAGCTCATAACCATAACGGGGATGGTATTTACACAGCCCTAAATGATACATAATGGCTCAAAAGTGATATGGTCTAGAAATATTTAGACAGAATAAAGCACCTGAACCTGGATGGCATACACCCACGGATCCTAAAAGAATTGAGCTCTGTCATTTCAAAGCCATTGTTTCATTTTTAGGGACTTTTTAATGGGACTTTTCATTTGACTAGAATAGTACCACTGGATTGGCGTAAGGCCAATGTGGTGCCTATATTTAAAAAGGGATCACAGTCTTTATCAAGTAACTATAGACCAGTTCGTTTAACTTCTAAAGTCGGGAAGATACTGGAGAGTTTAATAAAAGTCTACATAGATGAGTTCTTGCTGGAAAAAGTATTTTACATAACAGACAGCATGGTTTCATGAAAGACAGAAGTTGTCAGACAAATCGGATTTCTATTTATGAGGAGGTAAGTAAAACCTTGGACAGAGGGATGGCTGTGGACGTAGTATACTTGGATTTTGCAAAAGCGTTTGACACAGTTCCCTACACACGGCTAATGTGTAAGGTAAAGTCTATAGGCTTGGAAAGATCAGTTTGTAAATGGATAGAAAACGAAATACAACTAAAAGTGTATTCAGAGAGTAGTGGTTAACGATTTTTATTCTGAATGGTCTAAGGTTATCAGTGGTGTACCCCAAGGTTCAGTGTTGGGACCCTTACTTTTTAATATCTTTATAAATGATATAGGGTCTGGGATTAAAAGTACCATTTCAGTCTTTGCAGATGACACCAAGCTTTGCAGTGGAATAAATTCCTTACAGGATGTCTCCAACTTACAAGTCGACCTCAGTGCACTGTTTCATTGGGCAACTTTGTGGCAAATGAGGTTTAATGTTGATAATTGTAAAGTTATGCACTTGGGGGCTAAGAATATGTATGCATCATACATACTAGGGGGAGTGCAACTGGGGGAAGTGAATGGTGAAGAAGGATCTGGGTTTTCTGGTAGATCAAGCGCTGCGCAAACTGTTGGCGCTACATAAATCCTATATAATAATAATAATCATAAGCTTATTAATAGCATGCAATGTCAAGCTGCGGTTTCCAAAGCAAGCAAAGTCCTTTCTTGTATTAACCGAGGCATGGACTCCAGAGAGAGATATAATTTTGCCCCTGTACAAATCATTAGTAGGACCTCATCTGCAATATGCAGTTCAGTTTTGGGCACCAGTTCTCCAGACATCGGGGAGCTGGAGAAAGTGCAGAGAAGGGCAACCAAACTGATATGAGGCATGGAGGAGCTCAGTTATGAGGATAAATTTGAGGAACTGAATTTATTCTCTCTTGAGAAGAGGAGATTAAGGGAGGATATGATCACCATGTATAAATACATAAGGGGTCTACATAGTCCCATCTGGGGTGTTTGAAATCTTGTCTCTTTCAAGCAGGGACTTTTTACAAGCGCTTGCCAAGGTGAGTATGAAGAATAAAAGCCTTAGAAATTCCCTTTCCTCATGCCTTAACTAATATGTGTGGCAATCATTATAAAAAACAAGCCCCAGTGGCCTAATGGATAAGGCACTGGCTTCCTAAGCCAGGGATTGTGGGTTCGAGTCCCATCTGGGGTGTTTGAAATCTTGCTTGTCTCTTTCAACCAGGGACTCTATACAAGCGCTTGCCAAGGCGAGTATGAAGAATAAAAACCATACCGCTTCTATTGAAGCATAAGGATGTTCAAATGTTGAACAGAGCTTTCTCAAAATGTATTTGGCAAGGCAAACCCCCGCGAATCTTGCTGGAAAAGTTGCATTTCCCGAAGAACATGGGGGGGGGGGCTGGTCTTTCGAATGTTAGACTGTATAATCTTGCATGTTTGTTGAGGTATGGGCTGGACTAGCTTGGGGAGGGAAATTGTTACACTAACAACACTTTGGAGGAGCAAATAGCTCATCCTCTAAATTTGGCGGGAATTCTGCATAGCAAATTCTCATCTTTGCCAAAAACTATACAACAACATGTTTTGCTAAGAGATACTTTTATAGCCTGGAGGGAAACCCTCCAGAAATTACATGTTCCACTAGGCATTTCAAAGTATCTATCATTGATGGGAAATCCAATGTTTCCCCAGGCAAGGGACCATCTAGCCTTTGAATATTGGAAATCTAAGGGCTTGGTGAAAGCATACTCTTTGATACAAATGGAAAGCGGGACCTCCAGACTTAAATTTAAATCTTTTCAGGATCTTGCTGCAGAATATGATCTTCCTAAATCTCACTTCCTGGCCTACCACCAAGCAACTTCGTATATATCTACATGTACGCCAAGCCTGTTAGAGGGCTTTCAACATACAATGATTGACACTCTGATACAACAGAGGTCCTACTCAATATCCACAATATTTAAATTATTGCAAGATGAACTGCCCCCCCCCCCCTCTACAGCTAGAATGTTTGAAAAGTGGCATATCGATTTTCCTGGATTAGAGTTTTCACATCTGATACTTCAGGGCTATAGGCTTATCAGGACAGTTACGGTGAACGAAATATGGAGAGAGACTCAATTTAAATTTATTCATAAAGCCTATATTCCAGCCCTCTTCACAAAAGATAAGAGAACTAAAGCTATATGTCCTCTCTGTAAGTCAATCAGGCCCACGCTGGCTCATAGATTTTGGCACTGTCCTAGAGTGATTCCATTCTGGGATAGAGTAGTGCACTATGCCAATGCGGTAATGAATACCGACCTACGGAAATCTCCGCATCTTATGCTATTCGGAATAAACTTGCCAAATAATACCTCTCAGGCAAACTTATCATCCACTGTCCCGCCGTGGATACATCTATGTTTTTTGGCGGCTAAGAGGACCATCCTAAAATCATGGATCCAGCCTAGTCCCTCTACTCTATCTGCTCTTAAAAGGGAGCTTTGGTCATTATTGCATAAGGAACGAACGGATACAGTTTTACAACATTATATCTCCACAAAAACATTCTTTGACAAATGGCAATCCTTTATAGAGCAAGAACTTGCAGACGTGGACATTCAATACTTTATGAAACCTTTCAGATACACGGACTGGTACTTAAAAGCAGAAATAGAACGAACTTTGGGAAAACTAAAGATAAGTGATTCGTAGGCCTGAATAATGCAACCACCTTCTTGTTTAAATTGATTTCCCGACTTATTCTCTGCCTATATTAAGGTATTATATGGACGTATGCAGTGTTGACGGACCAACATTTTAGGATATATATGGGAACACCCATCTCCAATAGCAATAGTAAAAAAGAAAAATTAATCAATCGGACCAGCCCATGTTAATATGTTAAGATGTTGAGAAACGATATTCTTTCCCCCTTTTTTTTTTTTCTATTCTTTATATTACTATAGAGCATAGATTTTGATATTATGATTATTCTTCTTTGTTATGTTTGTATGACTTGTTGGCTATAAAAAAATTTTTTTTATAAAAAGAGATTTAAAAAGGAAAAAACAAAAAAACAAAAAGGAAAAAAAAAAAAAGAAAGAATAAAAGCCTTAGAAATTCCCTTTCCTCATGCCTTAGCTAATATGTGTGGCAATCATTATTAAAAACAAGCCCCAGTGGCCTAATGGATAAGGCACTGGCTTCCTAAGCCAGGGATTGTGGGTTCGAGTCCCATCTGGGGTGTTTGAAATCTTGCTTGTCTCTTTCAACCAGGGACTCTTTACAAGCGCTTGCCAAGACGAGTATGAAGAATAAAAGCCTTAAAAATTCCCTTTCCTTATGCCTTAACTAATATGTGTGGCAATCATTATAAAAAGTCCCCATTACAAAAACAATCTTATAGGGGAAATCATTCTCCTTACTTTGATGATGAGGTCGATCTAGAAATATGTCTCCTTATAATTACAACCAATCCCAACCTGGGCCGAGTCATCGTTGGGATTTTCCCAGAGAAAATCAAAACAGGAAGAGAGGCACCAGAGGGGGGAGGCGCAAAAGGAAAAAGACAACGAACCTAACTCAATCAGGTATATTCAATCTAAGTAAGGTCCAATTGTCAGTTTGTTCCCCCTAGGTCCATGAACAAATTTAACACCTTCATAGATATTCAAAAATTTATAAGGAAAATTAATGTTCAAAGATACATCTTGACCAACCCTCGCCCAATTACTTCACCAACAATCATTCCACAGAGATTGTCCATTCCGGATTGTCTAACCCTTCATTATTTAATCCCCCAGGGAAGATAGCACCCTGCTGTCACAGTTTTTAGGGATTTAGTATTAAAGGATTTGGCTTCATTGCCTCTTAACCACTTGCCGACTGCCGCAAGTACATTTACTGCGGTAGTCAGCCCCGTGCAGGCAAAGTGACGTAGTACTACGCCGCTCGCTCCCAACGTTCTGGGGCGCACTCCCGCGTGCCCCCACCGCCGCCGATGACCTGATTGGGTTCAGAACCGATCAGTCATCAGGTCCAGGCCAATGATTTTTGGCCTGGACCTGTTGACCGGTCCTGCCCAATCAGATTCCATGCTGAGCCTCTGTAATGTAAACACAGGCTCAGAAAAGACCAGCTCTCCCCTCCCATGATCCTTTTTGGATACATTGAGAGGAGAGAGCACATCTAACTGTGAGTACTGCACCAAGCACACATACACACACTTAGATAGGCACATTTAACCCCCGATCGCCCCCCCCCAGTTAACCCCTACACCCCCTGTCACAACACACACTGTATACTGTATATAGCATTTTCCTATATACCTGTATAATTGTGATTTGTGACCAGGTGTAGCGCTTGCGGCCCTCCCTTTTACACTTAAAATACCCGCCACCCCCCCCATAAAGATTTAACCCCCTGATCCCCCCTGATCACCCCAGTTAACCCCTTTCCCCCTGTCACATTGCACACTAATACAAACGTAATATACTGCTTTTCTGTATTTTGTATTAGTGCGATTGTGGCTTGAGTTAGAGCTAGCGACTTCGTTTCTGTCCCAAGTAGGTTTAGAGTCCCCGCCACCCCCCTAATAAAGATTTAACCCCCTGATCACCCCTACACCCCCTGTCATAACACACACTGTATACAGTATATAGCATTTTCCTATATACCCGTATAAGTGTGACTTGTGACCAGGTTTAGCGCTTGCGGTCGTTCCTTTTATCCTTAGGATACCCGCCACCCCCTCCCAATAAAGATTTAACCCCCTGATACCTCCTGACCCCCCCTGATTACCCCCAGTTAACCCCTTCCCCCCTGTCACATTGCACACTAATACAAACGTAATATACTGTTTTTTTGTATTTTGTATTAGTGCGATTGTGACTTGAGTTAGCGCTAGCGAATTAGTTTCTGTCCCAAGGAGGCTTAGGGTCCCCTCCACCCCCCCATAAAGATTTAACCCCCTGATCCTCCTCTGATCACCCCCAGTTAACCCCTTCATAGCCCTGTCACAGTGTCACTTTTATAGTGTAAGAAGAAGCAGCTTGGTATGTATATTGTCTTGTCTCGTATGGCGGAGATCCAGGGGAGATCTCTGAGTTGAAGCTTTTTCTTAGGAAGCGTCAATACAACCGAAATGCCTCCTTGGTTCTGGAGAGAGATTATGGGAAATATTACTCGCCTGATCCTTACCAGAACTGTAAGCAAGGCATAGCAGTTAAGATGGTCATAGGGCTGAGGGATAGTATGGGTTCCCTGGTGAAGTCTAGATCAGGGATCCTGGAGATCTTCAGGTCATATTACACAGACCTTTTGGGAAAAAAGGACCTTAATCGGGACAGGATGCAAAGCTTTCTGGATTCTACTCCAGGATTAGGTATATTGCCTTTGATGGATTTGACAAAGTCAATTTCAGCAGATGAGGTAGTTGGTGCTATAGAAAAGCTGGCTACCAAAAAATCAACTGGGCCAGATGGGCTGACAGCTGAATTTTATAAGTGTTTTAAGTCCATTCTGGCTCCCTTTTTAGCAGAGGTTTATAACAGCTGTCTAGAAGAGGATTCGCTCCCTCCCTCCAGAGGCAATCTGCTGTGATTCTTCTGTCAAAAGGTAAAGACCCCTCAATGTGTGAGTAGCAGGCGATTTGTTGTCCAATCATCAGCACTGCTCGGTCCAATGCAGAAGTACCTTTTTAGCAGTTTTAGCCATCGGGGAGGCTTGGAGCAATGCAGGGCTGCTGGATGGAGAAAGTATTTGCTGACATTGGATCAGGCGAAGACTTTTGATTGAGTCAATCTGAGTACCTGTATTTGCTACTTGGTAGATATGGCCTGCAGGGCAAGTTTATAGATTGGCTGAAAACATTATATAAAGGAGCTGAGGGCTTCCCACGTGTTAATGGTTTGGTTGGACAGCCTTTTGAGGTTGGCTCTGGTGTGCACCAGAGGTGTCCTTGAGCCCCCTGCTATATGCATTCGCAATTGACCCCTTCATAAGAAAGTTACAGGGTGGATCATTGTGCGGGTTACCTTTGGGCATTGCTGGTGTGCTGCCTTTAAAGGTCGCGGCCTATGCCGCTGATGTGTGTGTTATTATCTCTGGGATGAAGGAGGTGCAGGAGGTGGTCTCTGTGATAGAGCAGTACATGGAGGCTTCTAGCTCTAAAGTTAACCATGAAAAGAGTGATGATTTTTGGATGGGCGAGGAGGGTGAAAGCTTCGACCTTATGAATGCCTTCCCAGAGCCCCAGCAGGAAATTAAAGTTTTGAGCATTAAATTTGTCCTGGTGACTATGGTCATCGAAATTAGGAAAGCAGGTTGGAGGATGCCAATGCCAAAGACTTGATCAAAACGTACCTGATCCTTTTTATATGTCAGCTTTGTCTGTATCTTGCCAGAATCTCTCTATGCAAGGGCATAAAGCTGCTTTTTCCAACTGTTATGGGGAAATAGGCTGAACCTGATCAAACACAATGTAACTTACCTGTCCAGGCGGGAGGGTGGCCTAGGAATGGTCAAACCTATAGTTTTCCTTTCTCTGCTCCTTTTAAAGTACAATCTTGGTAATATGTTAGCAGAGACTCCACCGGATTCTGGGTTTTGGGCTTTGTTGTAGTGTGTCATTGGCCTTAAGGGATTGCCCAGGCTCCGTAATGAAGGAGGGGTTGTGTTTAATCAATTTGGGAATGCCCCCTACAAATAACTAAAATTATAACTGTGGCACAAATACTTCCCCAGAATCTCTGATGTCTGCTGTATGTGCCACCAGGACACTGGCACATTGATACATATTTAGTGACAGTGCCCAGTGTTGCAAACATCTTAGAGAGATCCATCGCATTATGGTGGCGATCTCGAGTCTTCCTCTGGAATTTACTCCTGCTCACTATTTACTCTATCATTCCAAGTACCTAAGCGCCTATATTTTAAATTGTTAGATATGCATATAGTCAACATAGTCTGATTACTTGTCCCTGTCTGTTGGCGGACAACCAGTCATTTTTGCAGAATGGTTCTGGTGCCTGACAAAATCTCAACCATGGAGGAACTAATCCATACTTTTCAGAACAGACACATCCAATTTCATAACACCTGGTTCTTTTGGATCCACTATAAAACCACAAAAGAGAATGCTGCTCACATGGTGTGACTGTGTATACGGGAAGGTCAGGTACTGTTGTTAGAGGGTGTGACGAGACCAGTCTCGCCACATTGCATTGGAGGAGCCTGGTTGCCCGCCTGCTGCCTTTGGACTATGGACCAGACTTTAAAAGACTTTGACTCCCTGGCAATTAAACTGTATTCGTGGGGTCTGAGTGCCATTCACCGAATAATGTGCACTCAGACCTGAGCTATCTGGGGATATGTAACATGTCTATGTTTAGTGTATAAAAAGTAACTTTATATATTTTAAAGCAGAATACTGTATTTGGGTCCCCATGCGTGCAATGGAGTCTCGCTGTGAAAACTAGTTCTAGCTGCAGAGAGAGAGGGGGGGGGATTGTTTCCAGCAGCCCCCTCCTGAGGAATGTCTACTGATTAACTGAGACTATTGATAAACATGTTAATGAGCTCACCTGGCTGTCTACTAAGGGAGGAAGCCAGGATGCATTGTGGGGATGTTTTGCTTCTGGGAGTCTGTAATGTGATACATGTCTGTTTGTGTTACAGTGTTCCATTTGGTTCCCTATGGGAGTGTCCACCAGGTGGGAGACCTGTATAAATACAGGGGCAGGTAGCCCTCAATAAACATACCACTGCTTGACCTTCCACACGGAGCTTTGTCTCGTTCTTGGGGGGATTCACTGTATGCTGTTGGAGACCGATTGCTAGGAATGTAAGCTGATGTATGCTTCTCCTGTTCGTCTGCTAGCAGCTATTCGTGAGGTTCCAGGTTGGAGTGTTATATTGTATCAAGTTCGGGAGTGTGATCTCCTGCAAGTAGCTGTGCCTGCTCTCTCAGAAAGGGGCATATCGCCTAAACGGATTTTAACCCCTTGTCTGCTGAAACGGTCCGTTACATTTGGTGGCAAGCGGCGTGATCGTTCCTACAGCCAGAAGGACAGCTACAGGAGACACCATTGCTCTGGATTTTACAATTGAGGGCAACGCATGTCCCAGTACAACGACCCTGACAGCACCAGCATGGAACCAGCAGTGGAGTTCGATGAGGGTGCCATGGATGACCGAGATGCAGTCCGTAAAGGCATCTGGTACCAGGCATCTGGGCATTGTGGAGTACCAGCGGGGTGAAAGACTCCCCAAGGAAGACCAGCGGTTGCAGAAGCGTGTAGCCCTGCGGATGCCCTTCCTGGGGGAGCAGCCCCGGGAGGAATGGGTAAAAGAATTGGAGCTCCGGGTATGGCAGGAGATGTGGCTGGAGGATGCCTACCAGGCGCTGTGGTGGTGTGTTGCACAGTACCTGCCCTGGACAGCCGAGCATGACAAGCCAGAGGGAGAGGAGTTTGATGGTCCTGGCTTGTTATGGGAGTCTTTTTCAGAGCTGGAATTTGGGAGCCCTACACAAGCCCGGTTCAATGATCTCTTGGAGTGGAGGGAGAGCAGGTATGACTGGGACGACGCTCACGAAATTGAGCAAGATCTGGTCCACCTGGTGACCCGGGAGATGGAGCTGGAACAGGGCTACCAGCAGCTGTTCCAATACTATGAGAAGGCTCAGCAGGAGAGCAGCAGGACAGACCCAGAGCCAGACCCATTCAGAGGGGATGACATGGTAAAGTTTTACTGGGAAGAACCCCAGGTGGCCGGTAGAGATGGGACAAAGGTCTCTCCACCGGTCCTGCAGGGAATTGGGAGCCCAGTCTCCATTCCGCAGCGGCAGTGTAAAGTGCAGGGAGAGGAGAGCAGCGTCCTCCCTCCCCAGCGGCTGGCTGAGTTACAGGGGGCAGAGGCAGTTGTTCCTGCCCCCCAGCAGCAGAGTGATATGCCAGGAAGGCAGTGTGAAGTGCAGGGAGAGGAGAGCAGTGTCCTCCCTCCCCAGCGGCAGCATGATTTGTTGGGAATTGGGAGCCCAGTCTCCATCCCACAGCAGCAGAGTGTCCTGCAGGAAACAGAGAGCCTAGTCTCCTTTCCCCAGCAACAGGACACTGTATTGGGAGCAGAGACAGACGGTCTCCCTCCCCAGGGGCTGGAAGTATATTTGGGAGAGGAGCTTGTTACCCCCTCTCCCCATGGACAGTTTGATTTGTTGGGAATTGGGAGCCCAGTCTCCATCCCACAGCAGCAGCTTAACGTACCAGGGGGAGACAGTAAGCCCCCCAACAGTGCAGATGGGACTGTGGTCTCTGCACTCACAGCACAGGGGGTAGGGACAGTCGGTCCTGACCCCCAGCAACAGGGCTGTTTAGCCAAAGGGAAGACAGTCGGTCTTCCCCCACAGCAGCATGGTGGTGTATCTAAAGGGGAGACAGGCGGTCTCCCCCTCCAACAACCCGTCTCCAACCAGGCTACTTCTGTGGTAGCGCTGGCACCAGGGCAGAGTACCGCTGGTCTCTGCCCACTCAGCAACCCACCAAGGCAGTCTACCAGTCCCCCACACAGCCAAGGTGAGGCACCTGGACATGGACAAATTTCTCTTCTACCCAGGTGTAGTAGCCAGTTCTTTTGGGTGGGCTGTACTGCTGTTTCTGTTTTGTGGGTGGACTGCTGGACTAACAAGGGCACTGACCGGCAGGAGGTCAGGTACCCTGTTAGTCTTTTTGGAAAGGGGGAGAGATGTGACGAGACCAGTCTCGCCACATTGCATTGGAGGAGCCTGGTTGCCCGCCTGCTGCCTTTGGACTATGGACCAGACTTTAAAAGACTTTGACTCCCTGGCAATTAAACTGTATTCGTGGGGTCTGAGTGCCATTCACCGAATAATGTGCACTCAGACCTGAGCTATCTGGGGATATGTAACATGTCTATGTTTAGTGTATAAAAAGTAACTTTATATATTTTAAAGCAGAATACTGTATTTGGGTCCCCATGCGTGCAATGGAGTCTCACTGTGAAAACTAGTTCTAGCTGCAGAGAGAGGGGGGGGGGGATTGTTTCCAGCAGCCCCCTCCTGAGGAATGTCTACTGATTAACTGAGACTATTGATAAACATGTTAATGAGCTCACCTGGCTGTCTACTAAGGGAGGAAGCCAGGATGCATTGTGGGGATGTTTTGCTTCTGGGAGTCTGTAATGTGATACATGTCTGTTTGTGTTACAGTGTTCCATTTGGTTCCCTATGGGAGTGTCCACCAGGTGGGAGACCTGTATAAATACAGGGGCAGGTAGCCCTCAATAAACATACCACTGCTTGACCTTCCACACGGAGCTTTGTCTCGTTCTTGGGGGGATTCACTGTATGCTGTTGGAGACCGATTGCTAGGAATGTAAGCTGATGTATGCTTCTCCTGTTCGTCTGCTAGCAGCTATTCGTGAGGTTCCAGGTTGGAGTGTTATATTGTATCCAGTTCGGGAGTGTGATCTCCTGCAAGTAGCTGTGCCTGCTCTCTCAGAAAGGGGCATATCGCCTAAACGGATTTTAACCCCTTGTCTGCTGAAACGGTCCGTTACAGAGGGCGCTAGGGCTGACTTGATGGGTCTCTGGGCTCACAGTCAGGGTCTCTATTTGGGCTACTCCTTGATTGAGGGGTACTTTGTGAGGTTGTTTTGCTGCTCTCTATAAGGCAACGTAGCCTTGGAAAGAGCTTCGAGTGAGGGTCTCCCCCCCCTCTTCTCTATTCTGTGTGCTTCTGGTGGCTTCTCGCCCCCCCCCCTCTTCTCTTCTCTTCTCTTCTCTTCTCGCCTTCCCCTTCTTTGTCACCCTGCCATCTTTAATTGCTGCTTTTTGGGTTCCCCCTATATTTCCTATGTCTGACATGACACTTCAGGACAGCATGTATACTGGTGTAATGTTAAAAAACCCTACCCCATGAAAATTCCCTACCCTCGTCACTTCCTGTGCACGTACGTCATTCAACAGCTGAGCAGCTTCCCACTGCGCATGCTCACAGCTGCAGGGGGTAGGGAATTTTCATGGGGTAGTATTTTTTTAACGTTACATATATCAGTTGTTGCCGCGCTTCCAACTGCGCATGCCCAGCTACTACATTAAATCATCTCCGCTTCAACCCTGAGATTTCCCTGCAGGCGCGTGTCATTCATCCTCAGGTGCGGCGTCCCACATGATCTCGGCTCCGTGATTTATATTTTCATAGACCCGCCGCCGCTTTTACATTTTGGAGCCGAGATCAGGGAATTCTGACTGGTTGGAGCGGAGATGATTTAATGTACGCGCGGCAACAGCTGATGCGGTGTAACGTTAAAAAACACTACCCCGTGAAAATTCCATACCCTCCAGAGCTGTAAGCATGCGCAGTGGGAAGCTGCTCAGCTGTTGAATGACGTACGTGCACAGGAGGTGACGAGGGTAGGGGATTTTCACGGGTAGGGTTTTTTCACGGAACACTGGCTCAGGCTGTCTGTGTAACTCTTGCAGCATGGATGATCGTGGGAGGGACCAGGCAGGCACCACAGAGTCTGGGAGAGACAGACAGATCACAGACTGTGACCTGTCTGTCAGTGTCTCTGATCATAGAGGCGCGGGCTGTTTCTTTCACTGTGTGTCAGGTCAGGAGGAGAGAGAGAGAGTGCTCAAAAAAACAATAAGGTGAAAAACACCCTTCTCCTGCGCTTGGAATCCAAGCCCCCCGACCACACTCCTCACGGGACTCACACCTAGCTTCTCAGATGGCTAAGGTCTTGCTGCCCATAACGGACTGGGGTAGTCCACCGGTACTAAAGGCAAAGAAAACAAAGAAAGGGCGCACCGACCTAGCGCATTATCCTCAATAACAGGCTTTATTTATGTAACATTTAAAAATGGCTACTCACAGACATAGATGAAAATATATCATATCGAGCTCAGTTGCTCAAATGTCTGGATTAGTCAATGTGATCGTCCATAACCGATGAGATGACGACTGACGCGTTTCAAGGCTTAGCCTCTTCCTCAGAGCCACTGTTTCATAACTTACTCCTTGGTTGAAATAGCAATGTAATGATCTAATCCCCTCCCTCAGTTATGAGAGTCTCCTCCCTCTGGGGAGTGGCTAAAACACTGCATCATTCCCTCTTGTGACACCATTATTAATAATCCTCCAATGGGGTTAGTATAAAACACCCATGGAGGATGCTCCACAGTTAAATCCATAGAGTAGCACAAATCGGTCATGCGGGTAAGATTCAATACAGCTACAACAGTTAGTATCCATTCAGAAAAAGTAATAGAACTGCAATCACGAAAATACAATTATATAGATAAAAGCATATGGATAAAAACCAATAAAAATCAATAAAAAGCGATAAAAAGAATTATTAAATACCCACATGGGCATTGTAGGTGCTCATCAGACTGACAATGGAGGGCTACTGGTATACTAACAGATCCATGATAGCCCCCTTAATTACCTTTAAAGATCCTTAGTATAGTGTGGCATCCAAGCATGGTCCGGGCCAAATCCCCATCCAAAAGTGGTGGTGGTCCATCCCATCCCCATAGTGTCCTCATCCCCTAGCGATTCTAATAGCTCAGGAGGAGGGGGGAGGCACAATAAGGCATTCGATCCATGATGGTGGCAGAGGAGGAGAGAAAGAGAGGAGGAAGGAACCGATCGGACACCGTGAACCGTTGCTGTGTAACCGATCACCGACTCCGTGGAACGCACGCCGCTGGTCAACTTCTTGGTTGCCGCGTCATGCGTTTCACCCTACTGACGTCACTTCCGCTGACGTCACTTCCTTCGACTAGGGATTGTGTATAATGAGACGGTCCGTCTCCAAGGTAACTAAGCCCAGCCCTCCATTGAGTCTGACGATCGCCAATCACACATCTTATGCACAGCGTGATGCTCTCTATTCCTCCACGAGTGAATCCATCTCTACTCAGCATAGGGGCTTATAACAATCTGTGACCTGTCTGTCAGTGTCTCTGATCATAGAGGCGCGGGCTGCCTCTTTCACTGTGTGTCAGGTCAGGAGGAGAGAGAGAGAGTGACTCACTACTGTCAGTCAGGACAGATGAGTCGGGCAGTGTATTTTTGCAGCCGCGGTGCCTACACTCAGTGACACAGTGATGGTCCTGAGCAGCGCCGGCTGTACAGTAAAGGAGGTGGCGGGAGAGGGGAGAGGTAAGAAGTGACAAGAAACGGCCAGGTGCCCTAGGCGGCTGCCTAAATTGCCTAGTGGTAGTGCCGGCCCTGTCAGGTACTCTTCACTCACCAGCTGAATCCGGATTCCCGGCCTGGTCAACAGAGGCTGGTTGGGGAGAGCTGGGAAAGCTCGGTTGGGGCTGGCAGGGGGAGGAGAGTCTCCAGTGGGACATGGAACCGGCCTCTGCTCAGACACAGTTTACACCTTCCATGCTGGGGGGGGGGGGGCTGCGCTCTGTCCTTGTCTTCATCCCACACTTAGTAGGTCAGCGGCGGGGGCTTTTTACTTCCCTTCACCAGGAATCCTTTAGGCATGTCTGTAGCAGAAGCCCCCCTGCCCCCTGGCCCAGTCCTCCCCTGCCTGTGACATCACTTCTGGGTCAGCCTCTAAATGTCCCCAGATAGCATAGCAAGGAAGCAATGTTTTGCAGTACGATCTGCATTGCAAAACATTCAGTGGAGCACAGAGGAGACATGCAGGGTCTTTTAAGAGAACCTGTTACCTAAACATCATCAAATAGGGGACTTTTTGTCCTCTTTGTGATGGAAAAAGTTAAGAAAAAAATAAAGTTACACCCAAGCACATAAAATCCCTCACCCCAAAAAATGTTGAAGCCTCCCCCACCTTCACATATATGTACGTCTATATATATACCACGCCTATGCGTGAAAACATCAATTGAGATACACATGTTACAAAGTGTCGCCTATGGAAAATTTAGGGTACTGAAGTTTGTCGCCATTTCACGGGCGCACACAAATTTAAGGATTGACATGTTTGGTATTTATTTTTTCGGTGCAACCTCATCTTTTATACACTACGAAAAATATGGGTAGATTATTGTGTTTGTTTGCCCTAATATTCATTTTAGGGTGTTTTTTACTGAAATTTTGCGTTTCTTAGACCTTTGCAGTAATATCGTGGGCCTTAAAAAATTATAACTACCACTCATTTATTCTTTGGGGGTGTCTGCTTTAAGAAAATATATCATGTTTTACAAAATCACGTAGTACTACGTGATTATGTGCACGAGGCGTCGGCAGCGGGCTGTGGGAGGAGTCATGCGATTGCCGCTGCCCTCCTGCGATCCTTGGAGAAACCGAGAGAAGACCCGCCTGCTTATGTAAACAAAGCAGGCGACTCTTCTGTCAGACAGGCAGGGAGAGATCAGGAGTTTCAGCTAAGCTAAAACCCCGATCTCTCTGTGCCTGTCACAGAGCCCTTCCCCCACACAGTCAGTAATGACAGTTAGGCATATATTAACCCCTTTGATCACCCCCAGTGTTAACCCCTTCCCTGCCAGTGTCATTTATACAGTAACAGTGCATATTATTTAGCACTGATTACTGTATTAATGTCACTGGTCCCCAAAAAGTGTCAAAAATGTTAGTTAGGAGCCCGATCTGTCCGCCGCAATGTCGCAGTCCCGCTAAAAATCGCTGATCGCCGCCATTACTAATAAAAGAAAGAAAGTTCCAAAAATCTATCCTGTAGTTTGTAAGCGCTATAACTTTTGCGCAAATCAATTAAAATACGCTTTTTGGGATTTTTTTTAACCAAAAATATATAGCAGAATACAAATTGGCCTAAAGTGTTAAAAAAATGATTTTTTTATTGGGAATATTTTATAGCAGAAAGTAAAAAATATGGCGTTTTTTTTTTTTTTTTTCAAAATTGTCACTCTTTTTTTGTTTATAGCGCAAAATCTAAAAAAAAACGCACAGGTGATCAAATACCACCAAAAGAAAGCTCTATTTGTGGGAAAAAGAAGGACACAATTGTATTAGGGTATGGCGTCGCACGACCGCAAAATTTGTCGTTAAAGTAACACAGTGCCGAATCGCTAAAAATGGCCTGGTCATTATGGGGGGGGTAAAACCTTCCGGAGCTGAAGTGGTTAGGCCATGGGTCTGTAAATTTTAAATATCAATTAAAAAAAACTGTCCCTTTGATTTAAAAGAAAAAAAAAAAAAAAAAAAAAAAAATATATATATATATATATATATATATATATATATATATATATATATATATAAATATATTGGTATGTGAGATTTGCGCAAACCAATTAAAATACGCATTTTGGGATTTTTTTTTTTACCAAAAATATGTAGCAGAATACAAATTGGCCTAAACTGATAAAAAAAGTTTGATTTTTTACATTTTTTTTATTGAGAATATTTTATAGCAGAAAGTAAAAAATATGGCGTTTTTTTCAAAATTGTTACTATTTTTTTGCAAAATTTGTCGTTAAAGTAACACAGTGTCGAATCGCAAAAAAATGGCCTGGTTATTAAGGGAGCAAAACCTTCCGGAGCTAAAGTGGTTAAGCCATGGGTCTGTAAATTTTAAATATCAATTAAAAAAAAACTGTCATTTTGATTTAAAAGAAAAAAAAAATATATATATATATATATATATATTGATATGTGAGATTTGCGCAAACCAATTAAAATACGCATTTTGGGATTTTTTTTTTTTTTTACCAAAAATATGTAGCAGAATACAAATTGGCCTAAACTGATAAAAAAATGTTTGATTTTTTAAATTTTTTTTATTGGGAATATTTTAAAGCAGAAAGTAAAAAATATGGCGTTTTTTTCAAAATTGTTACTATTTTTTTGCAAAATTTGTCGTTAAAGCAACACAGTGTCGAATCGCAAAAAAAATGGCCTGGTTAATAAGGGGGTAAAACCTTCCGGAGCTGAAGTGGTTAAGCCATGGGTCTGTAAATTTTAAATCTCAATTAAAAAACAAAACTCATTTTGATTAAAAAAAAATAAAATTATATATATATATATATATATATATATATATATATATATATATATATATATATATTGGTATGTGAGATTTGTATACTGAGCCCAGAGGCTGAATTCACAAAGCTAATACAACAGGAAAAAACTTCCTTTAAAAAAAAAAAAAAATGTCAGTTATTGGCTGAGTGCCAAAAACAACAACGGCAGTTAGGTCACATGACTGTGATGTCATCAGCCGCCCCTATATAAGAAGCTGACAGTTGGATTCTGCCAGTCCCCAGAGTGGTCAGCATACTGTGCAGACGTGTTTTTTTTCTCTGGCGATATTTTGCTTGTGATTTCATCCTAGCAATTTACTGTGATTTGATTCAATCGTATTGTAATTTTTTCTCTTGAATACTTCAAGTGTGCTTGAATTATTTATTCAGAATGAGATTTTTTCAGTGTAAGAAGGCTGTTTATCACATTAACACCGAAGATAAACAGAGCACTGGAATACCACCTATGGATGGTATCATTGCACAACCTGCAGATACCCCAACCAAGAAGCCCACAAAAATGAAGAGGGCTCGAGCTTTTCTCCGCGGGTGCTTTAGAGCGGCCGCTGGATGCTTTGGTGTCGGCTATAAAGTCGATGGCTCAGACTACAAGACAGACTGGAATGGTAAGTATTGTGGATATTGATAGATTCATTTTTTTTACTTTTCCCCATTGATGACGGGTGACATTCCTATATGTACATACCGTATTTCCCGATGTATAAGACGACCCCCTAATTTTTTCAGTTAAAACATAGGTTTTGGGCTCTACTCTCCGTATAAGACTCCCCCCCCTACAACATGATGATGGGGGGTCTTGTCTAGCAGCCATTCCTTTACACCCACTAATCAGACAGGAGTATAAAATGTGAACCTTAAGAGGAAGAGAACTCCAGGTTTAGGACTACCAAGCTGGCCCAAAACGAACGTTCCTAATCTGTCAGCCCGCTGGATGTGCGGTAATACTCTATGTACCGTAGCTATGGCTACATACAGTATACTGCGCTGAGCCAATCACAACAAGCAATGTATTCTATTAATAAATACAAAGCCTGCTCGGATTGGCGGAGTCAGAGAGGCGGGCTGATAATGTTACAACCTCTGACTCAGCCAATCCGAGCTGGCTTTTTATTCATTAATAGAATACAAAGCAGGCGGCTCTTCTGTCAGACAGGCAGGGAGAGATCAGCAGTTTCAGCTAAGCTACAACCCCCGATCTCTCTGTGCCTGTCACAGAGCCCTTCCCCCACACAGTCAGTAATGACAGTTAGGCATACATTAACCCCTTTGATCACCCCCAGTGTTAACTCCTTCCCTGCCAGTGTCATTATTACAGTAACAGTGCATATTATTTAGCACTGATTACTGTAGTAATGTCACTGGTCCCCAAAAAGTGTCAAAAATGTCAGTTAGGGGTCCGATCTGTCCGCCGCAATGTCGCAGTCCCGCTAAAAATCGCTGATCGCCGCCATTACTAATAAAAACAAAAAATTCCAAAAATCTATTCCGTAGTTTGTAAACGCTATAACTTTTGCGCAAACCAATTAAAATATGTTTTTTGGGATTTTATTTTTTTTTACCAAAAATATGTAGCAGAATATAAATTGGCCTAAACTGATAAAAAAAAATGATTTTTAAAATTTTTTTATTGGGAATATTTTATAGCAGAAAGCAAAAAATATGGCGTTTTTTTTCTTCCAAAATTGTCACTCTTCTTTTGTTTATAGCGCAAAATCTAAAAAAAACGCAGAGGTGATCAAATACCACAAAAAGAAAGGTCTATTTGTGTGAAAAAAAAAAGGACATCAATTGTATTAGGGTACGGCGTCGCACGACCGCAAAATTTGTCGTTACAGTAACACAGTGCCGAATTGGAAAAAATGGCCTGGTCATTATGGGGGGTAAAACCTTTCGGAGCTGAAGTGGTTAAGCCATGGGTCTGTAAATTTTAAATATCAATTAAAAAAAACTGTCCCTTTGATTAAAAAAAAAAAAAAAATATATATATATATATATATATATATATATATCTATTGGTATGTGAGATTTGCGCAAACCAATTAAAATACGCATTTTGGGATTTTTTTTTTTACCAAAAATATGTAGCAAAATACAAATTGGCCTAAACTGATAAAAAAAAGTTTGATTTTTTAAATTTTTTTATTGGGAATATTTTATAGCAGAAAGTAAAAAATATGGCGTTTTTTTTCTTCCAAAATTGTCACTCTTTTTTTGTTTATAGCGCAAAATCTAAAAAAAAACGCACAGGTGATCAAATACCACCAAAAGAAAGCTCTATTTGTGGGAAAAAGAAGGACACAATTGTATTAGGGTACGGCGTCGCACGACCGCAAAATTTGTCGTTAAAGTAACACAGTGCCGAATCGCTAAAAATGGCCTGGTCATTATGGGGGGTAAAACCTTCCGGAGCTGAAGTGGTTAAGCCATGGGTCTGTAAATTTTAAATATCAATTAAAAAAAACTGTCCCTTTGATTTAAAAGAAAAAAAAATTTATATATATATATATATATATATATAAATATATTGGTATGTGAGATTTGCGCAAACCAATTAAAATACGCATTTTGGGATTTTTTTTTTTTACCAAAAATATGTAGCAGAATACAAATTGGCCTAAACTGATAAAAAAAGTTTGATTTTTTAATTTTTTTTTATTGGGAATATTTTATAGCAGAAAGTAAAAAATATGGCGTTTTTTTTTCAAAATTGTTACTATTTTTTTGCAAAATTTGTCGTTAAAGTAACACAGTGTCGAATCGCAAAAAAAATGGCCTGGTTAATAAGGGGGTAAAACCTTCCGGAGCTGAAGTGGTTAAGCCATGGGTCTGTAAATTTTAAATCTCAATTTAAAAAAAAACTGTCATTTTGATTAAAATAAAAAAAAATATATATATATATATATTGGTATGTGAGATTTGTATACTGAGCCCAGAGGCTGAATTCACAAAGCTAATACAAAAGGAGAAAACTTCCTTTAAAAAAAAAAAAAAATGTCAGTTATTGGCTGAGTGCCAAAAACAACAACGGCAGTTAGGTCACATGACTGTGATGTCATCAGCCGCCCCTATATAAGAAGCTGACAGTTGGATTCTGCCAGTCCCCAGAGTGGTCAGCATACTGTGCAGACGTGTTTTTTTTTCTCTGGCGATATTTTGCTTGTGATTTCATCCTAGCAATTTACTGTGATTTGATTCAATCGTATTGTAATTTTTTCTCTTGAATACTTCAAGTGTGCTTGAATTATTCTTCACAATGAGATTTTTTCAGTGTAAGAAGGCTGTTTATCACATTAACACCGAAGATAAACAGAGCACTGGAATACCACCTATGGATGGTATCATTGCACAACCTGCAGATACCCCAACCAAGAAGCCCACAAAAATGAAGAGGGCTCGAGCTTTTCTCCGCGGGTGCTTTAGAGCGGCCGCTGGATGCTTTGGTGTCGGCTATAAAGTCGATGGCTCAGACTACAAGACAGACTGGAATGGTAAGTATTGTGGACAGTACTAGGGGGGGGGGGGCAGCTGCCCTGGGCGGAATGATTTACTGTCTGGAAGAGGGTGGAGTTTGCCCTGCACAGAATATTCTGCCCAATGTAAGACAGTGAGCAGCTCTGTTCCTGCATGTAGAGTAGATGGTAGCCCCGCCCCCTGCCTGCACAGCGCGCTGTACTATTCCCCCAGTGACAGAGTGGAGGAGGCGGGGCAGGTGAGGGTGGGAGGGCTCCGACTATCAGCGCTTCCTGATTGGCTCCAGAATAGATGCACACTGTACAACTTTCCTGCTTCTGAACAGCGGCTTCCCCCTCCCCTATCTAATCCTTTCTATCACTCCTGCTTTCTCTGTCACAGCTTCCCGATGTTCGCGGGACATCACCACCCTGTCCCCCCTCCCAGCCTTCTGTTTTTATCTCTCCCTGCTCTGGGCGATCTCAGAGCCCATTTCCTCCTGTATGTAGTGACCCCCTCCTCCCAGACCCGGATTGGCCAATCGGGAGCACCCGGTGGGCTGGATTGGTCGTTTCTTGGTGAAGAGGAAGTCACTTACTAAACTCACTGCGTTCCATGCCTCGGTCCCACTCCAAAAAAACACGCCCCCGGGCCGATAATTGGCTCGCAGGCGATACACTTCTGGTGGGAGGCGTGGAAGAAGAGATGGGCACCCTATCACAGAATGGATCAGAGAGTTGATGGGAGGGACAGGAGCTCTGGCCACTCCTCCCTCTGGGGAATTCAGCTGAGGGGCGGGGCTACACATGACTGCCTCGGGTCAGGCTGTAGAGTGCAGAGTAGTGATGGGAAGTTCAACTCTTTGAAGTGAATCGGTTCATTTCGACTCACTCACTGAAATGAACCGATTCATTGAATCGAATCTTCGGTTCACTTGCCGAGTCTACTGACAAGCAGTGAACCGAAGCTCTGACTCCACTCTATACAAATGAGCTGAATCAGAGGAGTGACTCATAGGTTCGGCAGCTCTCTGGGGATGTTTTTTTTTTTTTTATTTAACTCCTTCTTGGCTCCTCAGAGCTCTCTCAAGCCTATGGTATGTGTCAGACACAATACACATTATCAGATTAGCCAGCATTATCATGTTCAGGACTTCAGGTGACAGCTGTATATATTTAAAGCAGGTTTCTGTGCATGTGAACTGCATTCTGATCGGCAAACTTCACAGTTAACATTGCCAGCCATCAGATTTGCACAGTTTTTACAGATTATGCACAGGAATAACGATCAGATTTTATTACTGTGTGCGGGTGACGTGTGACGCTGTGCCTAAACAAATTTGATGTCCTTTTTTTCCCCCACAAATAGAGCTTTATTTTGGTGGTATTTGATCACCTTTACGATTTTTTTTTTTTTTTTTTTGCACTATAAACAAGAAAAGCGACAATTCTGAAAAAAAAATATTTTTCACTTTCTGCTATATATAAACACAATTTTTGGGGAAAAAAATTCACTTTTTTAAATTAAAAAAATAAGAAAAAAGTAAAGTTAGCCCAAGTTTTTATAATGTGAAAGATAATGTTATGCCAAGTAAATAGATACCCAACATGTTATGCTTCAAAACTGCGCACGCTTGGGGAGTGGCGACAAGCATTGGTACTTAAAAATCCCCATCGGTGACATTTTAAACATTTCTACAGGTTACCAGTTTAGAGTTACAGAGGAGGTCTAGGGCTCCAATTATTGCTCTCGCTCTAACGATCGCGGCAATACCTCACATGTGTGGTTTGAACGCCGTTTACATCTATGGGCGCGACTTGCGTATGCGCTTGCTTCTGCGCGTCAGCTAACAGGGATGGGACAATTTAATGTCTTTTTTTCCTATTTATTTTATCTTTTATTTTTACACTGTTTTTTTTTTTTTTTTATTTTGATCACTTTTATTCCTATTACAAGGAATGTAAACATCCCTTGTAATAGAAATAAGCATGACAGGACCCCTTTAATGTGAGATCTGGGATCAAAAAGACCTCCGATCTCACATCTACACTAAAAAAGAAAAAAAAAAAAGTCATTTATTTTCATCTTGGAAAAAAAATGGGCTCTTTAAATCGGTTGCTAGGAAGCGACGTATGACGTCGCTCCGGTCCTCCAAGGCAATAGAGTCAAGTGAGGACCATCTTGCCCTCACTCGACTTCCTGCCTGAGGGGACAGCAGATCGGATCATTTTCCCCACCACCGATGGGTCCGGTAAGCAGGGAAAACGACCGGGAAGCGGTGGGAGGGAAGGGGGCACCTCTCCCGTCACCCATAAGGGTGATCCCACGGAGAATCTGCCGCTGGGACCACCCTTATGTCAAAGCTGACTGCCCGCAGTTTCAAAAAATACCGGGGTTATGGCAGCAGATATGTAACGTCAAAGTACCGACGTAAAACTGCGGCGGCGGTCCAGAAGTGGTTAACTGATACATTTGCAGGACAACTTGTTCTGTCGATAAACAACAGACTTACTGGCCGGTTCACCAGGTGAAAATAAAGGAAAGCCTAAAGAAAGAAAACTAATGCAGCTATCACATCTACTAATGAGTAAGCTGCAATATAATAAATGTTTGCTTTTGGGTTAAATAGAACTTTCATATATATTAATAAAAGAGACATTATGAATATCTATATAAACCAATGATAGGAACACCATACATAAATATTCCTACTACATTCGTCTCTCTCAGCCAAAAGAAACATATCAGCGGAATGTCAGGCTGGTGTAAGACCCCCATAGTGGGTGGCTGGTCTCCTGTCTGATTTCAGGGATGACATATGACACATTTTCTGAACAATACTGCCAGTTCAAAAAGCCCTTTCTTTTCACTTAAAATATATTTGCCATTTTTCTCAGCTGATCTGCCACACTGCACAGCCAGGCAGGTGACAGCAACTTCTTGTTGCAGTTTTACTACTTCCTTTGTGACCCGCCCACTCATTTTCAGTGGCGGTTGGTGCTCCATGGGCCTGGGGGGGGGGCAGCAGACAGACCACACCAGCCCGCACACCATACCCCCTCCCCCGGGTCGCCGGCTCACTCCCCATGTGGAGGGCTGGCGGCGGCAGCTTCCCCTCAGTCTCCTGCGTTTCCTCCCTCCTCCTCCTCCTTGGCCAATGGCATGGCTTCTCCTTTCGGCCAATCGGGAAATGGGTCTCAGGATTCTGATTGGCCAGGAGGAGGATCCGTGTAACAATAGCGAATATTCATTCGCTATTGTCACACAACTGGGTGGGCTCAGGGCACAGTGCTCTGCGCCCCGAGCCCACCTTTTTTTGAAGCCTATTAGAGACTCTGGCTCTAATCACGTGCTTCAAAAAAAAAAAAAACCTCATTGGAATCCATGCGTCCAGCGCCCTGCATGTAGATTAGGGGGCCAGACGCTAGGGTGACCACGTGTCCCGGATCGCCCAGGACAGTCCCCCATTTGGAGAGTCTGTCCCGGGTCCCGGTCACCCTCATTCCGGGACAATGCAGTGTCCCGGAATGATCTGAGCCCATGATGAGCCGCGGCCGCCGTCCGCGGAAGTGCGCGAGCATGGCGAGTCCGCCGCTCTGAGTCCTCCCCTGCCGTGGTTAATCTGGATTTGTAAACTGAGCTACATGAAAATGGCCGCCAAAAGCCCGTTCGCTTTCATAGTGCGCACGCGCATAACTATAAATAACACGGAAGTAGCAGTATTACTGTGGAACGCATAACAGAGCCTCAGACCGGAAGTTGCGGATTCGTACCCTGCCCAGCAACGAGGCTCCTCCCACGAGGAAGGGCTTTTGCAGAACAAACTCTAGAGCCGAGCCATAAAATAAAAACATTCCCTTGTAGAAGCATAGCGGCTATATTTTCGTAGCTCAGACTGTTCTTGCAAAGGGATCGGCGGCCATTTTGTTGTAGTCCTGATGGGTGCAGAAGTTGCAGCAGTGTGAGAATCCTTCTGCAGGGGGTGTTATTTTGGAGAATGTGAGTCCACTGAGGTGGAGGTAATAATGTCTTCTTTTTATGAGAGGAGGTGCACTCTGTGTGTGGACTGGTTTGGGTGGTCTGTGTCCCTTACATTATTTACCTTGCTGCAAGTCCTCTTGATGTGGGGAACATTAGATGGGGGGCTCCTGAGGTTATGATGTAGTGAGGAGATCAGGTGGTAAAAGCCCCCCATGATGTTTAGGGTTTGCACCCCGGAAAGTACGGCAATGTACAAATCCAATGGAAAATCCTCATGCTAAGCACACAGCGTGCGCTCAGCGCTGTGCTTCGGCCATTCTATTTTTCTGATTGGGCTGTGTAATGTGACATGTGGCACCCCCCCCCCCCCCCCCCACACAGTTGAAAAATTGGCAAATGAAGGTATCAAAAAACATAATTTTTTGGGGGGGGTCCCGGAATGGCAGTTTGGAGATGTGGTCACCCTACCAGACGCATGGATAGGAGGGGCGGCACCCCTGCGCCCCCACTGGACGGGCCGCCACTGCTCATTTTACTATAAAAGTCCATCACCACATCATTGAAAATACTTGTTGCCCGGCTTCTTGACTCACTGACTAGTAGAAAGCATCACAGCCAGTGGGTTGGGATAAGTGTCAGGCAACCAGCAGTTTTATATAAAGACCAACAATGGCTGTCCCTGTGTCCCTGTCATAATGGGTTTAGTTCTTGTCCCTGGCACTGCAGTTTTGAACTTTTCTCTCTATAACTTGATGTTCTACAATGAAAAATCTATTAAAAGTAGATGTAGTTGCTAAATCTGATTCCTTTTTTTTTTTTATTGCAGATGTATACGGTACTTACCGCAGAGTCAGCTCACACGGCAGGCCTGCCCCAGTGAGCGAGACTGAAGGTGAAATCCACACCGAGACTCCACCAAGATGTTACCGCCGGTCCCCTAGCACTAGGGAGATCATCCCAATAAGATTGGATGGCTTCAGATTCCATTGCACTCTCGGAGAGGGAGGTTTCGGAAAGGTAAGTGGTCAGATCTTTTCTCTGATTTAAAATATTTAGGTAGAATGGGGAAGGATTTGAACCCCTGTCTGGCCTTATCACTATCCAGGACTACATTAGAGAGATTTCCCCTCACTTCCTGTCCTGCTGACAACGGTTTCACAAGACAGGAAGTGATGTAAAATCTGCATAAAGGACACAGACAGAAATCCCCTCACCCTAAGTATTTTGATTTCTGTCTGTGTGGCTGTTGCAGAGATAAATGTAGCACCCTCCTAGGTAGGTGATAATTAGAGAGTATAGTTTTTGGCTCTGTCTGCCTATCAGAAGAGCAGCAGGCAAATCTATTTTGCTTCATGTCTAGCAGAGAGCAGGATCTGTGAGTTAGGTCTGCTCAGTGTGCTCAGTATGTGATTCATTGGGTCTCGAGAGTGTTTCACACTAGTCCAAATGGGAGGCATGTTGGACAGTGGGAGGAAACCAGACCAATGGGTACATAGGCTTTGATACAGTCTTGGTGATTGGCAGAGACTAGTTGTCTCGGTGCATTTTGGGATCCTGTAAAAAAGCCAGGAGCACATGTGCTGTGGGGTCTTTGGCTGGTGAGCAGAGTCCTGGAGGGAGGGTGGCGGCTGCCTCCTTCTCTGTAGCAGTGGCATGTGGCATCAGGAGGTCATCCTTAGGGCCAGAGGAACGGAGCTGAACCTAGAGGTCCAGGAAAGCTGACTGAGGGGGAGACACTGGAGACCGTAGAAAAACAGTACCGTGAGTACAGGGGATTGTGTCAAGAGGCCTGACCTGAGGGGGGCCACCCCGGAGTAGGATAGTCAGAGAACGGGTGTCAGTGGTCGAGAAAGAGGATGCTAGGAAAGTCTCCTGAAGAGAATTTAGTTAATCATTCATCTGGATAGAAACTTAACCCCAAATTCACCTAAGTGGCAGGGAGAATCAACAACCTGGCTGTATTGAGAATTAGAAGTCCTCCATCTTGTGAATAGTTTATTTGGAGTATCCCACAATTCTATTCTCCCATCCCTATTTAAAATAAAACACCAAAAACAACTACATATCCCTGGACTAATCATTGACTGAGCCAAGAAGTAAAGTGTTAAATTGTGAATGCCAATATTGTGAACGGTAACCCAGGAGGACCCAAAAGTGTAATATCCAGCAGTCCTCAAGGGGGCAGTGCTACATAAACATACACTTAAAAGCCCAATTCTTTCCATTTCATTCAGATGAATCAGTTCCAGGTGCATTAACAAACACAAAAGGTGATCATAAATAATGTTTTCTTTAGCAGCTAATACCAAAGTGGAAAAACCTGTTCATTGCCAGCATGTTATAGAGTGGGGCGCTGGCTCTCTCTTGGGAAGCAGTGGTCTCTCTACAGTGGTTCGACATGCCCCCTGATGAGTCAGAGCTACAGCTCTCCAATCAGCAAAGTTCATGTTCCATGCTGATTGGAGAGCTCTGGGCTCTGATTCAGAATGGGACATGTCCACTGCTTCTGGGGTAGAGGCCAGGGGGGGGGGGGGGCAAAGGACAGGCTTTTCTATTCAGGTTGTTGCAGCTTTTTATTTAAAACAATCTATAAGACTTGTATTGTACATATTTGATTTTGATGCATCTGAAATGTATTTAGCTGTTTTCAACTCAATCTTCACTCAGGCGTCTAACTTTATATAACATAGAAAGAGTCAGGGTGGTGAAGAACAACAGCTTCTTCATGAAGGATTGAGTAGTGAAATGGGATGATCTCACCTTTCTTGGTGGATTCTTTATTGAGGTATATATCAGTGCACCAGGATGAGTGAGACTTCAGCCAAGGGTGAGAGAAGGTCCCGGAATTTCAGCTGTTTCACCGGTGTAGACCCCTGTAGTGAATAATAGGCCATTATGGTGATTCTACCATTATTGGTGACCCATAAATAAAGTATTAAAAGTGAATAAACTTCTCTGATCGTCAACTAAAATTTACTCTCCCTCTGTTCCCTTCAGGTGGTTTTAGCATCACACACCTCCAGTGATCAACCGCTGGCTCTCAAAATCATGATCAAGAACAAGAGAGACTACAAAGAAACCCTCAACGAGAGCCACATTATGAAGGAAGTTCATGCCAGCCCATTCTGCATTCATGCATATGGTACCTTCCAGACAAAGGTAAGTGACTCTACCTTATACTTTTGTGGGAGAGGTTGGTGTTAAATGGTTATCCTTATAGAATGCCGCTGTAAGTGACGCCTACTTTTCTCACAACCTAGCCAAAGTTGCTTATGGATTCACAGAGCGAATAATTTCTAAAACCTGGATCTTTCTTTCTTCTTTACAGGATCTTGTATTCTTTATCATGGAATACCTGAGTGGTGGAGACCTGCAGAACTTCTTCGTAGAGAGGGCCCCAGTAGATATTGTGACAACAAGGTAAGGCAATGGGGTATTATGATAATAGGGATGGGGTAGAATATAGTACTTAACATAGATCACATCAAGGCATAGACTTTTCCTAGATACAAGATAGATGATACAATAGGGTATCACAATAATAGAGAGTAGACTGTCTGACTTTCAGTACATCTGTCCTTCCAAAGATCTACCTATACATGTACAATCACACACTGAACAGACATCCCAGGCACTGGACATAATTCATTTTCTACTGAGACTAATTCCAGACAATCTATTTTACCCTGAGAGTAATCTATCACGATGTGTCTACAGATGTCACCGAGGGGGAGATTTACTAAAACTGTAACAGTAACTTCAGCATGTTCAGTTAAGCTTTGGCAAAAAAACCTAGAAGCTGGTTACTGTGCTGCACCACATTTTGTGTACACCAGTTTTAATAAATCTCCCCCAGTGTGTCCATATAGATACTGTTATAATCCATTCAACCATTATTGGCCAGTTCATCATCCAGTGGAAGCTTCCAACCCTTCATCTGATTGCACAATCTCTAACCTATCGCTTCTCAGATTTCTAAGCAAATAGATCGTATGGAGGTCTGCCAATGAATCAATTTGATTTCCATCTAACGAGTCCTTGTACAATGTCATTTTTGATAACGTTTGTCTGTAAATGTAAAACTTTTTTTGTAGTATTGGATGGAGCAGTAGCGGCTGGTGCTAAAAAAATTTTTTTTGGGGGGGGGGGGGGCGCAAACAGAAAAATGTAATAGGCATTGCTTCGCGGTAAAAAAACACGGTAAAAAATTGCGTGACTTTGAGGTCACACAAGAGTGAAAGGGGCCTTCAGTAGTCAAGGTACAGTGCCTTTAAAAAGTATTCAGTCACCCCTTGAAATAATCCACATTTTGTCATGTTAACTTGCTACCAAAAACGTAAATGTATTTTATGTGATAGACCGACACATAATTGTGAAGTGGAAGCAAAATGATAAATGGCTGATTCCGGGCAGTGTCCCCCCCCCCATACTGATCCTGGTCAGATCCCAGTGTACTCCCCCCATTGAGGGTACAGTAGTAAGGGAGATAATGCATATGGAGATGAGGGATGTGCAGATATGGGGGAGGGGGGTTTGTGATTTATATGAAGATAAGGGAGTGCAGTAGGGGAAGTATGGAGATTGGAAGGGATATAGATATAGATATATATCACTAAGAGGTTAAGGAGTTATATATTGCAATGAGGGGTGCAGTGAGGGGTAATGCATGGAGAGAGCAGTAAGACTAATGTATGACAATAGGTGGGGGAAAGAGCAGGGGTTAATGATGTACACAGATGGGGGGTGGTGCAATAAATGGTAATTCATGGAGATGGAGGTGAGTAAGGGGTTAATGTATAGAGATGTGCAGCAAAGGGTTAATGGTGCACACAGATGGAGGGGGGTGCAATATGTGGTAATTCATGGAGATGGAGGCGAATAAGGGGTTAATGTATAGAGAGGTGCAGCAAAAGGTTAATGTTGTACACAGATGAAGGGGGTGCAATATGTGGTAATTCATGGATATGGGGTGTGAGTAATGGGTTAATGCATAAAGGGGGGTTGCAGTATTTGGTTAACGTCATAGGCGTGCACAGCCTATTGCATTAGGGTGTGCACCCCAAAGCTCAAACACACATGCTTGTGTGTGTATATATATATATATATGTGTGTGCATGTATATATATATGTGTGTGTGTGTATATATATATATATATATATATATATATACACACACACACACTCACTCTATATTGTCAAAAGTATTGGGATGCCTGCCTTTACAAGCACATGAACTTTAATGGCATCCCAGTCTTAGTCCGTAGGGTTCAATATTGAGTTGGCCCACCCTTTGCAGCTACACCAGCATTAACTCTTCTGGGAAGGCTGTCCACAAGGTTTAGGAGTGTGTCTATGGGAATGTTTGACCATTCTTCCAGAAGCGTATTAGTGAGGTCAGGCACTTGATGTTGGACGAGAAGGCCTGGCTTGCAGTCTTCGCTCTAATTCATCCCAAAAGGGTTCTATCAGGTTACATAGTTTGTGAGGTTGAAAAAATACATCAGTCCATCCAGTTCAACCTATGATGTGTGTGTGTGTGTGTGTGTTTGCTGTTAACCGTACATTGTATACCCCTGTATGTTGTGGTCTTTAAGGTGCCCATCTAATAGTTTTTTGAAACGATCGATACTCCCTGCTGATACCACTGCTTGTGGAAGAGAAGTCCACATCCTTACTGCTCTGACAGTGAAGAACCCCTTACGTATTTTAAGGTTAAACCGTTTCTCCTCTAATTTTAGTGAGTGGCCACGTGTCTTATTGTATTCCCTTTCTCTAAAAAGTTTGTTCCTTATGCTAGGGTCACCACCAGTACAGTATTTGTACTTTGATATCATATCCCCCCTCACTCGTCTCTTCTCCAGAGAGAATAAGTTCAGTGCTTGTAGTCTTTCCTCATAGCGGATGCCCTCCATTCCCCTAATTATTTTTGTTGCCCCTCTCTGGACTCTCTCCAGACCGGTGCCAAGAACTGGACAGCATTCTGCAGATGTGGCCGGTCCAGAGTCTTGTAGATTTGGAGAATAATCTCTTTATTTCTGGAGTGAATGCCCTTTTTTATACATGCCAGTATTCTGTTGGCTTTGCTTGCAGCGGCTTGGCATTGCATGCCACTGCCAAGCCTGTTGTCCACTAGTACCCCCAGGTCCTTTTCCATCCTAGACTCACCCAGAGGTTTCCCCCCAGTGAGTAGCTTGCTTTCATGTTTCTGATGCCCAAGTGCATTACTTTACATTTTTCAACATTAAACATCATCTGCCATGTAGTTGCCCACCCCATTATTTTGTTCAGGTCCGCTTGTAAGGTTTCCACATTCTGCATAGAAGATATTGGCATACTTAGTTTAGTATCATCCGCAAATACTGAGATTGTACTAGATATCCCCTCCTCTAGATCATTTATGAATAAATTAAACAGGATTGGTCCCAGGACAGAACCTTGGGGGACCCCACTTTCCACACCTGCCCAATCCGAGTACTCCCCATTTATCGCCACCCTCTGCACTCTTCCCCTGGAGCCAGTTCTCTATCCAGGTACTCACCCTATGGTCCATACCTACAATCCTTAGTTTGTACAGTAAGCGTTTGTGGGGAACGGTGTCAAATGCCTTTGCAAAGTCCAGATACACCACATCCACAGGCTTACCTTTATCTAGGTGGCAGCTCACTTCATCGTAGAAGGTTAATAGATTGGTTTGGCAAGAACGATTTTTCATGAATCCATGCTGATTACTACTAATAATACCGTTTTCATTACTAAAGTCTTGTATGTGGCCCCTTAACATCCCCTCCAAAATCTTGCAGACTACTGATGTTAGGCTGACTGGCCTATAGTTACCCGGGATATATCTAGGGCCTTTTTTAAATATTGGTACCACGTTGGCTTTTTTCCAATCAGCTGGCATCATACCCGTCTGTAGACTATCCTTAAAGATCAAGAATAATGGTCTGGCAATCACCTGGCTGAGCTCTTTAAGAACCCTCGGGTGCAAGCCATCCGGTCCCAGTGATTTATTTATGTTAAGTTTCTCTAGTTTAGTTCTAAGTCTATCCTCTGTTAGCCATGGGGGTATTTCCTGAGGTGTATTATTTAGTTTAACATTACAAGCTGGGTTAGTGTAGCCCCCCGATTCTTTTGTGAAGACTGAAGAGAAGAAATTATTTAACACTTCCGCCTTTTCTCTGTCCTCTGTGGCCAAATTTCCTTTGTCATCTTTTATGGGGCCAACATGTTCTGGCCTCACTTTCTTACTGTTTATATACTTAAAGAATTTCTTGGGGTTCTTTTTACTCTCTTCCGCTATATGTCTCTCCTGTTCTATTTTAGCCGCCTTGATTTTGTCTTTACATTTCTTATTACACTCTTTGTAATGCTTGAATGCTGCCAATGACCCCTCAGCCTTGTATTTTTTGAAGGCCTTTTCTTTAGTATTAATATGCATTTTTATGTTGGAGTTTAGCCACCCAGGTTGAGGTCAGGACTCTGTGCAGGCCAGTCAAGTTCCTCCACCTCAAACTCGCTCATCCATGTCTTTATCGTCCTTGATTTGGGCACTGGTCCAAATCATTTGGTGGAGGGGGAATTATAGTGTGGGGTGTTTTTCAGGGGTTGGGCTTGGCCCCTTAGGCGTCAGCATACCAAAACATTTTGGACAATTTCATGCTCCCAACTTTGAGGGAAGAGTTTGGGGATGACCCCTTCCTGTTCCAACATGACTGCACACCAGTGCATAAAGAAAGGTCCATAAAGACATAGACTTAGCATGGGTGGTGGAAAATTAACTTCAAGTGCAATAATTTGCATTACAATAGTAACTAAAACATATAAAATTAGGTGTAAGAATCTAAAAAATAAAAATTTCTCTACTGGTGTGAACCTTCCAACTAAAAAGTTTTTGCACTTAAATTGTATGACAAATATCTGTAGAGGGGTTCCACCATCCCTGCTAAGTTTTGAAAAATATATATGCCTTATTTTCCTTTTGATGTGTATTACATGTGAAATCACATATCTCTGGAATTATTGCACTTGAAGTTAATCTGTATGGCAAATATCTATAAGAGGAGTTTCCACCTTCATGTTTATGTCTTGTTTTCAGTTTGATGCGTGTTTTATGTGCAGTTACATACTACAGAGACAGGCATTGTGGTAATGTTTAACTTTATTAAGATTTCCATACATTAGAGGGTTCCACCATTCGTGAGTTAGCGCTGCACATTTTTTTTTTGTAGTGTGGGGACACCTAACAGTGCTTAGCAGAAAGCTTTTTACTGACACTTTTTTTATTTTACTAGTAATTTATTGTAAATAGTAGTGTGGTGATTACCTATTATACTAAAGATCGGCATGTGGCATTAATAAATATCAACAGATTTCAGCTGTGCCCAACCAGGCCAGCCCCCCCATGGACAATATGCCTGGTTACTGAGTTCATCTCCTCATCCCTGCACTCATGGGCATTGATAGGCAGCACTGTTGGGCACTGAGTGGCAGCACTGATAGGAGGCACTGATAGGGACTGATAGGCAGCCCTGATTGGCACTGATTGGCAGCCCTGATTGGCACTGATTGGCACTGATGGGCACTGATGAGGCTGCACTGATGGGCACTGATTGGCAGCACTGATAGGTGGCACCGATTGGCAGCACTGATGAGTACTGATAGGCGGCACCGATAGGCAGCACTGATTGGCAGCATCGCTGGGCACTGATGGGTGTCACTGATGGGCACTGATGAGGCGGCACTGGTGGGCACTGATAGGTGGTACTGTTGGGCACTGAGGTGGCACTGGTGGGCACTGATAGGTGGTACTGATGGGCACTGATGAGGCGGCACTGGTGGTCACTGATAGGCGGGACTGATAGGCACCACTTATGGACACTAACAGGGGAGAGGGGGAGTTTCACATTCAGCAGATAGTGAGGCTTTTTAGAGCCTGCTCAGTGTGTGTGACACTGTCAGGTAAGGTAACTGCTTGCAGGGAGAAAGACCAGCTGTCAAAACTCAGTGGTGATGTCGGAGGTTGGCAGGATAGAGCAGCTGTCAAACACCAGCCAATGATTGGGCTGCTCAAGAAAGGGGCAGAGCCACATAAACGAAGCAGCCGCCCAGACCCATCCCCTTGGCTGGTGTTTGATATCTGTTCGGTCCCGCCCACCCCCGACATCACCGCTGAGTTTTGACAGCTGGTCTTTCTCCCTGCAAGCAGTAACATTACCTGACAGTGTCACACACACTGAGCGGCTCTGACAAGCCTCACTATCTGCTGAATGTGAACCTACCTGCAGGCTACACACTACTTGGATGCAGCATTTCAGGGTCCAGCTTGGTGCTATGCTGCCAGGCTGGACCAATCACAAGACGGCAGACGGAGAGTGGGAGTGTTCTGGGCGCATCGTTCTGCGCCCCGAGGACACTCTAAAAGGCCGCCAATCACCTTACAAGTAAAGAGGCACGTGATGCCAAAGCACCACCCCTCCCATAGCCGGCAATGTGTCCGGCGCCCCGCTACCATATTAAAGGTACACTTTTTTTTATGCTGATTTTTACACAGTGACTAGCCTTGGGGGGGGGGGCCTTCGCCCCTGCGCCCCCTATTGACCAGCCGCCACTGGGATGGAGAGAGGAAGCTTTTTTATTGCTTTCTGTTTTGGTCTTACATACACTTTAGGAGAGATTGTAAAATCACATTCAATCATATTTGGACACCTTTACTATCACAAAAAATTCGCAAAGCATATTTACTACAAATTAATTAACAATTTCAAATATCCTTATAAAACACTTCTATGTATACATTGTGCTATGATCTACCTTTTACTGATAATATTTTATTTCAACCTGATTTAGTTATTACATTCATACATGACAATGCCTGATAATTAAAAATAATTTAAATTAAAGCTTTGTGATAAATGATTTATTATTTTGTGGCCTAGATTACCATATAAAATGTTTATATAATATAATAACCTCATATATAATCGTTTCTATCTCTCCATCAGATTCCTCACTGCGGAGATCCTTTGTGGACTGCAGTTCCTTCATAAACGGGGGATTGTACACCGGGATCTCAAACCAGAAAACATTCTGCTGGATAGCGTCGGACATGTGAGAATCGCTGACTTTGGCTTATCAGCAACAGAGGTGCATGCATCCCGAACGCTGACTTCCAACCTCGGCACTCCACAATACATGGCACCAGAAGTGAGTATTGGATAATTTTGGTTTTCCTGTCTTCTTGTCAGTAATGTAAAACACTGTGCAATATATATGCAATGTGCAATGCATTCCAAAGTGCTCAGAATAAATGTGTAGACGTGTTTAAATTATTGCATATCAAAAACTGAAGAATTGTTGAGATAAATTAGATTAATTAAGTGCAAAGTGTTGTGACTTTTATGAAGTCACAACTGTTTGCACTTAATTAATCTAATTTATCTCAACAATTCTTCAGTTTTTGAGATGCAATAATCGAAACATGTCTACACATTTATTGTGAGCACTTTGGAATGCATTGCACATTGCATATATATTGCACAGTGTTTTACAAAACAATGGAATGATATGTGTGAATGTTTAATTAAGACATCTGGATACCTTATTTTGCACATTTATTTTATTCTATGCACTTTGGAAACCATTGCATATTTCACACATCCATTGCACGTCAGAAGCACTTTTTTGCACTTTTTCAACACTGTATCAACTTTATATATATTTAATTCATTGTATTTGAAATGTCTGTTTACTAAAGGGTAATAGAGCCTCACCATATACAACACTTAATTTAAGCACATACATAAAATGACGGCAAAATTACTATACATATAGAACTAGAGGGTAGGTGCTGTATTTCAATATTTTTATATTATTGTCAGTAAAACAATCAGTACTGACCATTCTACTCTTTTTAATATTTCCACAGATCTATAAGGAAGAGCTTTATGGATTTGCCGTTGACTATTTCTCCCTGGGAGTTATAGTGTATGAGATGGCGATTGGAACTTACCCATTCAACAGCTCCGACACTGACTCAGGCTGGGATACAGACGATGATCCAGGCTGGGATACAGACGATGATCCAGGCTGGGATTCAGATGACGATCCAGGCAATGATTCAGACGACGATCCAGGCAATGATTCAGACGACGATGCAGGCAATGATTCAGACGACGATGCAGGCAATGAGTCAGACGACGATGCAGGCAATGAGTCAGATGACGATGCAGGCAATGATTCAGATGACGATGCAGGCAATGATTCAGACGACGATGCAGGCAATGATTCAGACGACGATGCAGGCAATGATTCAGACGCGGATCCAGGCAATGATTCAGACACGGATCCAGGCAATGATTCAGACGCGGATCCAGGCAATGATTCAGACGACAATCCAGGCAATGATTCAGACGACAAGACAGGCAATGATTCAGAGGACAAGCCAGACAATGATTCAGATGCCTACACAGACATGGATTCGGAAGAGGTGTTGGCATACTACATCCTCAACCATTGTCCAACTTTCCCTGAGGATTTCGATATGGATCTCAAGGACCTCATAGGGGACAAAGTAAGTAAACTCCATCTGTAATCAGCAAAAAAAAAAGCTATTTTATTACTTTGTACCATGGATAACCTAATTTTTTGTATATTTTTACAGCTCCTATGCAAATGCCCAGAAGGAAGAGAGATTCTTGTTAAAGATCTGCGAAGCCACCCATTTTTTAAGAGCGTAGACTGGAAGGAACTGGAGGCTGGAGAAGTAAGCCCGCCATTTACCATGAGCATAGTAAGTATATGAACCACACATAGGTCAATGGCAGAGCATTGTCCAATGTTCTGCTTTCTATATTCTCCCCCGTCATCTGAGTGTGTATAACCATTTCTAATAGAAAGGTCATCAATGTACATAATATTCAGTAATAATGTTTCTTCTCTTCACAGTGCCCCCCAGACCTGACGACAGTGATGACAATGAAGGAAATCATAGATCCTGCCAAACTAAAACAGAAGCCCAAACTAAAGGCAAAGGACCAGAAGCTTTTTTTTGGATTCTCTTTCACCAGCAGCAGATGGGGAGAAATGGCAAGACCACAGGTGCCATCAGCTCCCCCTACAAACATTGCAAGACTTTAGATATTATTTTTTCTGAACTACGGAAAAGATGCAAAGCATGTGACCAGTCTGAAACCAAGAACATACTGAGGTTTGCCCCCCCCCTTCTTATCCACACGGGGAGGTTTCAGGCTGGTACTTTTATTTAGGTAAGTATTGAACTTCCTATAGGGGGAGGTTGGAGGCCAGTATTTCTATTCAGGCGTGTGTTGGACCAGCTATATGGGGAGGCTGGAGGCTGGTCATTTTATTTAGGTGTGTGTTGGACTGGCTTTAAGGGGAGGTTGGAGGCCAGTAATTTGTTTGACGTGAGTTGCATTAGCTAAAAGAGGAGGTTAGAGGATGATACTTTTTCTCATTCAGGTGTTGGGCCAGCTATTGGGGGAGGTTAAAGCTGGTATTTTTTTAACCATGTATTGGACTGGCTATAGAGGGAGTTTGGAGGCCAGTATGTTTTTAGGTGTGTGTTGGATCTGCTATGGCTGGAGGCTGGTACTTTCATCTAGGCGTGTGTTGGACTGGCTTTAAGGGGAGGTTGGAGGCCAGTAATTTGTTTTTAGACATGTGTCGGATCAGCTATAGAATAGGTTGGAGGATAGTAATTCTTTTTTTTTCAGGCGTGTGCTGGACTGGCTTTAAGGGAAGGTTGGATGCCAGTATTTTTTAGGTGTGTCCTGAATCAGCTATAGGACTAGGTTGGATGCTGATTAGAGATGTGCCGGTTTTCAGTAATTCGATATATCGCGGTATTGCATACCACGGTATTGATATTGTGGTCATTTTTTAAATACCGTGTTTCTCTGCTCCTCAAGTCTTCCTTTTGAATTGATACTTTCAGTGAGCTGGATGACTTTCACTCACTCAACAGTTCACTCACTCAATAGAAACAGCTCTTGTAATATGATCCTAAAGTGAGAGAGCTTAGCTCCTCCCTGTAACCAATCAGACGGCTCCCAGCACACACACACATGCTTCTTCCAGGGCTCAGACACAGACAGAAACTGCCTAATACAAGCAAGTCTCTGCAGATAGAATAGGATGATAGATAGATAGAAAGAATAAGATAGAAATAATAAGATAGAAATAATTAGATAGATAGATTGAATTAGATAGATAGATAGATAGATAGATAGATAGATAGATAGATAGATAGATAGATAGATAGATAGATAGATAGATAGAATAAGATAGATAGATAGAATAAGATAGATAGATAGAATAAGATAGATAGATAGATAGAATAAGATAGATAGAAAGAATAAGATAGATAGATAGAATAAGATAGAAAGAATAAGATGGATATAGAGATATATAGAGATATACACACATACATACACGGGCATAGCAGCATATTTATAGATGCACAGGCATAGCAGCCCACATTACATTATTATATAGCCATCAAGCAGTGTCCGGTCTACCTGGGGATGACTGGTCCTGGCGCTCAGCTCCGATTTGATGGCCTGGTCATTAAGGGGGCAAATCCTTGCGGTCCAGAAGTGGTTAAACCTGCAGGAGGACAAGTATTTTTATTTATAAATTACTTTGCTATTGCTTTAGGCCTGGTTCACATGTATGCGGGTTGGCGACCCACATTTGCTGGGCCAGCTATTGGGGGAGGTTAAAGCTGGTATTTTTTTAGGCATGTATTGGACTGGCTATATGGGCTATATGGGAAGGTTGGAGGCCAATATTTTTTTAGGTGTGTGTCTGATCAGTTATGGTCGGAGGCTGGTACTTTTATCTAGGTGTGTGTTGGACTGGCTATAAGGGGAGGTCGGAGGCCAGTAATTTGATTTTTAGGCATCTGTTGGATTAGCTATTGGGTAGGTTGGAGGATGGTATTTTTTTAAGGCGTGTGTTGGACTGGCTAAAGGGGAGGTTGGAGGCCATATTTTTTTTTAGCTGTGTCTTAGATCAGCTAAAGGTGGAGGTTGGAGGCTGCTACTTTCATTTAGATACGTGTTGGACTGGCTATAGGGGGAGGCCAGTATTTTTTTTCAGACGTGTTGTATCAGCTAAAGGGAGATGTTGGAGGCTGGTATTTTTGTTTAGGCATGTGTTGGATTGGTTAAAAGGTAAGGTTGGAGGCCAGTAATTTGTTTTTAGGCATGTGTTGGATCAGCTATAGCAGGCATCACTAAATGGCGGCCCGCGGCCCGCTTCCGGCCCGAGCTACTGCTCTATCAGGACCGCCGCGATCAGCTGTTGGTTTTCTTACCAGAAAGTAGCAGTGGTGTGGGGGGATGTGAGAGAGACAGTAATGTCGGGGGATATTTGAAGGGGGCAGTGGTGTGGGGGGATGTGAGAGGGACAGTGCTGTTGGGGGATGAGAGAGGGACAGTACTGTTGGGGGGATATGTGAAGGGGCAGTGCTGTGGGGGGGGAAAGGAGCAGTGCTGTTGGGGGGGGGATATTTGGGGGGCAGTGCTGGGGGGAGGTGAAGGGGCAGTGCTGTGGGGGGCATATTAGGGGCAGTGCTGTGGTGATGTGAAGGAGGACAGTGCTGTGTGTGGGGGGGTGATGATGTAAAGAAGGACAGTGCTATGGTGGGGAAGATGTGAAGGGGGATAAGCAGCTGCACAGAAAACGTGCAGGGTACCAATGACTCTTAAGCGCAGTGAAATACAAGGTGTGATTTCCCGCACATGGAAATTGCATGGTACAAACGCACCATAAAGTTTCCATGCATTTTTAAAAAGGTGCCAGGGCTTTTTCCCAGCTAAAAACGCAGACACAGCAGCCCATTCAAATGAATGGGATGTCGTGCCTGCACACCTGGGCTGTGATGTAAAGAATCCGAGTCATCGCACAAAAATGCAATCTTGACCTCTGTTGGAAGAAAATTTTACTAATCGGACCTCCATGAATTTGAATTCAATACCCTTGAGCTATAGGATATGTTGGAAGATGGCATTTTTTTTCAGGTGTGTGCTGGACTGGCTATAAGGGGAGGTTGGAGGCCAGTATTTTTTTTAGGTGTGTCTTGGATTAACTGTAGGGGAGGTTGGAGATTGGTACTTTTATTTAGGTGTGTTTTGGACTGGCTATAAGGGGAGGTTGGAGGCCAGTATTTTATTCTTAGTTGTGTCTTAGATCAGCTAAAGGTGGAGGTTGGAGGCTGCTACTTTCATTTGGATACGTGTTGGACTGGCTATAGGGGAGGCCAGTATTTTTTTCAGACGTGTTGTATCAGCTAAAGGGGGATGTTGGAGGCTGGTATTTTTGTTTAGGCATGTGTTGGATTGGTTAAAAGGGAAGGTTGGAGACCAGTAATTTGTTTTTAGGCATGTGTTGGATCAGCTATAGCGGGCATCACTAAATGGCGGCCTGCGGTCCGCGTCTGGCCCGAGCTACTGCTCTATCAGGACCGCCGCGATCAGCTGTTGGTTTTCTTACCAGAAAGGAGCAGTGGTGTGGGGGGATGTGAGAGAGACAGTACTGTCGGGGGATATTTGAAGGGGGCAGTGGTGTGGGGGGATGTGAGACGGACAGTGCTGTTGGGGGATGAGAGAGGGACAGTGCTGTTGGGGGGATATGTGAAGGGGCAGTGCTGTGGGGGGAGGGGATGAAGGGGCAGTGCTGTTGGGGGGGATATTAGTGGGGCAGTGCTGGGGGGGGAGGTGAAAGGGGCAGTGCTGTGGGGGGCATATTAGGGGCAGTGCTGTGGTGATGTGAAGGGGACAGTGCTGTGTGTGGGGGGGTGATGATGTAAAGAAGGACAGTGCTATGGTGGGGAAGATGTGAAGGGGGATAAGCAGCTGCACAGAAAACGTGCAGGGTACCATTGACTCTTAAGCGCAGTGAAACACAAGGTGCGATTTCCCGCACATGGAAATTGCATGGTACAAACGCACCATACAGTTTCCATGCGACTGCATTTTTAAAAAGGTGCCAGGGTTTTTTCCCAGCTGAAAACGCAGACACAGCAGCCCATTCAAATGAATGGGATGTCGTGCCTGCACACCTGGGCTGTGATATAAAGAATCCGAGTCATTGCACAAAAATGCAATCTGGACCTCTGTTGGAAGAAAATTTTACTAATCGCACCTCCATGAATTTGAATTCAATACCCTTGAGCTATAGGATATGTTGGAAGATGGCATTTTTTTCAGGCGTGTGCTGGACTGGCTATAAGGGGAGGTTGGAGGCCAGTATTTTTTTAGGTGTGTCTTGGATTAACTGTAGGGGAGGTTGGAGATTGGTACTTTTATTTAGGTGTGTGTTGGACTGGCTATAAGGGGAGGTTGGAGGCCAGTATTTTATACTATGTTGTGTGTTGGATTAGATAAAATTGGAGGTTGGAGGCTGCTCCTTTTTTTTCTCAGGCATGTGTTGAACTGGCTATAAATGTCTATTCACACTTGTACGACTTGTCATCTGACTTTGGACATGAAAGTTGGATGAAAAGTCATACCTCGTGTTTTTCAATGATAACCATTAATATATGTTCAACTTAAAGTTGCAGGGACTTCAAAGTAGTTAATGCACAATTTTGGTCAGACTTTCATGCAACTTGAGGGCCATAGACTTCAATGTTAACCCTCAAAAGTTGCATGAGAGTCATACCTAAATGTTTTACATGCAACAGTTGTGCAGCAGTTGTCCGTTATTTTTAGCCAAAGTTGCATCCAAGTCATACCCATTCAAAGTTGCATTAAAGTTGCACTCCAAAGTCGAGCTGCTTTGGAGTTGTGCAAGATGTGATATATACATGGTGGTGTATGGGGTCTCCTCAGGGATGTGATATATATACATGGCGTATGGGGGTCTCCTCAGGGATATCCAAGATGTGATATAGACATGGCGGTGTATGGGGGGTCTCCTCAGGGATGTGATATATACATGGCGGTGTATGGGGGTCTCCTCAGGGAAGTGATATATACATGGTGGTGTATACGAGCTGCTTTGGAGTTGTACAAAAGTGAATGGAGCATTACGGAAGATTTGAGGGCTGTATGCATAGTATAGGGAGGTGTCACTGTGACCAACCGTAAGCCATAAGGTAGATCCAATAGCTCTGCTGCCTCCCAATGAGGTTCACAGTGGTGATAGCATGTCCGAAGCAGGGAGTTCTTTGGGACTTCACATAATATTGCAAATATATGCAACAAAAACCTCTGTTTCAACATTCTTGAACTAGTTTTGACTTTAAGTTTATTTATTGCTATTTGTGTCTCAATTTGGAAATTACATTAGAGTAGAGTTAGGGACCGCACTTTGCAGAGGTGCCTTGACGTGGCAGTGCAGCTTCACATATATTTGCAAATACTGTATGTGTATATATACATATATATATACATATATATAGATACAGTATCTCACAAAAGCGAGTACACCCCTCACATTTTTGTTTAATTTTTTTTTTTTTTTTCATGTGACAACACTGAAGAAATTACACTTTGCTACAATGTAAAGTAGTGAGTGTACAGCTTGTATAACAGTGTAAATTTGCTGTCCCCTCAAAATAACTCAACAAACAGCTATTAATGTCTAAACCGCTGGCAACATAAGCGAGTACACCCCTAAGTGAAAATGTCCAAATTGGGCCCAATTAGACATTTTCCCTCCCCGGTGTCATGTGACTCGTTAGTGTTACAAGGTCTCAGGTGTGAATGGGGAGCAGGTGTGTTAAATTTGGTGTTATCACTTTCACTCTCTCATACTGGTCACTGGAAGTTCAACACTGCACCTCATGGCAAAGAACTCTCTGAGGATCTGAAAAAAGAATTGTTGCTCCACATAAAGATGGCCTGGGCTATAAGAAGATTGCCAAGACCCTGAAACTGAGCTGCAGCAAGATGGCCAAGACCATACAGCGGTTTAACAGGATAGATTCCACTCAGAACCAGCCTCGCCATGGTCGACCAAAGAAGTTGAGTGCACGTGCTCAGCGTCATATCCAAAGGTTGTCTTTGGGAAATAAAGGTATGAGTGCTGGCAGCATTGCTGCAGAGGTTGAAGGGGTGGGGGGGTCAGCCTGTCAGTGCTCAGACGATACGCCGCACACTGCATCAAATTGGTCTGCATGGCTGTCATCCCAGAAGGAAGCCTCTTCTAAAGATGATGCACAAGAAAGACCGCAGTTTGCTGAAGACAAGCATACTAAGGACATGGATTACTGGAACCATGTCCTGTGGTCTGGAGAGACCAAGATAAACTTATTTGTTCAGATGGTGTCAAGCGTGTGTGGCAGCAATCAGGTGAAGAATACAAAGACAAGTGTGTCTTGCCTACAGTCAAGCATGGTGGTGGGAGTGTCATAGTCTGGGGCTGCATGAGTGCTGCCAGCACTGGGGAGCTACAGTTCATTGAGGGAACCATGAATGCTAATATATACTGTGACATACTGAAGAAGAGCATGATCCCCTCCCTTCTGAGACTAGGCCGCACGGCGGTATTCCAACATAATGGCCCCAAACACACCTCCAAGACGACCACTGCCTTGCTAAAGAAGCTGAGGGTAAAGTTAATAGACTGGCCAAGCATGTCTCCAGACCTAAACCCTATTGACCATCTGTGGGGCATCCTCAAACGGAGGGTGGAGGAGTGCAAGGTCTCTAACATCCTCCAGCTTTGTGATGTTTTCATGGAGGAGTGGAGGAGGACTCCAGTGGCAACCTGTGAGGCTCTGGTGAACTCCATGCCCAAGAGGGTTAAGGCAGTGCTGGAAAATTTTGCTGGTCACACAAAATATTGACACTTGGGGCCCAATTTGGACATTTTTCACTTAGGGGTGTACTCATTTTTGTTGCCAGCGGTTTAGATATTAATGGCTGTTTGTTGAGTTATTTTGAGGGGACAGCAAATGTACACTGTTATACAAGCTGTACACTCACTACTTTACATTGTAGCAAAGTGTAATTTCTTCAGTGTTGTCACATGAAAAGATATAATAAAATATTTACAAAAATGTGAGGGGTGTACTCAGTTTTGTGAGATACTGTATATATAATGTAAACCTAACACAATTTGTCAAAACGGTTTAGACTTTTTATTTTGCTGGCTTACTGGTAAGTTTGCTGGGGAGATTTATAATGTATTGTTCTGTGAACTGTCATGACCGCTTGAACGGTTTGACCGCTCCCGTAGATGTCCTGTGACGAAACGTACGTAGGGCGGAACCTAACGTCACTTCCGGTCCGCAGCTCGCCCCAGTTGGAACGCGGAAGCTTCCACAGCGTTGCCTGCACGAGTCTGAGCTGATCTGCTGCATCCTAAAGCGTGAGTTACTACAAGCCTTTTGGAATATTCTCCTTCACTACTGCACTAAGAGGTTCGTTGTCTTCTCCCCTTTATACCCAGATGGGACCCATCGGTCCGTGAGGACATTCTGGGAAAAGGTTTGAGGTATTTTTCTTATACCCTATTCGGCTCCTACTCACACTATCAATTATATAGGGTAAGTGCGACCTCTTGTGGCTCTTTTGGAGATATACCATTAAGAAGGCATTCATAGCATTCTCTCCGCTTTGTATTGTAGCAACTACCTTTTTATCCTTTTTACCTTATCGTTCACCATAATATTAATTTCACTGTTATTTATTGGAAAGTATTTCACCACTATATTTATTATAAATCACCACATTTTAGTCATATCCAGGTGATTGTTTTAAATCGTCCTTTTAGCCAGTGACTTGGAATTTGTCACAGGCATATACACCTACACATGTTTGCACTATATACTATGCACTAAGCACTTTCTTCCTCTATTTCTCACCCGCATCTTTGCACATGCGCTAGGTAGCGCCGTTTCCAACTTTTCACCCCCACATTATATACCGCTCCTCTGAAAAGCGATCCACTCCTTAATTACTTTTCAGAGATGTTTGGCAGGTTGTGATCAGGAGTTGTATTACCTCCTCGCCTGCTGCTTTAACTCTTTGTACCCTGCACTATGAAATGCTCGCAATGTGCCATATGTATACCCGCAGCCGCTGCCTCTGCAGCTAAAGGAGGAGTGGTTGGGTGGGACGTTAAAACCGTGGTTCAACCGTGGAGTTTTACTGCCCCCCAACCACTAGTATGAATGAGCTGTAAATGTGTGACCAAAAACAAAATAAATATGTGATCATGTGTACAATCTTTGTGTGCTTCTAATTCCTTGTGTATTCAACCATCAGTTTGCATACTCACATTAGATCGGCCAATACCTAAAGTATAAAATCGACTCCAACACTGTAGGAACCTGGTTAGAACCCCAATGTCTGTATGATTGAGCACACTGTCATCAAGCCCTAATAGACCTTTTTTTTTTTTATGGATTTAAATTTGCCTGGAAAAATTGTTAATAGAGTAATGAGGGGGTCTGGTGTAATGTCACTGTCTAAAATTGTATTGTCATTTTTTAGGATTTTGTCCCAGAAAGGTAAACTGAGCAAGCATTTGCTCCATATGTGAGTCATCATGAATTCCTCCTTCAGACATCTCCAACATGTATCAGGGCATGTCAGTTCTGTGATATGCATGCCTACAGGGCAGCTATACTACAGTGGGTACGGAAAGTATTCAGACCCCCTTAAATTTTTCACTCTTTGTTATATTGCAGCCATTTGCTAAAATCATTTAAGTTCATTCTTCTTCCTCATGAATGTACACATAGCACCCCATACTGACAGAAAAACACAGAATTGTTTACATTGTTGCAGATTTATTAAAAAAGAAAAACTGAAATATCACATGGTCCTAAGTTTTCAGACCCTTTGCTCAGTATTTAGTAGAAGCCCCCTTTTGATCTAATACAGCCAGGAGTCTTTTTGGGAAAGATGCAACAAGTCTTTCACACCTGGATTTGGGGATCCTCTGCCATTCCTCCTTGCAGATCCTCTCCAGTTCTGTCAGGTTGGATGGTAAACGTTGGTGGACAGCCATTTTTAGGTCTCTCCAGAGATGCTCAATTGGGTTTAAGTCAGGGCTCTGGCTTGGCCATTCAAGAACAGTCACGGAGTTGTTGTGAAGCCACTCCTTCGTTATTTTAGCTGTGTGCTTAGGGTCATTGTCTTGTTGGAAGGTAAACCTTCGGCCCAGTCTGAGGTCCAGAGCACTCTGGAGAAGGTTTTTGTCCAGGATATCCCTGTACTTGGCCGCATTCATCTTTCCCTCGATTGCAACCAGTCGTCCTGTCCCTGCAGCTGAAAAACACCCCCACAGCATGATGCTGCCACCACCATGCTTCACTGTTGGGACTGTATTGGACAGGTGATGAGCAGTGCCTGGTTTTCTCCACACATACCGCTTAGAATTAAGGCCAAAGAGTTCTATTTTGGTCTCATCAGACCAGAGAATCTTATTTCTCACCATCTTGGAGTCCTTCAGGTGTTTTTTTGCAAACTCCATGCGGGCTTTCATGTGTCTTACACTGAGGAGAGGCTTCCGTCGGGCCACTCTGCCATAAAGCCCCGACTGGTGGAGGGCTGCAGTGATGGTTGACTTTCTACAACTTTCTCCCATCTCCTGACTGCATCTCTGGAGCTCAGCCACAGTGATCTTTGGGTTCTTCTTTACCTCTCTCACCAAGGCTCTTCTCCCCCGATAGCTCAGTTTGGCCAGACGGCCAGCTCTAGGAAGGGTTCTGGTCGTCCCAAACGTCTTCCATTTGAGGATTATGGAGGCCACTGTGCTCTTAGGAACCTTAAGTGCAGCAGAAATCTTTTTGTAACCTTGGCCAGATCTGTGCCTTGCCACAATTCTGTCTCTGAGCTCTTCAGGCAGTTCCTTTGACCTCATGATTCTCATTTGCTCTGACATGCATTGTGATCTGGAAGGTCTTATATAGACAGGTGTGTGGCTTTCCTAATCAAGTCCAATCAGTATAATCAAAAACAGCTGGACTCAAATGAAGGTGTAGAACCATCTCAAGGATGATCAGAAGAAATGGAAAGCACCTGAGTTAAATATATGAGTGTCACAGCAAAGGGTCTGAATACTTAGGACCATGTGATATTTCAGTTTTTCTTTTTTAATAAATCTGCAACAATGTCTACAATTCTGTGTTTTTCTGTCAGTATGGGGTGCTATGTGTACATTCATGAGGAAGAAGAATGAACTTAAATGATTTTAGCAAATGGCTGCAATATAACAAAGAGTGAAAAATTTAAGGGGGTCTGAATACTTTCCGTACCCACTGTATCTGGACATGATCTTGTAGTTTCTGTAGCCGATATGGACATTTTATGTCTTGGTGTGATCACCTTATCTGAGTCAGTGGGGAGTATGGACCACCCCAACACTTTCTCCCGTTTAGTAATGAAATAATAAAATTTGGGAAACATTGCAGATAGAAGAGATTTATGAATCATAGATACTATATGGGTCTGCCTCTGTTCGGGTAGAAGATATTGCTCAAAACTCTAAGGGGGTCTAGTTAGTAAAGACAATGGATGGATAGATGGAGTGACCAAAGTTAGAAAGTTGAAACTTCCCAAGCAAGGTCAACTGATCCCTCTTCATAGATGAGGGAAGTTCTAAGGCGGGGGACAAGTCAATTAAGTACCTTCTGCTCTGCTCCAGGCTAAAAATGTAGGAGAATTTAGGGCTAGTGAGAATTAAGAGTTAGAGAATAAAGGTGTCATTGGTCCCAGCCTGGAAGATAGGAATCCGTTTTTAAGCATATTATCCCAAATTTGCATAGTAGTGGAAACAGTAGGAGGTAAGGTATCTGACGTTGGTCACAACTCTGGGGGAAACTAAGGGTATATATTTCAGTTGTAAGTCAAGGATATCCTTATCCAAACTTTATATTTTTTTTTGTTTGTGAGAACTAATCAATTAGATCAGGAAGGGCAAGCCCTCCATGTGTTTTTCAAATGGATAAGAAGATTCTTTCAAATCCTGGAGTGTTTGAGTTTTTGACCACCTATTTTTTAAGTATGTTCATAATACACATTTGCAATGATATCCAGCAACTTTAGGTTTCCTCCAGGCCCAGTTGATCATAGATTCACTATACACTCCATACTCCGTGCCACTTAGAGGGAAGTAAAGCATGAGTAGCGTAAAACCATTTTTCTTAAGCATTGAAAACCACATTTCACAGCACTTCAGAACCTTCTCCAGCAAGAACCAATTTATTGCCCTGTTTCGACTTTACAACCAAACGAATTCTGGTGGTTAATTGAACCAGTAGATGGTAGATTGCTAGGTTTTTGATTGTTTCTTCTTGCGATAATATGCAAATTACCAGTTGTTTGAAAGTGGTTGAAAGTAACTTAAAATTGCCATGTGCTTTCTAAAAATGTTCAAGTTCACCTGAAATTTGTGTCAAGCAAGAATGGAGTACTGAGGGCAGTTAATTGGGCAGGCAGACTTATAAATGATCCCCAACCTGATAGTAAAAGGTCTTGGACATTGGATGAGAGTCTCCATAACAGGTCCCATTTTGGTCAGGTTGCCCAGGATCCTTTACCTATGAAGCCATACTCATGGTTTCTCTTGACATATTGATTTTTATTTGTATGTTTTCAACAATACTCAGTATTTAGCTGTGTACTTGCTTAAGCTACCTAAAGGATGACATGAGATGAATACTGGTAGATCAGACTGCTTTTTTGTTGTCTGGAAATAAAAACTGAACTAAAAAAAGTGCTGAAGTACACGAGGGTGTGGTGGTCCTCCTGCTCGATCTGTGACCCTCCAGGGTGTAAGGCTCTTGAAAGTGGCTGAGTACTGTAAATCACCTGGCCAAAGCTAGGCAGATCCTGCCCCCAGGGCCATCTTACCGAATGGGCACGCCAGGGGGCCCCAATTGCCCAGGTGGCCCCACCTTCCCAGCGACCCAGCCAAGCATTAGTCCTGATTCCCGTGTGCATCCCACCGCCGAACTTAGCAGGTGGCAAGCGCCTGTTGGCCCTACGCTGCTGTCAGGCCACTTGGGCCATGGAGGGGGAGCCCACAACTGCAGGAATGCCTGTTTGCCTCCATGGGAACAGGCACGCACAGGACAGTCGAGTCTGACTCCCGTCCATGTGTGTGTTCACCGGACCCATCCGTCGAACTTGGAAGCTGTCATTAGCCTTGCACTGCTGTACCAATAAATATAGCCTAATAATTTTGATAATTTCCTTTTTTTTTCTTGTGAGTGATTGTGTAGGCAGGGCCCCAGTGCACTGCATTGCCCAGGGCCCTTTAATGCTCTTAAGATGGCACTGCCATGGTACCGCCAGGTACTTGATGAAGGCTCCAGGGCAAAACAATGTTAAGGGAGAGTTACAAAACCAAAGGCCACTTACTCCCCAGACGTGACTTACAGTGGGGTCTCAAACCCATAGTGATTTTCTGGCACCTCAGGGTATCACTTCTATAGGGCATGATCTCCACGGGCTTCCTGCCTCTCAAGCCCAAAACCAAATCCAGCAGATCCATCTTACCAGGAGGCACTGGGTTCCTTGGAGTCCAACCTCAAATGAGGGATACTAAACTTTGTACATTACCTAATGGAACTAGGTTTCAAACCTTTGTGGAGAAGGATCCCTCCCAAACCCCATCATACTAGATGGAATATTCTTCAGCCAGTATGCCTGCTATGAGACAGGGAATCAACAGGCTTATACCCCCGGACATTTATAAGAACAGATAATAGAGCTGATCTTAGCCAAAAGGAGACTGCTACATGATTGCTCTGTGAAGTGTTCATAGCATAAACTATTACAATCTTCTGAGTGTGCATGTTAATCCATGGAGTAGACTCCCCCCCTCCCCACCTTTCCTTGTTCTCAAAGAGAAAATCTACCGGTTTGGATTTTGCTGACTGATCGCCTTTATTTCACTGAAATAGGTGATATCAGCATGAGCCTGGCCACCAATTTATATAGTTAAACAAAAAACATTGCTTAGAGGATACATTTTTTGTCCATATGTTGACCAAGCAAAACCAACACCTACGTATAAGAAAATAAAATGCTGTGGGTGGAGGAGCACATAGACAATGCAGAACTCCAGGGGAGGAATGCTAATCAAGGATGGGATGGTGTTATGTGGTCACTAATCATGTAGACCTTTTGTGTTAAGTAAAACCCAAAACATTTACACATTTAATCCCATTGAGAACCCTGCAGGGATGGTCTGGCTAATACCAAAAAACAATAGTGTACAGTGGCCTACATAGTAAGGTTATAGTCATGGTCAAATGTAATCCACATTGATTTAACCACTTAAGGACCAAGCCTATATTTTTTGCTTGAAAATTACTTAAACCCCCAAACATTATATATATATATATATATATAATATATATATATATATATATATATATATATATATATATATATATATATATTTTTTTTTTTTTTTTTTTTTTTCAAGCAGAGACCCTAGAGAATAAAATGGAGATCGTTGCAATACTTTATGTCACACCGTATTTTTTCAGCTGTCTTACAAATGCAGTTTTTTTTGGGGAAAAAATACTCTTTTTTGAATTAAAAAAAAGAAAACCGTAAAGTTAGCCCAAATTTTTTCATATATTGTGAAAGATAATGTTACGCCAAGTAAACTGATACCGAACATGTCATGCTTTAAAATTGAGCATGCTCATTGAATGGCGACAAACTTTGGTACTTAAAAATCTCCATACGTGACACTTTAAAAATGTATACAGGTTATCCGTTTAGAGGTACAGAGCAGGTCTAGTGCTAGAATTATTCCCCTCGCTCTAATGATCTTGGCAATACCTCACATGTGTGATTTGAAAACCGTTTACATATGTGGGTGCGACTTGTGTATGCCTTCGCTTCTTTGTGCGAGCTCGGAGGGACGGGGCGCTTTAAATTTTCTAAAGGTCACCAGTTTAGAAACGCAGAGGAGGTCTAGTGCAAGAATTTATGCTCACGCTCTAACGATCGCAGTGATACCTCACATGTGTGGTTTGAACACTGTTTACATATGTGGAAGTGACTTGCGTATGCGTTTGCTTCTGTGCGCGAGCTTGGACAGATGGGATGCTTTAAATTTTTTTTTTTCCTATTTATTTTACTTTTTATTTTTTACTTTTACACTGTCCCTCTTAAAAAAAAAATTTAGATCACTTTTATTTCAAGGATGTAAACATCCCTCTTTAACCACTTTAAGACCCCAAGATTTTCCTGCTTAATGACCAGGCCCTATTTTGCAATTCAGCACTGCATTAATTTAACGGACAATTGCGCAGTCGTGTGACGCTGTACCCAAATAAAATTGACGTCCTTTTTTTCCCACAAATAGAGCTTTCTTTTGGTGGTATTTGATCACCTGTGCGATTTTAATTTTTTGCTCTATAAGCAAAAAAAGAGCAACAATTTTGAAAAAAAAAAACATTTTTCACATTCTGCTATATAACATTCCCCCCTCCCCCCAAAGAAATGTAATAATCACATTTTTTTAACATTTTAGGCCAATTTGTTTTCCGCTACATATTTTTGGTAATAAAAAACTCAATAAGCGTATTTTGATTGGTCTGCACAAAAGTTATCGCGTCTACTAACTATGGGAAAGATTTATGTCATTTTTATTGTTTTTTTTTTTTACTAGTAATGGCGGCGATCTGCGATTTTTTGTGGGACTGCCACATTGCGGCGGACAGATCGGACCCCTAACTGACATTTTTGACTCTTTTGGGGGTACCAGTGACATTACTACAGTAATCAGTGCTAAAAATATGCACTGTTACTGTAATAATGCCATTGGCAGGGAAGGGGTTAATACTATTGGTGATCAAGGGGTTAAATGTAAGCCTAGGGGAGTGATTCTAACTGTGGGGGGGTTGGGCTTGTGAGATGATCAAAGAGACCTGCGATCCTATATAGCAGGATCGCATAGCCTCTGTGATCATTGCAGGGAGAAGGACGGACGGCTGTGTTTACATCAGCCGTCCGTTCTTCTCTGTCAGCGGGGAGAGATCGCCGGTGTCAGGCGGCAATCAGACACCATTGATGGGGCACTATACCTCCCACTGACACCAATGATGGGGCACTATTCCTCCCAATGACACCATTGATGGGGCACGATGCGATGCGATGCTGTACAGAAATAAAATTGATGTCCCTTTTCCCCCACAAATAGTGCTTTCTTTTGGTGGTATTTGATCACCTCTGTAATGTTTATTTTTTGCGCTATAAACAATAAAAGAGCGACAATTCTGCGAAAAAAAAAAAAAAAACAATATTTTTCACATTCTACTATATAACATTCCCAAAAAAAAAAAATTTGAAAATCAAATTTGTTCATCCTTTTAGGCCAATTTGTATTCTGCTACATATTTTTGCTAAAAAAAAAAAAAAAAAATCGCTATAAGTGTATTTTGATTGGTTTGCGCAAAAGTTATCGCGTCTACAAACTAGGGGAAAGATTTATGTAATTTTTATTTATTTTTATTTTTTATTAGTAATGGCAGCGATTTGCGATTTTGCGGTGGACAGATCGGACCCCTAACTGACATTTTTGACACTTTTGGGGGGACCAGTGACATTACTACAGTAATCAGTGCTAAAAACATTCACTGTTACTGTAATAGTGAAACTGGCAGGGAAGGGGTTAACCCAAGGTGATCAAAGGGTTAAGTGTGAGCCTAGGGGAGTGTTTCTAACTGTGGGGGGAGGGACTTGTGAAATGACCATAGAGACCTGCGATCCTATATAGAAGGATGATTGAAGTGATCATTTCAGAGAGAAGAAAGATCGGCTGTGTTTACAACAGCTGACCGTTCTTCTCTCCCAGCGGGGAGCGATCACAGGTGCACTGCGGCAATCACGGCCGCCGGCCTTGTGCATCGGCATCCCTGCTGCCTAGTGGGGATGGGAGCACACTGGCGGTGGCATGTGCTTGCCCCCCAGCACCACGTGCGTGACCGACATAGTACTACGTCATTTGGCGCAGCTGAGCCAGCCTGCTGCAGTAAAACTGCGGTGGGCGGTCGGCAAGTGGTTAATATAGGCTGGCTGTAGAAAAAACGTATATATTTCTGACTAGCCATCTTAGGTTTTACTTTTGACCCCTCTGTTTTTTGTCTGCTTTAAGGCCCGTACACACGATAGGAAAATCGGAAGTAAAATTTCGTCCGATGAAAGATCTGCTGATTTTCGGATCGTTATTATAGTGCTTTCGACAGCCAATTCCGATTTTTGGGACGACAAAAACCGGAAGTGCAGGCTATAGAATTTTTATTGTAGGTGAACACAGTGTCCGATTTTTTGTTTAATCAGTACAGTTTTTGTCTGAAATAAATCATAAGAACAAGACTAGGCATGCTCAGAAATGAAAGAATACATACAGAAAAATTCAACACATGACATCACTTCTGAAGTTGAATTCTGTTGTACGGGAAATTTCGTATGTTAAGTAACCTCTTCACTTTCCATATGAGATTAGCATGCAACAAAAAACGGAAGAAAATTAGTCCGATAATCTGATCGTGTGTACGAAGCTTTACCCTGAAGATGGAGATTCTCATTTTTTTGGAGTCTCCACCTCTTGACACCTATCAGAACCCTTTGAGGAGGGGAGGATTTAGTAAAACTGGTGCACACAGAATCTGGTGCAGCTGTGCATAGTCACCAATCATTTTCTAGATTTTAGCCCTGGTTCACACCGGCGTGACTTGTCATGCGATTTGACAGGTCCAAAACCCATGACAAGTCGCACCGTATTGTCGGCAATGGAACCGTTCAAAACGGAGCGATGCCGACTTTGCGGTGCCACAACAATTTGAAAAAGTAGTTCCTGCACTATTTTTGGTGATTCATGCGTCCGGCCCCCTAATCTACATGCAGGGCCCTGGACACATGGAGTTCAATGGGGCTCTAATAGGCTAAAAAAAAGGGTGGGTTGGGGGCGCAGTGAGCCCACCCAGTTGTGTGACAATAGCGAATGAATATTCGCTATTGTCACACGGATCCTCCTCCTGGCCAATCAGGGAGCGGGTCCTGACACCCGTTTCCCGATTGACCGAAAGGAGAAGCCATGCCATTGGCCATTGAGGAAAACGAAGCAGCCGTTTGCTGCTGCTCCCTGCCTTCCTTCTATATGTCCAGGCAGGGTGAGTGAGCCGGCGCCGGGGGTGGGGGGTTATGGTGTGTGGCCTGGTGTAGTATGTTGCAGTCCGTCTGACACCCCCCCCCCCCCCGGCCCATGGAGCACCAGCCGCCACTGCTCTTTTTTTTTTTTTTTCATAAATGTTTTTATTGAATTTTCAATAACATGAGAAATACGAAACATACAAGGAATAGGTATGCGATAGCACACAGCAATTAAAGTAGCATTACACAGAAAGTACAAAAAGTACAGTGATAACCAGGATTGTATGAAGCTAGAAGCAAAACGAGAAATATGGCAGACAGTCAGCAAAATTAAGTTGCAAACAGCACAGGCAGTAAGGCACATATTGTGAGAATTAATTCTTCAGATCAGGATAACTCCGTATACATAGTACACCACCCTCTAGTAAACCAAAGTAAAAAGATGATAAAGGGTTAGACGTCCTCATCAAGGATCACCCTATTAGTGGGGACTCGGAGCCCACTCCACACCTGGCCACCCCCAAAGGGGAGCAATACTGTGCCCAAGCGTGGAGGGGGAAGGAGGAAAAATCCCTCCAACAGTTAGTCAGAGCTTAATCACACTAGGAACTAGGCAAGACTTCAAGGGGAAGACTGGACCGTCAAATGTTCAAACCAATTAATCCAAGGTTGCCATTGGTTGGACACTTTGTGTACAGAGTGGCGTTTAAGAGAAAGAGCACGTTCATACGTGCAGTGTAAATTAGTAAGGTCAATAACTCCAGGGATTGTAGGTGGGAGTTCCTGTTTCCAAGAGCGTGTTATATTTAGTCTGGCCGCAAGAAGAACATGGGTCACGGTGTGTCTAAACTGTTTGGGAATCTGTCCTATGCCGATGCTCAGGAGAGCCAGGCCCGGTGAAGGTAAAACAGTAAAAAGGGTGATTGTAGAAATAATGTCAAATACGGTTTTCCAGTATTGGGTGAGGTGCGGGCATTGCCACAAAACATGCAATAATGTGCCGTCGTGTCCACACAATCGCCAGCATTTGCCATCGTGTTGGGGGCCAAAGTTGCGAAGCCTAGAAGGTGTTAGGTACCAGCGAAGAGAGATTTTAATAGTCAGTTCCCACAAATTAGAGCAGCTGGTGGCCGAGTATACGGATCTTATAGCCTGAAGCCATTGTGCGTCCGTAAACTGAGCGCCCAGGTCACGTTCCCAAAGGAGATGCGATGCATTCTTGGAGAAAGCCATTTTATGGTGTAAAAGGTTATAGAAAGTGGTTATGCCTTTTTTGGTAAGAGGACTTTTATCAGTGAGGAATACCCAAGCGTGATGATGGATGAATTGTGGCCAAGGTGGATGGGTATTCAGGTAGTGAGACACTTGCATGTATGTAAAGAGAGCAGTACCGGGCAGATTAAATTTGGTCTGCAGGGTACCAAAGGGAATAAGTTTGGAGCCATGGTATAGGTCTCCAATATGGGTAATGCCTTTCTTCTGCCAGTCCGCAAGACAGATTTGGTCCATGAGTGAATGAAGGGCTGTCAAAGGGATCTTAAGAGGGGTTCGGAGGGAAGAAGGAGTTTCCTGCGTTACAAGTACTTTCCAAGCCCTAGCTGCAGCGATCATAAACGGGGGTAAGTAAGATGGCACTTTGTCATTCAGAGTCTTCGCCAAGAGCCAATCAGACAGACTCCGTCCTGTGCAGTAGGTGGCTTCCATAATGCCCCACAAAGTGGAGGGGGTCGGTTTAAACCAATCCTGCAACGGAGTCAGGACCGATGACAGATAATAGTCTGAAATATCAACATAACCGGCTCCCCCCACTGATCTATGTTTGGTCAGCTTAGCATGTGCACATCGGGGCTTTTTCCCCTGCCAGATATATGTAGACAATAGTGATTGGAGAGATTTAAAGTACTGCTTAGGAATTGGTATAGGGAGAGTCCTGAATAGATATAGAAGTTGGGGGAGGTACATCATTTTGAAAGCCGCTAGCTTGCCCAACCACGAAAATTCAAAGGATGCTAATTGCTTAAGATTGGCTTGTAGCGCGGTTCGTGCTGGGATAAAGTTATGTTTAAAGAGCGTTTTAGTAGATGCTGTAAGTTGCACACCCAGGTAGGTGATACTGTGGTCTGCCCATGTATACGGGAACTGCTGCTGGAGAAGGTTACTTATTGTAGCATTAATGCCTATTCCCAATATGTTAGATTTAGATTCGTTTACCTTGTAGAGGGAAACCTCCCCAAACCATTTCAGCATCCTTTGAATTTCCTGAAGGGAATTAGAGGGGTCCGTAATCATTAGGATTACGTCATCGGCAAAGAGGCTGATTTTATGCTGTTGGTCCGCCATGTGTATGCCCGAAATTTTGGGATTGGACCTAATATGTTCTGCCAATGTTTCCATGATCATATTGAAGATCAGGGGTGAGAGGGGACAACCCTGTCTAGTACCATTGGAGATGGTGAATGGGGTGGATATCGCGTCTGTCGTACGGACTAATGCAGAAGGCGTGGAATATAAGGCCATAATGGCATCATGGATGAATCCCTGGAACCCGAATTTATTACTCGTCTCGTAGCGTCCGAGGCCTGCCTACCCTTGGTAAAACCTGATTGATCTTTATGGATGATAGCGGGGAGAAGATTCACAAGTCTATTGGCTATAACTTTAGCGTAAATTTTTACGTCCAGGTTCAAAAGAGAAATGGGCCTAAAGTTTTGAGGTTGGTCGGGCGTTTTACCCGGTTTTGGAAGAGTCACAATTAAGGCGCTTAACATCTCTGTCGGGAAGGCGGAGGAGGAGGCAGCAGAATTAAAAACCTTACTTAAGAGGGGGGTCAAGGTGTCTCGAAAAAGTTTATAGTATTCGGCCGAATACCCGTCAGGTCCTGGTGATTTTAAATTAGGGAGAAGGGCGATAGCCTCTTCAATTTCCATGTCTGTGAATGGTCTATTAATATATTCCGTGGCCTGGGGAGGTATCGAGGGCAAATTGATATGGGCCAGGAAGTCATGAATGGCAGAAGGAGAAGGTTGGTGTGTTGTTTGGTCGTCCTTAAGGTTGTACAATGATTCATAATACGAGCTAAAGGCATTAGCTATGAGGTTGGGTTTGAGAAGTTTGTCTTTTGTTTTGGGGTGAAACATGTAGGCTATTCTAGACTTAAGACGCTGTCCCTTAATGCGAGTGGCCATGGCCTTGGTAGCCTTGTTGCCTGTCGAGTAGGTGGTAGCTTTCTGCTTTTTAAGAAAATAGCTATGTTTCTCTAGCAGAAGGGTCCTAAGGTCTTGTCTGAGCGCAAAAATTTGCGATTGCAAAGTCGGGGAAGGGTCCTGTTTGTTTTTTGAGTCTAGGGAAGACAGCTTGGTGGTTAATTCGTCTAAGTGCTGCGTCCTCCTCTTCCTGTCCCTAGCCCCCAATTGGAGAAACACACCCCTTAGGACTGCTTTATGAGCGTTCCACACGACCAACGGATCGGAATCAGGAAGGCAATTGTCGGCCACGAAATTGGTTAGATGAGACTGGATTTCAGTGGCATAAGATGGGTTGGTCAACAGATGGTTAGGAAGTCGCCACACATAGGCAGATTGGGAAGGGGGGCCACAATGTATCGAGATCGTGAGTGGAGAGTGGTCCGACCAGGTGGCCGTGTGGAGCTCTGCAGCAGAAACATGTTCCAACAAATGCTTATCGGTAACACACAGGTCAATGCGTGAGTAGGTGCCGTGACGGGGGGAGAGATAAGAATAGTCTCTCTCCTCCGCGTGACAGCACCTCCACACGTCAAATAGATCGTTATCCCACAAGTACTTGGAAAGGGATGCATTGTGCCTCTTGGGAGAGGCAGATGAGTCCAGAACGCTGTCAGGAACCAGATTAAAGTCTCCACAGATAAGTAGATTACCCCAGTGTAGGGACTTTGCTTTACCCACAACTGAGCGGATAAAGGGCAACTGGTGGTTGTTGGGAGCGTAAAGATTGACTATGGTGTAATTCCTATTGTCAATAGAGCATCGAAGAATAATAAAGCGACCTTTAGTATCCAGTATTGCTTCATGGTGCTGGAAGGCCAAGGATTGCTTGATAGCTATTAGGACACCTTTACGCTTCTTCTTCCCAGAAGCCATGTAGAGAACAGGGAATTGTACATGGCTGCATTTAGGTGTTGCTGACTGAGAAAAGTGCGTCTCCTGTACACATATAATGTCGCATTTTAGGGAATTGGCTGTAGACCACAGAGAGGTCCGTTTTGCGGGGTGATTAAGACCTCTAGCGTTCAAAGAGAGGACAGTAAAAGACATGGCCTGTGAGCTACACGTACGACAAAGTAGTAGTGGAGATCCGAGTTAACAGAACAGTCGGTACCTTGAGTGTTGTAGTGATGTGGGATGAGAACGCCCGTCCGTCGATATCACTATCCGGAAAGAGTGAGGAGCACTCCAAGAGGTGGTGACGTGCACTTACTGTCCTGTGGTCCTAGTGTTGCTGCAGCTGCCGGAGGAAGATGCTGTGCTGGAAACACAAAAACAACAGAGAGACAAAAAAAAAAAAAACAAAGGAAAAAGAACAAAAACCACAGCCAAGCGATAATAGGAGCACAACAAATGCGCAGGCTCGTATGGGTGTGGAGAAAAACAGGTAATGATCAACAAGCGGTGGATCAGAAAAGTAACAGGTGAACTGAAGTCAGTAAGATTTATCCCTTGGTGGGCTTACCGACAAAAGGTGGGGGTCATTCACCGAGGTGAACAAGGATTGTCCAAAAATCAGAGGAGAACAACAAGTAGTAGCCCGGCCGGGCTAAGTAGTAGTGAGGCAGGGGAAGCTGAAAAACTCACGGACGGTATTTCTGCCGTTGTTGCCCCTGGGGGCCCCCCGGGCGCGATGAGTGCGGGTTTCTCGCTCCGTCGTGATAGCCTTGAGGAGGATCCGGTATAATTCCCCATGAGTGAAGGAGTTTCATGCCCCCTTCAATAGTGGAAATGGTGTGGGGTATCCCATTGTAGGTGACGAGCAGCGTTGCGGGGTGGCGCCATTTGTAGGTGATCTTATGGTTGTAAAGAGCCTTAGTGAGTGTCTTCAGTTGCCGCCTTTGCTGTAGCGTGTGTTGGGACAGATCCGCGTACAATTGTACCTCTGCATACGGTGCTGGGAGCGTGCCCATCTGCCTGGAAACCTGCAAAATTTTTTCCTTAGCAGGGTAGAAATGTAGGCGTAGTAAAACATCTCTAGGAACTGAATCCTCAAGGTGGCGCGGTTTGGGGATCCTGTGGATCCTGTCGATCGTCAATTCTATGGGGGTTAATTCAGGCACCATTGTGGAAAACATAGAAGAAGCATATTGTAAGAGTTCGGCAGGTGGAACAGTTTCTGGAATGCCTCGCAACTTAACATTGTTGCGGCGAGAGCGATCTTCAAGATCTGCCAGCTTATGTTTTATCCATTCAGTATCTTCCTTCTGGTCAGTATAGGCATCCACCAGTTCGTTCACTGTTTCAGTGCATTCTTCCATGCTGTGCTCAATTCGTGACACTCTTTGCCCCACACCTCTCATTTCACAGGAGAACCTATGCATAATTGTGGTGAGATTAGCCATCAGGGAAGATTGAAATGTTATGAGCATGTTCTTCATCGTGGTGTCTAGGACAGGCTGACCCGTGGTAGGGAAGGCAGCAATGGAGGATTGTAGTTCATTCATTGGAAGCATAGAGGCAAAGGAGTTACTCACCGCGGGGTCAAAGAGATCTGTCGGATCCATGCGCATCCGGGACTTTTCAGGGCTTCTGGGAACCGGGGATGTAGGAGAGGAGTCCGGCATCGCTGTGAGAGGTGTGGGCTCCGCCGGCAACGGAGCCGCATCAGGCAAGTCAGTGTAGGCCGCGGGGCCGCCGGGATCAGAGAGCGCGCCGGCGCCATTTTGGAATCCTCCAGACTGTGAGGGCGGCTTAAAGAAGAAAGCCGTGAGCTTCTTAGGGCCTCTCCCGTCTTTTCTCTTGCGGCTGGCCATCACTCGGGGTGTGTAGGGCAGCGGATGCGAGTAGTTTCAATGCGGGCTGATGCTGTGGTTCCCCGTCGCTGAGGTGATTGTCGGCCGGGTACTGGGAGCTCACCGCTCAGGCGTCCATTCCAGATCGCGCGCAAGCCACGCCCCCCCCGCCACTGCTCTTTGACATCTATCAGGACTCCTCTGCCTGGCCTTTTATGCATTAAACATTTTTCAACTGAACACCGGCTGGCAGGATCTGATACTACTAGCTGCAGGTAGATTTTAAATCCTGCGGTCTTTCCTCTCCCATTGCAGTAGTGAGTGCCAACACTTCAACCATCAGCCCGATTTGATATTTCAACAGGTGTGCAGGGGGTGATAGGAAATGAAAGATGAGTTCCAGGCAACCAACTAAACACGGTGTTGAAATACCATTATAACTGTAATTCAGTCGGTCTTGTAGACCAGACATCGCAGTGGCCTTACTGTGCTCTACTGCAATTACCCAGTTTAGGTTTGCCCTATAGCAATTATACTGCTACAGGACGGCACCTGTGTGCCGAATCACGTATATATACAGGATCCGACACTTCCAGGTATGGGACGCACATGCACGCCGCCGGGGGCTTGCTCCCTCTTAAACACAGCGAAAGCTGATCAGTATGTATCCCAGACTCGATCTCCGCCGGAACCCACATATTGTGAGAAAGTGCCGGTTCACACATATACCATGTGATGTCTGTCATCGCATTCGCAGTGCACTGCTCTGCAAATCACATATAATATCTGAGCGTTGCAAATTTAGCCATACAGATTGTATGGCTGAATTCCCATTGCATTTGGACCAAATTCACACAGGACCCTTTTTTTGGTCCGCACCAGAATCGGATCACATGGGTGTTCACACTTATGCGATCTGATTCATGTCCGAATTGACAGTTCGCACTGCCATATGCGAACCAATCTGGGGGTGTTGTTAACTTTGTATTGACACCCCCAGCGATTCGCATATGGCAGTTTGAACTGCCTGCGAGTTGAGTGCGATGCGGGAACCCTCAGCGGATTTGCAGGGTTCCCGCATTGCATATTTGTCAACCGGCACGAAAAGACACAGAACTGCGATCTTCTTATGTAAACAAGGCAGATCGCCGTTCTGACAGGAGGGAAGGGATGGAATTTGAGTCCCTGCATAGCATTTCTTCCCCTATTAACTTCCACAGTTTAGAAAAACACCAGCTAGGCACACTGTTAACCCTTTGATCGCCCCTGATGTTAACCCCTGTCATTAGTACAATGACAATGCATATTTTTAGCATTGATCACTGTATTAGTGTCACTGATGCCCAAAAAAATGTCAGTGTCAGAATGTCTGCTGCAATATCGCAGTCCCACTATAAGTCACTAATTTCCGCCATTGCTAGTACAAAAAAAAAAAAAAATTGCATAGTTTGTAGACGCTATAACAAACCAATCAATATACACTTATTCAGATTTCTTTTTTATTTTTAACAAAAAATATGTAGTAGAATACATATTGGCCTAAATTTATGAAGACATTTGATTTTTTACAATGTTTGTTATTGGATATGTTTCATAGCAAAAAGTAAAAAATATAGTTTTTTTTTTTTTTAAATTGTTGGTCTTTTTTTGTTTATAGTGCAAAAAATAAAAACTGCACACCCTCAAAAGAAATCTCTTTTTGTGGGGGAAAAAGGGACATACATTTTATTTGGGTACAGTGTTGTCAGTTAAATTAACGCAGTGCCATATCTCAAAAAATGGCCTGGTTAAATCTTCCGGTGGTTAAGTGGTTAATACAACTTGGTCACCATCCCATCGTCAAGCTGCGATTAGAAACTCTACAAAAATATATATTAAAGCTTTTATATTTTCCTGCATTTTTAATTGTTTCATTACTGATACACACTTGGATACCTTTAAAAAAAAAAATAAAGTAATAATTATTTTGATGCAAACAAAAATCTGGAAAAATCTGATAGAAACATTTATTCGGAAGTATCTGTTTGTGCCGTTGGGATGCTGATAACTGGGATTGTAGTATGAGGGGCTGTAAAGGTACCAGATTTTTTTGTTTGCTCTTTGCCAAATTCATGGACAGGACTTATCATTTCAGGATTCCCAAGCATTGGAGATGACCATGATGAATTTATGACGTGTGAACTCACGTTGTCACCTTGTTGTTGTGTTCTGTTGTCTTGTCTGGGAGAAGACGTTATCTTCTCTGCTTGGTGAGTCTGGATTTTGACTCCCTGTGGATGTATTTCCACTGGCAGGGAACTTTGTCTTCCTTTTCTGGCCTCCAATACCAGGGGTCTCGTGGTAAGAGTGTTGGGAGAATTATCACATCTTCTCCCAGATCTTGGAGAATGTTTCATAAGGTGAGACTCTACAGCTGGAAAAAAACTACCAATCTCTGAAGAGCCTTGTTGGTGTCCTGGTGGCGATAGAGGTTTTGAGATAGTTATGTAGCTCCATCTTTGCATTTCCACCACACTGTTCGGCCTTGGCATGGATGATCTTGCACTGCTTGAACCAGAAGGCTTTGAGACTTGCTGTGGCCTGGAATGGGAACCTCGGTCATAGTCTACTCTCTTCTTGGGGTTGACTCCATTTATGACTGTTCCCAGCTGACTAAGCTGAGCCCTTTCCTCCCAAGCCAGGCCAGGTTTTGGGCATTGTTTGCTTTCCTGCCAAATCTTTTTGACTTCTCTATACCTGAACTGTCTGTCTGTAGGCTCTTTCTCTTCCCTCACTAACTCAGCCTTCTGTTTTGTCCCATCTGAAGATAAAAATTGTATATTAAACTTCACATTAGCCGACAATGACCTTTTAACGGTTTTGTTCTTTAAAGTGGAAGAGGGTGACTTAGTTTGTCTATTAGTCATTAGGTCCTTGGAGTAGTTCGTATTGTCCAGAGTAACTGAACTCATTCCCGTTGTAGGCCTTACACTATCTGCTGGCCATTGGCTGCTGAAGAAATGGATTTGCTTTGCAGGAACAAGCTTTTGTAAGTCAGACACTGTACTGAAGAAGACAAACATGTTTTCCTTCTGGTATGTTTCTGGCTTTGTGTCAATTGCAGTCTGGAAAATATGGATATACGTAAATAAAAGTATGATTTCAGTGAGCATTTAACAACCTCAATATCAGGCCAATTCTGACACTTCTCTCATACATGTGAATATTTGCATTTTTTTGTTTTGCTAGAAAATTACTTAGACCCCCAAACTATCTATTTCTAAGCAGAAACCCTAGAGAATCAAATGGGGTTTTGCAATTTTTTTATGTCACACGGTATTTGTGCAGTGGCTTTTTCAAACGCAAATTTTTGGGAAAAAATGCAAATTAATGAATTCTAATTTACAAAAACACAATATAATAGCCATTTTTTTTTTTATAAACTATAAAAAGATGATTTTACACTGAATAAATAGATACCAAACACCCATTGAATAGCGACAAACTACAGTACTTAAAAATCTCCATAGTTGAAACTTTTAGACCCCAGATCTCTCATCTGCCCTTAAAAGCATCTGGTCAAACTGAGATGAGTTTAATCAGATCCTGTTAAGCTGGTAATGGTTTGAAAACCTCAAACCAAAACTGGAAAAATATCCTGGTCGTTTCCAGTTTCATAGACCATAAAGATGATTGAGGAAGTTTTGGTCCTCCTTCATCTCTATGGTCAGCCGGTGGCTTCAGTCTCTGGCTTCCTGGTGGAATGGGAGAGCCCAGAAAGGCAGCGGAAGGTGGTGGGGACCCTTTCCACCACATGTAAAAGCAATTAGATTGCTTTTACATGATTCAGCATTACCGGCTGAAAAGATTGATACTGATGTCATGACTGCAGCTGCAGCCATGGCCCTGGTATAATCACTTCAACCCGAGGGCATATGGGTACGTCCTACAGGAGGGAAATGGTTTAAGCTGAATTCCAAGTATGGTTTTTATTACATGGTTACATTGGATAAGTAGCATTGGTTACATTGAAGCATTGTAAGTATACATATTCCATACCTATGGGACTGCTGTGGAAGCAGAGAATCACAGTAGTACTCATTGCTTTTACAGTGTTCAACATTATTTTCCAGGTCCAACACTGAGCAATCCTCTCTTTTGCATAGTGAACAAGGGTTGTTGCTCACTCAGCACGGCTGCCATTCACAGAACACTGTTTATTTTCAATGATAATAAGGCATTCTCTGATTGGTTAGGTGGAGAGGTGGGGTGCTAACATCATGATCCCCACCTTGTCAAGTCAGAGAATGCCTTGTATTTATTGAAAAAACACAAGGTTTTCTGTGAATGGCAACCATGCTGAGGGTTTACTATGCAGAACAGCAACCAATCGGCACAGGACCTGGAAGACCACAGTAAACAATGAAGTGGCGGAAAATACAACAGTAATTCTCAGCTTCCACGGCGATCCCACACCTATGAAATATTGCTATTGTCTGGAAAATAGTTATTTGATCCCCTGCAGATTTTGTAAGTTTGCCCACTTGAAATTAAGAAATGAAGGGTCTATAATTTTTTTTTTATCATAGGTGTATTTTAAATCATACAGACAGAATATCACAAATAAATCACATGATACAAATGTTATAAATTCAGTGAGTAAAATAAGTATTTGATCCCCAAGCAAAACATGACTTAGTACTTGGTGGAGAAACCCTTGTTGGCAAGCACAGAGGTAAGACAACGGCTTGGGGGCCACAATGTATTGCACTCGGAACAAGATTAGAGATTTTTTTTGTATAAATTGTGGTGTCTCTTTTGCAGACTTTGGATAGAAGTAGCAGGTGCAGAAAAATTGGGCTTTGGTGGTGCCTTCATCCCACAACCTTCTAGAGGCAGAATAACCTGCTCTGGCAGCTGCAGTGGACTGCGCACTAGCGTCAACTTGGGTCATAGAGGATGAGGATGGTTTAGTAAGCCAGTCCACCACCTCCCTTGCATGCTGTGGCGGGATAGCATGGGCAACATCACTAAACAGAGGAAATTATGCTTTGTCTGAGGACAGACCATGTCCACCTTTGCCTGTGGACACAGACACTGCTGGGCCCCTCATAGTGGCATGGGAACATCTGCTTCTCCTGGTTGGCCTTCCAGACATGATGAGGGGGGAGGGGGGAGGATCTTATTACCCACATTTAATAGAAACTGGGAAATGTATGATTGTATGCACTTTATTGAATGAAAAGTGGTGTTTGGTGCACTTTAAATTGAGGACTGACGCTGACAGAAATGAAAAAACTATTAAAAATAAATAAATAAATAAAAGGGGAACACCAGCGTCACAGTCAGAAAACTCTGGCTGACAATTTAAAAAAAAGGGGGCAGGCAGGGGACAAAAAAAAAAAAAAAAACCATGCAGCTACCAAAAAAATAAAGGTGTATAAAGCACTGTATATAGCACTAAAACACTGCACTACACTAACACTATACTGACAACACACTATACTGACACTATAATAGCACTACACTAACACTCTACACTCAGAGTCACAATCAGTGTACACATTAACTCGCTAGAGCAAACTGAGCCCTGCTCTATCTATCTTCCACTCCAACAATGCACTGCAAAAGCTTCCCTTGGAAAGGATCCTTTTATAGTGTGGGGTGGGACTATAATCACTGAGTCGGGATTGGATAAAGTCATCATCACTTTGTCCAATCAGGGCTCTGACAGGGCTTCATCCAATTAGGGCCCTAGAATGCACTGTGCAGCACGCAGTGCATTGTGGGTCACTCGGCGAGCAAACAATCTGCCAAGCACCCCGAAAATGAAGGTGTTTGCTGAACAGGCTGAACTTTCACTCGGCCCAAACCATTCGCCTAACACTCATGATAACTAATTACCAATAGGTGTGCAGTTAGCATCCCTCTGTGATATCCTATCAGTACCAGAATGCATACCGGCGATGTATAAGTACCTTTAGTCTACACATATGTAAAAAAATCAAAAAAGAGCTTTTAAACAAATACAAAAATGAAGGAACACTATCATCATTTAAATGTTACAAAGAATATAATAGAATATGTAAAAAGGAAATCAAGGATGCAAAAATTCTAAACGAACGACAGATTGCAAAAGATAGTAGGACAAACCCCCAAAAATTCTTGAAATATATTAACAGTAAAAAAATCAAGTTAGAGCATGTAGGCCCTTTACAAAATAATCTGGAGTGGGTGACTGGGGACAAAGAGAAGGCAAATTAATGAAATACTTTCTTCAGCTCTGTGTATACAAAGGAGCAAAGGGGAGCTCATAAATGGTTAATGGGGATGGTATTTACACAGCCCTAAATGATACATAATGGCTCAAAAGTGATATGGTCTAGAAATATTTAGACAGAATAAAGCACCTGAACCTGGATGGCATACACCCACGGATCCTAAAAGAATTGAGCTCTGTCATTTCAAAGCCATTGTTTCATTTTTAGGGACTTTTTAATGGGACTTTTCATTTGACCAGAATAGTACCACTGGATTGGCGTAAGGCCAATGTGGTGCCTATATTTAAAAAGGGATCACAGTCTTTATCAAGTAACTATAGACCAGTTAGTTTAACTTCTAAAGTCGGGAAGATACTGGAGAGTTTAATAAAAGCCCACATAGATGAGTTCTTGCTGGAAAAAGTATTTTACATAACAGACAGCATGGATTCATGAAAGACAGAAGTTGTCAGACAAATCGGATTTCTATTTATGAGGAGGTAAGTAAAACCTTGGACAGAGGGATGACTGTGGACGTAGTATACTTGGATTTTGCAAAAGAGTTTGACACAGTTCCCTACACATGGCTAATGTGTAAGGTAAAGTCTATAGGCTTGGAAAGATCAGTTTGTAAATGGATAGAAAACGAAAGTGTATTCAGAGAGTAGTGGTTAACGATTTTTTATTCTGAATGGTCTAAGGTTATCAGTGGTGTACCCCAAGGTTCAGTGTTGGGACCCTTACGTTTTAATATCTTTATAAATGATATAGGGTCTGGGATTAAAAGTACCATTTCAGTCTTTGCAGATGACACCAAGCTTTGCAGTGGAATAAATTCCTTACAGGATGTCTCCAACTTACAAGTCAACCTCAATGCACTGTTTCATTGGGCAACTTTGTGGCAAATGAGGTTTAATGTTGATAATTGTAAAGTTATGCACTTGGGGGCTAAGAATATGTATGCATCATACATACTAGGGGGAGTGCAACTGGGGGAAGTGAATGGTGGAGAAGGATCTGGGTGTTCTGGTAGATCAAGCACTGCGCAAACTGTTGGTGCTATATAAATCCTATATAATAATAATAATAATCATAAGCTTATTAATAGCATGCAATGCCAAGCTGCGGTTTCCAAAGCAAGCAAAGTCCTTTCTTGTATTAATTGAGGCATGGACTCCAGAGAGAGATATAATTTTGCCCCTGTACAAATAATTAGTAGGACTTCATCTGCAATATGCAGTTCAGTTTTGGGCACCAGTTCTCCAGACATCAGGGAGCTGAAGAAAGTGCAGAGAAGGGCAACCAAACTGATATGATGCATGGAGGAGCTCAGTTATGAGGATAAATTTGAGGAACTGAATTTATTCTCTCTTGAGAAGAGGAGATTAAGGGAGGATATGATCACCATGTATAAATACATAAGGGGTCTACAAAGTCCCATCTGGGGTGTTTGAAATCTTGTCTCTTTCAACCAGGGACTTTTTACAAGCGCTTGCCAAGGCGAGTATGAAGAATAAAAGCCTTAGAAATTCCCTTTCCTCATCTCTTAACTAATATGTGTGGCAATCATTATAAAAAACAAGCCCCAGTGGCCTAATGGATAAGGCACTGGCTTCCTAAGCCAGGGATTGTGGGTTCGAGTCCCATCTGGGGTGTTTGAAATCTTGCTTGTCTCTTTCAACCAGGGACTCTTTACAAGAGCTTTTGCCAAGGCGAGTATGAAGAATAAAAGCCTTAGAAATTCCCTTTCCTCATGCCTTAACTAATATGTGTGGCAATCATTATAAAAAGTCCCCATTACAACAACAATCTTATAGGGGAAATCATTCTCCTTACTTTGATGATGAGGTTGATTCTAGAAATATGTCTCCTTATAATTATAACCAATCCCAACCTGGGCCGAGTCATCGTTGGGATTTTCCCAGAGAAAATCAAAACGGGAAGAGAGGTCCCGACCAAAGAGAGGCACCAGAGGGGGAGGCGCAAAAGGAAAAAGACAACGAACCTAACTCAATCAGGTATATTCAATCTAAGTAAGGTCCAATTGTCAGAATCAGAACTATATACTTTGGATAAAGGACTTAAGTTTGTTCCCCCTAGGTCCATGAACAAATTTAGCACCTTCATAGACATTCAAAAATTTATAAGGAAAATTAATGTTCAAAGATACATCTTGACCAACCCTCACCCAATTACTTCCGACAATCATTCCACAGAGATTTTCCATTCCGGATTGTCTAACCCTTCATTATTTAATCCCCCAGGGCAGATAGCGCCAGCTGTCACAGTTTTTAGGGATTTAGTATTAAAGGATTTGGCTTCATTGCCTCTTAACCATTTGCCGACCGCCGCAAGTACATTTACTGCTGCAGTCAGCCCCGTGCAGGCAAAGTGACGTAGTACTACGTCGCTCGCTCCCGCCATTCTGGGACGCGCTCCCACCGCCGCCGATGACCTGATTGGGTTCAGAACCGATCAGTCATCAGGTCCAGGCCAATGATTTTTGGCCTGGACATGTTGATCGGTCCTGCCCAATCAGATTCCATGCTGAGCCTGTGTAATGTAAACACAGGCTCAGAAAAGACCCGCTCTCCCCTCCCGTGATCCTTTTTGGATTCATCGAGAGGAGAGACCACATCTAACTGTGAGTACTGCACCAAGCACACATACACACACTTAGATGGGCACATATAACCCCCAATCGCCCCCCCCCCCCAGTTAACTCCTACACCCCCTGTCACAACACACACTGTATACTGTATATAGCATTTTCCTATATACCTGTATAAGTGTGATTTGTGACCAGGTGTACCGCTTGCGGCCCTCCCTTTTACACTTAAAATACCCACCACCCCCCAATAAAGATTTAACCCCCTGATCCCCCTAATCCCCCCGATCACCCCCAGTTAACCCCTTTCCCCCTGTCACATTGCACACTAATACAAACGTAATATACTGTTTTTCTGTATTTTGTATTAGTGCGATTGTGACTTGAGTTAGCACTAGCGACTTAGTTTCTGTCCCAAGTAGGTTTTGGGTCCCCGCCACCCCCCCAATAAAGATTTAACCCCCTGATCACCCCTACACCCCCTGTCACAACACACAATGTATACAGTTTATAGCATTTTCCTATATACCAGTATAAGTGTGACTTGTGACCAGGTTTAGCGCTTGCGGTCGTTCCTTTTATCCTTAGGATACCCGCCACCCCCTCCCAATAAAGATTTAACCCCCTGATCCCTCCTGATCCCCCCCTGATTACCCCCAGTTAACCCCTTCCCCCCTGCCACATTGCACACTAATACAAACGTAATATGCTGTTTCTCTGTATTTTGTATTAGTGCGATTGTGACTTGAGTTAGCGCTAGCGACTTAGTTTCTGTCCCAAGTAGGTTTAGGGTCCCCGCCACCCCCCCCCCAATAAAGATTTAACCCCCTGATCACCCCTACACCCTCTGTCACAACACACACTGTATACAGTATATAGCATTTTCTTTATACCCGTATAAGTGTGACTTGTGACCAGGTTTAGCGCTTGCAGTCGTTCCTTTTAGCCTTAGGATACCCGCCACCCCCTCCCAATAAATATTTAACCCCCTGATCCCTCCTGATCACCCCCAGTTAACCCCTTCCCCCTATCACATTGCACACTAATACACATGTAATATACTGTTTTACTGTATTTTGTATTAGTGTGATTGTGACTTGAGTTAGCGCTAGCAAGTTAGTTTCTTTCCCAAGGAGGTTTAGGGTCCCCGCCACCCCCCCATAAAGATTTAACCCCCTGATCCCCCCCCCTGATCACCCCCAGTTAACCTCTTCATTGCCCTGTCACAGTGTCACTTTTATAGTGTACAGTTTTTTTTCTGATCACTATTATTAGTGACACAGGTGACATTAACTAGTGTTAGTGTCAGTGTAAAATAGCGCAGATCCCCGGAGCATAGTTAGAAATAACCCCTTGATTATCATCTGATCAGAACTATACTAGCGTCCCCATAATTTAGGGTTCCCAAAACGCGGTGTTTGCACGATCAGCACTGATTCCTGCCAGCACATGCGTTTAACCCCTTCACCAAGCCCACCCCACCCCACCCAGGTAAGTGTAGTAATCAATAGATTACTGTCACTTACAAAAAAACACATCAGACAAAACCGCTGTGTTAGCAGAGTCAGGCCTGATCCCTGCTAGCATTAGCAGTTTTTTTGGTAGAGGTTGAAATAGTCCTTGACAACCAGGTTATTTTATTACCTGTTAGTCACACTACTCTATCGGTAAATTTAGTTAACTAAAATGACCAAACATTGGTACAGTAGTGCAGAGGCTTACAGTATACTGACCATGTCAGATGAAAGCGATGGGGAAGCCTCACTGGCAGAATCAGGGTCAGTATACGAACCTGATGGCAGCAGCGGCTCCCTGACAGATAGCTCCGACGACATATGGGTCCCTGTTAGACCCAGGTGTACCCGACCCCATTCTGGAGTTGTTGAGATGCAGGAATCGCAGGGTGCTCGTATGGAGCAGAGTGTCGGTACTAGTGCCGCTCATCCTTCTGGTGGCCTGGCAAGCGCCAGCGGCCTAGTAAACCCTGGACCTAGTACAACCAGCGCTGCAGTAGCACTTGGTGATGTGGCGAGTCCCATAAGTGCAGTTGAAGCTGGTGCGGTGGCTAGCACGAGTAGTGGCCCGCAGCCACCGCGTATTCGAAAACAGGCCCGTAGAGCCCATAGTGCCCTCCCTGATGCGCTGGCATATCTCAATTGGCAACCCACTGATTCTACAGCGCCAGTACTTCCCCCATTCACTGCCCAACCTGGAATCCACGTGGAGACAGCTGGTTTTACGCCCCTGAATTTTTTTGAGCTGTTCTTCACGGAAGATCTTTACGGATCTATTGTGGATCAATCAAATTTATATGCACAACAATTTATCGCTGCCAACCCAAATTCGCCCCTTGCCAGACCATTCGGCTGGAAACCTATAACGGTTCCGAATTTTAAAATCTTTCTGGGCCTTTCCCTCCACATGGGCATAACAGTGAATTGCGGCTATATTGGTCCACTAGCCCACTTCACCATATGCGCATGTACTCTGCTTCCATGTCCAGGGCGAGATACGAGCAAATTCTGCGATTTATGCATTTCAACGACAATGAAATCTGTCTTCCTCAGGGAGACCCTGAATATGATCGGCTCCACAAAATTCGGCCCCTCATAGACCACTTCAATCAGCGGTTTGCAGCCTTGTTTACACCCGAACAAGTTGTCTACGTTGACGAGTCCCTGATTAAGTTTACTGGCCGCCTTGCTATGAAATAGTACCTCCCCAGCAAGCGTGCCAGATATGGGGTCAAGCTGTACAAGCTCTGTGACAGGGCCACAGGCTATACAGTTAGTTTCCGTGTCTATGAGGGAAAAGATAGCACTGTGGAGCCCCCCCATCTGCCCAGACTACATAGGGAGCAGCAGCAAGATAGTTTAGGACTTGGTGTCACCCTTATCCAGAAAGGGGTACCATTTGTACGTGGACAACTTCTACACAAGCGTGCCACTATTTAGTCACCTTCTTGAATTACAAATTAGCACATGTGGCACCATGCGACCTAATCGCCGGGGCTTCCCTCAACAGCTTGTAAATTCCCGTCTTAGTCGGGGGAGAGAGCCTGCTTGAAAACGGACAAATTGCTTGCAGTGAAGTGGAGGGATACACGGGATGTTTTCGTTCTGTCCTCCCTTCACGCAGACACGACCTCTGTGTCCATGACTACAACCTTAATATGGGAGGGGTGGACCTTAACGACCAGCTTTTGGCGCTGTATTTAGTTGCCCGTAAAGCCAGACGCTGGTACAAAAAAGTGTCTGTTTATTTATTCCAATTGGCTATGCTGAACGCCTTTGTCCTATACAGGGCGTCAGGACGAACTGGATCCTTTCGAGAATTCCAGGAAGCGATCATCAGTGCCTACCTGTACCCAGGAGGTATGCCTGCCCAACTTTCCCTTCCAGATTCAGTGAGCCGGCTGCATGAAATACATTTTCCACATGTCCTCCCGCGTACCCCTACCCAAAGACACCCCCAAAGAAGATGTTGTGTCTGTAGCAGGCGTGGATGTAGGCATGACACCCGCTATTATTGTCCCAGATGTCCTGACCAACCTGGTCTCTGCATCGGGGAATGTTTCGAGCGCTACCATACACTAGTAGAGTATTAGTGTAGGGTACAGCACGACATAGTGTAGGGCACACAAACACAGGATCTCGAAAGTTGTTCGATGGCTATCGACATTTTGAGAGACCCAAGCTGGAAAATCGCAGTTCACAGAAAAAAAAGTGTTCCAAAAAAAATTTAAAAATCCAGAAACAGTTATCGTGGCAGTCATTTTTTATGTTCTTCTACTTTTCCTACTGTACTTTTACTGTACTTTGTTTTTCATTCTTTTGTTAACCTGTTTCTCTTGCAGGTACCCGTCGGCTGCCACATTGATTTTATATATTCTGACACAAACAGTGTTTGCGCACAGCATATATGGATACCTCTGATGGCAGCAGCTGTGGTAGGCTGATTTCACCACTGCAGTTAAAATACCTTTAGGTATACGTGGAATATTGTCATGTATACCCACCATTAAATTCAGTTGGTGGCTGTTTGGGCAGTTAATGGTGTGTAATACTACACAATATTCCTGTGCTGATTTCTGTTAGGTTCTCTTTTTTTTCGTTCAGCCCACAGGCTGCATGGAAAAAAAACCTACACTATATGCCAAACAAGGACCAGCAATGTACTGGTACATTGCTGGACTTTGAGTGGTTATACCAGGATGATGCTTGCAGATTTAGGCATCACCTTGGTATCGTTTTTTACAGCCAGCGGTCGTCTTACATGTAAAAGCAATCCTAGCGGATAATTGGCCGCTAGACTACTTTTACATGCAGTGGGAGGGGACTCCCCCCCCCACCGCTGCCTTCCGTGGTTTTTCTCGGGCTCTCCTGTCCCACCGGTTAACCCGAGAGTGCAGAGGGTGGTTCAATTATCTAACCATAGAGCTGATTGGAGATGAGAATGGCTCCTCCAATCATCCTTCATACATTAAAGATACAAAAAATACCATTAATATTCTTAATAATGTTGAATTGGAAGGTCATTGTCTAATTGTAACAGCAGATGTTAATTCATTATATACCTGCATACCTCATCATTTGGGCCTAGAAGCGGTGGACCATTTCCTACAAAGAGACCCTTTAATATCTTCTCCTCAACGAGAATTTATTTTGGACCTTTTATTATTTGCCACTGGGCATAATTATGTTTGGTGTAATGGCCAATTCTTTCTTCAACAAAAAGGTGTGGCGATGGGGGCAAAATTTGCCCCAAGTTTAGCCAACTTATTCATGGCTAAATGGGAGGAGGATGTCATCTATCCCTTACAAAGGCCAGAGCTGTGTCATGGTCTTACCTTCTTGCTGTTCTCCTTCGTTTGACATGTGCTGGCGGCCATCTTGGTTTCTGGGTTTCTTGTAGCCTCCCACCCTGCGGCTCCTCCTTCCCACTGGGAGGAGCTGGATGCCTAGCTCATATATATAGGAGGTCTGTGGCTTCAGTTCCTTGCTTGGTCCTCCTGTGTTCACATGCTTCTAAGACTGCTGCTGCTTCTGGTCCCTGATCCTGGCTTCGTCTGACTACCCTGCTGGTTCCTGATCCTGGCTTCGTCTGACTACCCTCCTGGTTCCTGACCTCTGGCTTCGCAAGGACTCTGCCTCGGTTTCGCCATCCGTTTGGACTTTTGCTTTACAGCTTGATTTTCAATAAAGCCTTCTTATTTTCACTTATCTGTTGTTGTACGTCTGGTTCATGGTTCCGTGACATTAGGACCAAGCCATGAATCCTGACGGTACAGGGCCATCCTCGCTACCCACGCTGGTTGCCAGACTTGATCAGCAGGATCACCTGTTGGGTCGGTTCGCCGTGGCGTTGCAAACCCTGCTTGAACGCACGGCTCATTTCGCTCCCGTTGCCGATGGGTCGGTTGTCGCTCCTGGGCCCGCTCCTACTGCCGCTCCGGTTGTTGCGCCAGAGTCTACCCCGACACCTGTTGTTGCGCCTGCGGTGTTTCGGGGTATGACCGGTTCCGCCCACCCTTCCACAGCGCTTTGGGGGAGAGCCAACTCAGTGCCGAGGTTTCCTTAACCAGGTGGGCATTTATTTCGAGTTGCTGCCACATGCCTTTCCTACTGAGAGATCAAAGGTGGGCTTCTTAATTTCGCTTCTCTCGGACAAGGCCTTGGCCTGGGCCAGCCCTTTATGGGAGAACAACAATCCGGTGGTTGCCGAGTTTTCCGGTTTTGTTGCTTCTCTTCGGAGGGTATTCGATGTGCCGGCTCGTGCTGCCTCTGCTGCGAAGCTCCTTATGTCCATCAGAAAGGGTTCACGATCCGTAGCTGAATACGCCATTGAGTTTCGTACCCTGGCAGCAGAGGTGGGCTGGAATAATGAGGCTCTGGTCGCTGCTTTCTCTCATGGTCTCTCGGATGCCTTGAAGGATGAGGTTGCAGCTAAGGACCTACCAGTGGAGCTCGAGTCTCTTATTTCTTTCTTGATTTTGATTGACACCAGACTCAGGGAGAGACCTTCCTTTAAGGAGAGTCTGCGGAGGCCTCCTAACAGATTGGCGCCTACCTTTGCTGTCCCACCCGTGCCTCCCTCTCCTCCCACACCTCCTGGGGATGACTTGGCTGGGGGTGAACCCATGCAGCTGGGCTTTGCTCGCCTGTCCGAGGGGGAGAGGGTACTCCGAAGACGCGAGGGTCGATGCATGTACTGTGGTCTCGGTGGGCATTTTCGGTTGGCATGTCCGAACCGTCCGGGAAACGCTCGCACCTGAGATCCTGTCGGGGGCAGATCTTGGGTGGAGTCTCCTCGTCCCCGGTTTCCCGTGTTGACAAACCACTGATCACTGTTGTCCTCTCCTGGGTCGGGGGCTCAGTGACGACCCAGGCGTTGGTGGACTCTGGTGCTGGTGGTTTGTTCATTGATAGTGTGTTCGCTGCCGCCAATTCCATTCCTCTGCAGGCCCGAAGTTCTCCACTGGCTCTTGAGGCGATAGACGGCAGACCCCTTCTGCCGCCACACGTGACTCATGAGACCCTTCCAGTGGGGATAGCCATTGGTGCCGTTTACAGAGAGTCGGTCTGCTTCCAGGTTATTTTGTCTCCACACTACTCGGTGGTCTTGGGGTACCCCTGGCTCCAGAAGCATAATCCGACTTTCGATTGGAGATCGGCCGAGATCCTCTCGTGGTCACCGCAGTGTGGGGCTAGTTGCATCCATGGGCCTGTCAAGTTGCTGTGTACTTCCTCGGACTCTCTGTTGCCTCCTGAATACGAGGAGTACCGGGATGTATTCGATAAGGTGCGCGCGGTTGCCCTACCTCCGCACCGCCCATACGATTGTGCCATCGAGTTACAACCTGGTGCCGTTCCTCCTCGAGGCAAGGTCTATCCACTGTCGGTAGCGGAGAATGAGGCCATGGAGGAGTACGTGAAGGAGGCGCTTTCACGCGGACACATTCGCAATTCCTCGTCCCCGGCAGGGGCTGGATTTTTCTTTGTGAAAAAGAAGGGCGGTAAGTTGAGGCCTTGCATCGATTACAGGGGTCTCAATCGCATCACGATCAAGAACGCTTACCCGATACCCTTGATTTCCGAGCTGTTCGATCGCCTTAAAGGAGCCACGGTCTTTACCAAACTCGACCTGAGGGCGGCATATAACCTCGTAAGGATCAAGGCGAGCGATGAGTGGAAGACCGCGTTTAACACCAGGTCCGGTCATTATGAATCCTTGGTTATGCCCTTTGGGTTGTGCAATGAGCCCGCAGTCTTTCAGGAATTCATTAACGATGTTTTCCGTGACCTGTTGCAGCAGTGTGTGGTGGTCTATTTGGATGACATCTTGGTATATTCTGAATCCATGGAGACCCACATTCTGGATGTCAGACGAGTGTTGCAACGGTTATGAGAGAACAAGCTGTTCGGTAAGCTTGAGAAATGCGAATTTCACCGATCCCAGGTAACCTTCTTAGGTTACATCATTTCCGCTGAGGGGTTCTCCATGGATCCTGAGTAGGTTTCGGCTGTCTTACAGTGGCCCCAGCCCAGTGGTCTTCGCTCCCTGCAGCGCTTTTTGGGCTTCGCCAATTATTATCGGAAGTTCATCAGGGACTTTTCCATGCTAGCCAAGCCTCTCACGGATCTGACCAGGAAGGGCAGTAATTCCCAGGTCTGGCCGCTCGAGGCCATCCGAGCTTTTGAGGCTCTAAAGTCCGCCTTTGTGTCGGCTCCGATTCTGTCGCATCCCAACCCTGGGTTGCCCTTTGTCCTCGAGGTGGACGCGTCTGAGACGGGAGTAGGCGCCCTTCTGTCTCAGCGTAGAACACCAGAGGGTCCTCTGCTTCCTTGTGGGTTTTACTCCCGGAAACTGTCTTCCGCGGAGTGCAACTATCAGATTGGTGACAGGGAGTTATTGGCCATCGTGCAGGCTCTTAAAGAATGGAGGCACTTGCTCGAGGGTTCGGTGGTTCCGGTCCTCATCCTGACGGACCACAAGAATCTGACCTACCTTTCTGAGGCCAAGAGATTGACACCACGTCAGGCCAGATGGGCTCTGTTCTTGTCACGTTTTAATTACGTGGTCTCCTACCTACCCAGTTCCAAGAACATCAGGGCGGATGCCTTATCACGGCAGTACTCCGACCTGTCCAGGGAGGAGTCGATTCCGACTTCGGTCATACCTCCGAATCAGATCCTGGCCGCCATTCGCACCAGCCTGACCTCTCCCCTGGGTGAGCAGATTTTGGCGGCAAGACCGCGGGGCATCCTGGAAAGAATCAGCTGTCCTGGGCTGTTTCACGTCTGTTCTGGTGGCCTTCCCTACGTTCCGACATCGCCGCATATGTAGCGGCATGCTCCGTTTGTGCCCAGAGTAAGTCCCCTCGGCACCTTCCGTTGGGCCTTCTGCAACCCATAGCCACCGGGGAGCGCCCATGGTCACACCTGGGGATGGATTTCATTGTGGACCTCCCTGCATCCCGAGGCCATACGGTCATTCTCATGATTGTGGATCGATTTTCCAAAATGTGCCACTGTGTTCCTCTCAAGAGGTTACCCTCTGCACAGGAGTTGGCCACGATTTTTGCCAGGGAGGTCTTCCGGTTGCACGGTTTGCCCAAGGAGATTGTGTCGGATCGGGGGAGTCAGTTTGTGTCCAGGTTCTGGCGCGCCTTTTGCTCCCAGTTGGGGATTCATCTCTCCTTCTCCTCGGCCTACCACCCTCAGTCCAATGGGGCCGCAGAACGATCCAATCAGGCCTTGGAGCAATTCCTTCGTTGCTATGTCTCCGATCACCAAGACAATTGGGTTGACCTCCTGCCTTGGGCTGAGTTTGCCAGGAACACGGCGGTGAACTCTTCCTCTGGGACGCCTCCCTTCATGGCCAATTATGGGTTCCAACCTGCTGTGTTACTGGAGGTATTCTCTCCCCAGGATATTCCGGCTGTGGAGGATCACCTTTCCGTCCTACGTGCTTCTTGGGTACAGATCCAGAAGTCCCTTGAGGTCTCTGCGCAGCGCCAGAGACTCCAGGCTGATCGCAGACGAGCGCCTGCTCCTTCCTACCAGGCCGGAGACCGTGTATGGTTGTCCACCCGCAACCTCAACCTTCGAGTGCCCACTCCCAAGCTGGCGCCTCGCTTTGTTGGTCCCTTCCGAGTGCTTCGCAGGGTAAACCCGGTAGCCTATGCCCTTGCGCTTCCTCCTGGCATGCGGATCTCCAACGTGTTTCATGTCTCCCTGTTGAAGCCACTGGTGTGTAATCGTTTCACTTCCTCGGTTCCTCGGCCTCGTCCGGTCCAAGTGGGCAATCGTGAGGAGTATGAGGTGAGCAATATCCTGGACTCACGCCTGGTCCGCGGTCGGGTGCAGTTTTTGGTTCATTGGCGTGGTTATGGTCCAGAGGAGCGTTCCTGGGTTCCCTCCGCAGATGTCCATGCTCCTGCCTTGCTCCGAGCCTTCCACGCACACTTCCCTCAGAAACCGTTCTTTACTCCGCGGAGGAGGGGCCCTTGAGGGGGAGGTACTGTCATGGTCTTACCTTCTTGCTGTTCTCCTTCGTTTGACATGTGCTGGCGGCCATCTTGGTTTCTGGGTTTCTTGTAGCCTCCCACCCTGCGGCTCCTCCTTCCCACTGGGAGGAGCTGGATGCCTAGCTCATATATATAGGAGGTCTGTGGCTTCAGTTCCTTGCTTGGTCCTCCTGTGTTCACATGCTTCTAAGACTGCTGCTGCTTCTGGTCCCTGATCCTGGCTTCGTCTGACTACCCTGCTGGTTCCTGATCCTGGCTTCGTCTGACTACCCTCCTGGTTCCTGACCTCTGGCTTCGCAAGGACTCTGCCTCGGTTTCGCCATCCGTTTGGACTTTTGCTTTACAGCTTGATTTTCAATAAAGCCTTCTTATTTTCACTTATCTGTTGTTGTACGTCTGGTTCATGGTTCCGTGACAAGCTGATCCTTTGGGTTGCTATATAGACGATTTCCTCCTCCTTTGGAAGGGTAATGTTGAATCTTTAGACTCTTTCATGGCCCTCTTGAACCATAATAATCGTGGCATACAAGTCTCATATGAATCCAGTGAAACTAAAATTAATTTAAAAAACTAAAATTCATTCTAGACCTGGAAATCATCAGAGACAATAATCGTTTGATTACTAATACTTATTTTAAATCCACCGATCGTAATTCATACTTACCAATTAACAGTTGTCATCATAAACCATGGAAAGTGTAAAGAATCCACGCTGATGGAAAAAATAGAGGAATGAGCGGCTGCAGCCTACCTTAAAAAAAAGGTATATGCCTCTGAAAGGGGCAATGTACCAATTGAGAAATAGAAAGGGAGGAAGGTACTTGGCGCTGCCACACTGGTAGGGTGTAAATAAATAAATGTAGGGAAATAGATATGAATGATAAGTATTAATATCTCTCCAAGGACTGGTGTAAATGGTAAAGTGCTAGATGCAATATGATACAATAAAAGTGGAAAAAGTGCAATAGAGGAAAATGCACAATAAAATCATATGTAAACAAATTAATATGTGAATAAATTATACAAATATCCCTAAATTGATTATCTAATAAAGTGCAATGCTGGTTAGTGTAATGATAATATAAATTGACTTTATGCTAGAAAATACAATAAAAAATACGATAAATTAATTGAATTAAAGTGACAGTGCTCCTTAAAAGGAGGAGGAAGGATGGGGGTGTCACCAAAAATGGCAAGTGAAGGAATGTGCCCATTTAGTGAATATGACAAGTCACATAAGGTGATAGGTGAAAATAGCTGTAAAGGATAAATAAGGTGTGTCCCAAAAAGAAAATACAGATATGATAATAGCCACAAAACAAAGTGTAACAAGTGGCTAAATATAAAAATAACAGTTCAAAAAAGCAGCTGAAAGTCCAATGACACTGGTATAAAATGATGGGTGTCACATAACAGAAAAGTGACTACATAGGTAAGTCCGTGGTTCAGAATATGAAGAGGATGACAACCATCCGGTCCCAAATTTTAATGGAATAAGGTGAAACTCTTCAGAAGGTGACGCGTGCAGGTGAATCCTGTGTCCCGAATCCTGTGTCCCCCTAATGAATTGCGCACTCACCCAAAAATGGTACCCCTGCAGGGGTAACACGCGTGGTAAATATCAAGGGTAAGTCTCCTCTGACAGCATCAATAAAAGGATGCAATGCTAATGAATTAGTTCTGACTATCTCTGAGGTTGCTAGAAGGGATAGATCCCAATTATTAGCTGATTCCAATCCTAATATTACTAACTCTTCAAATTTTGCAAAGTGGTCTGTATTTACAGAATACTCCATTCATCATAAACATATCAAACAAATTCTCAAAAGACATTGGGATATACTCAAAAATGATAGAGTCCTGGGCCCTGTCATTCCGGACAAACCAGTAGTTACTTTTAGAGGGGCACCGTCCCTGAGGGGGAAATTGGCTCCAAATGTACTTGATCCTCCCAATAAGCCTCAGTTCTTCACAGATCTGATTGGCCACTTTCCTTGTCGTAAATGTAGAGTTTGTCACCTAAATCGTGATAAACGTAGAAAATTCATGTCTTTTGAATCTACCATCACTATTTATGACATTAACTTCTTTTCTACATGTACTACAACTTATGTTGTATATCTCCTTACATGTCCCTGCAACAAACAATATGTAGGCCGTACTACCAGGCAATTTTATATTCTTGTCAACGAACATATTACAAATATCAAAAAAAATAAAAGTAATCATAATTTACCCAAACATTATTCCAGATATCACCACAGCGATCCGAAAGGCACACTATTTCAGATCATAGATCGGCATACAGCACCATGGAGAGGTGGATCCAGAAAGATAGGTGTCTCACGTCAAGAGACATATTGGATATACACTTTGAAATCCTATTCACCATTTGGTTTAAACATTGAATGGGATATTAATTATTTCATTAACACAGCTTAATTATATGCAATCATTTGATATTCATGTTCTCTTTCAGTAGGCTACCTCCATGTTTATTGTCCCATTCTTCATCCACAATCCCTTACCAGATTGTTTGGAACAGTGATTTGATTATGCTAGTTTAAAATGTATTCTGTCATCTATTTACCCTATATATGGGTTCATTGTCCTCTGGTCTATTTATTTTAGTTCTTTTGTTCACTTATCGTTTCTCCCCCCTTCTTATCATTCACATAGCAGGTATTATTAAGGGTTTTTTTCCCCGTTTTTTATATTTAAATTTTTTTTTTTATATATTGCCATATATAATCTATACTGGGAAAGATATCCCAAAGAGTGAAACCAACAACTAAACCTGAGGTGTGCAGGTAAGTGCTGGGGTACAGAGAAAAAAAGAGAGAGAGAAAGAAAAAAAGTAAGAAAAGGGAGAGAAAAAAAGATGGGAGAAAGGAAGCAGGGGAAAGGAGAGGGGTGGGAAAAGCAAGGTGGGGAAAATAAAAGAAAAAGAACTAGAAAGGGGAACTGGAAGGGACAAGAATGGGGAAAGGTGAGACAGAGAACTGTAAGATAAAGAAGAATAGGAAGAGAAATGGGAGGGCTGGTGGGACTTTTAAGGTACCAGATAATTCAAAATAATAAAGACATAATTAAAAACTAGAAAAGTTTATTGACATAACATCTTTAAAACCAAAGACCAACAGTGTAACATAGATACAACATATATATATATTTTGACATATACAAATGCAAAAAAAGCAAATACATAAAACATGAGGCTGTAAATGAATGATAAGGATGAATGCGTCCAATGATGAACATCAGACCAGTCCCGACATGTTTCACGGGCAACAATGCTCCGTTTCTTCAGGGGAATGAGAATATATCAATATATCAATCTATAATGCCTGTATGATACAACAACAGTAAACATAGGTTATTGGATCAAATGCATATATGTATAACAACAAATATAAGTTGCATGCCACCATAAAGTATCGAGATGCATCCGAGACCACCACCAAGGACAGACCCACTCGTGGACCAGTTGGATAGAAGCGCTCCCCAAGAAAAACGTCTCACCCGCGGATGTGGAGGGGCATATGAAGCAGGATAAAGATATAGGCTGAAAAAACCTTCACCATCAAAAAAAATGGAAGAAAGTAAAAGGAAAACTATATATTCGGCTGGTATATGTACCTCATTTGATGTATATGATAGACCCGTTTGTATAGTCAGAATAAAACAGGGTTAAAAACAGGAGGGCTCAGGTTTGGCGGCCATGTTGGAACCAACACGCAGGGCAATGAACTGTTAAAGTGAAAAATGCAAAAAACGTATGCCTATGATTAGGAGTCTGTAGAGTGACTCTCCGATAAGTAAATGGAAAAAAGGGGGGGCAAAGGGAGACAAAAGAGCAAAAAAAGGAGGGGCTTTACCTGCAAAGTAATAGATGGATAAGTGGGCCCTTTTAAGTACGGGTTGGTAACTCGGAGTCCGATATGGAGTCCAGATACTGGGTTTATGTGCTGTTGTCGCTGGGTCAAGAAAAGCCAGCCATTAAGCAGTTCTTTAAAAACATTGTCGGAGGGGTAAAAAGATTCAAGAATTAATGAATCGTTCTGTCACCAAGTGACAAAGAAACAATGTGCTACACAATTCTTACCTGCGTGGGACCGCCATATCAAACAACGCCAACTCCTGACTGAATGAGGCATCGAGTCCCGCTTGATATGGCCCTCAACCCGACGCCACGCTGCGCATGACGTCATACGCAACGTGGGCGGGTCAGGTCCTCAACTGTGCGCGCCTCCAGGGAGGAGCATGCGCAGTGTCGCTCTTAATGGGCCACAACAGGCAGCCCAGAGCGGCCACAACAGCGCCGAACGAAAGGAGACTTCCGGCCAGCGGTGTGTGAGAGGACCACACATCCGCTGAGACGTCTGGGGAGCGCACCACCCAGTGGTCGGAGGGGAAATGACGGAGGTGGACAAGGCTCAGATGCAAATCAACAACTCAAAAGGGGCCGTAGCATGCACAAAAAACATTTCACCAATTATAAAGGCAAGAAAAAAGTGTAACAAAAGACACCAATTTAGCGAGTATATAGAAAATGGAATTCCAATCACAACAGTAAACTGCGGTTGTAAAAAGAACCAGTAGGGAACATGGAGATCCGTCGTGGTTTCTACATATTGAAACCCCTATTATGGAATACAAGGATTTCCAATATAGGGGAAACAAGAATCCATAAACAAATAAGAAGTATCATAATTCTAAATGCTACAGCACTAAAGGATATAGAATCTCGGAGAGACATCAAAGAAAAAACATTTTTTATAATATAAAGAAGAGCACAGCAGCGGTATTTCCAAATAGTTGGAACAGCTGACTGACTTACCATTTGCCAGAATCGCAGTCGGGATGTCGCAGGAAGTGGATGGTCCGGGAACATGCTGTGGGCAAAGTGGAGGCATGGATGCCCAAAAGGTCACATGGATCGGGCTCAAGGATATTTTCAAAAGGGGGGAAGGGGGGGCTTTTTTAACCCAAAAATGGCTTATAAGTCAGGACCTCATTTATCCCGGGAGGTGTAGTAGCCTCTAAGGATTCTATCCAAAAGGATTCTCTTTGTAGGATTCGTTTGTCCCAATTTCCCCCGCGGGGGTCCTGGGGAATCACTTCCAAAGCAAAAAACGAAACCATGGAATTATCATACTTGTGGCGAAAAGCTATATGGCGTGTGACGCTCGTTTGTATGGTACCTCCCTCAGAGTGATAGATGTGGTCATCTATACGTTTGCTGAATTTCCTGATGGTCTTGCCGACATAAAATGCCCCACAGCGACAACTCATAAGGTATATAACCCCTTGAGTGTCACAGTCGGCGTAATGTCTAGATTGAAACCATTTCCCATTGGGTAGGCGGATAACTGTTCCAACTTTTACCCAAGGGCATTTATCACAGGAACCACACCGATATGTACCTTTTGGGGAACCTGCACTGGTAGAATGTTTGATATAATGACTTTTAGTCAGGCAGTCCCTGAGGGACATTGATCGCCTGAATACCAGACTCGGTCTGGCACTCAGATATTTGTGGAGGGTAAGGTCTTGGGTAAGGATCGGCCAGTGACGTTTCAGGATATTTCGCAAAACGTCTTCATGTGCAGAGTACGTAGTGATAAATCTAACACTTTTATCATCTTTTTTTGAGGTGGTTTTGTATAACAATTCGGCTCTCGAATAGTTATTGGCTCTATTGTAAGCCTTCCTGAGAAGCGTCTTGGAATATCCTCTGGCAAGGAGTCGATCACGAAGCAGGCCAGCTTGGACACGAAACTTGGCCTCAGCGGAACAGTTCCTACGGAGCCTTAGATATTGAGCATACGGGATACTTGCGATCAAGGGGGCGGGATGGGCACTTGCTGCGCTAAGAATGGTGTTACCCGCACTAGGTTTGCGGTAAAGATCAGTGTCAATGAGGCCATCCGGGGAGAGGCTGATGTTCAGGTCAAGGAACGAGATAAGATGCCTATCAAATGTATAAGTAAATTTGAGGTTTAGATTATTGTTGTCAATAGCTTTCAAAAAAAGTAAAAGTTCATCAACTGTACCTGTCCAGATGATCAATAGATCATCAATAAATCTGTACCAAATTAAAATGTAAGGCATCCATTGTTCCATTCCTTCATCAGAGAAGATCAGCCTCTCCCAGGCGCCCAGATATAAGTTGGCATAGGAGGGAGCGCAGCAAGTGCCCATAGCTACCCCCTGGACCTGCAAGTAAGTTTGTTCCAAAAAGGTGAAGTAATTTCTCGTGAGAATAAATCTTAGCAATCGAAGGACAAAGTCCATCAAAGGCCAAGTCTTGTAGTCCTGTTCTTTGAGGAAGGATTCGGCCATCCGGATGCCCTGGTCGTGCGGGATACTGGAGTATAATGCTTCAATGTCGATGGCTACAAGCAGGGCATCCGGAGGGACCTGAATCTCCTCAAGGTGTTTCAAAAGATCGGTAGTATCCCTGATGTAAGAAGGGAGTGCAAGAACATGGGGAAGTAAGAAAGAGTCCACAAATTTGCTGGCGTGCTCCGTGAGCGACCCGTTGCCAGAGACAATGGGCCTACCAGGCGGGTGCACAAGACTTTTGTGCACCTTGGGTAAGGTATAAAAGGTGGGGGTTTTAGGGTGTTTGTTGGACAGAAAATTATAGGTGTCCCTGTCTATGAGGCCCTGGGAAAAGGCCTCAAAACACAGGGACCTATATTCACATATGAAGTCCTTAATGCAATCAGACTCAATGGGAAGATACCATTCGCGATTGCATAAGACTTCTAAACACATTGTTTCGTACTGGGGGGGAGACATGACAACTATGTTGCCCCCTTTGTCTGATTGTTTTATAAGGATGTCTTTATTTTTTTGGAGTGAGGTTAGAGCTAAAGCCTGGTCTTTAGTAAGGTTTCTAGGAATGGTGGGCAAAGAAGTAATTTTTAAATCTTTGGACACCCGTTGAACGAACGTCCAAATGTTGGCATTGTTGGATAAATCTGGAAATTTTTCTGATTTAGGTTTGAAAACCTTTTTTGGTGGATATGAGGGAATAGGAAAAGAAGGGGTTTCAGTCGGTGAATCAATCGAATCAATGATGGACATAACTTCAGTGTTGCCTTCTTCATATAGCAAGACTAGGTCTTTGATGGCCCTGCTCTCGGCCATGGTAAAGTGCCTGGTCTGTTCAGCTAGTTGTTTTTCTAAATTTTTTTGTTTCCTATCTTCATCAAACATAAACTTAAAAGTAAGATTTCTTGCAAAAAGATGCAAATCTTTTATAGTTTCAGAGGTATCAATAGCCCTAGAGGGGCAAAAGCCTAAACCCAGACCAAGCACTTGTTCCTGGGCAGGAGTCAGGTCAATTGAGGCTAGGTTAATGATGTTCAGTTTATTCGACGAATTAGTGTGTATGTTGAGGTTATTTAGGTTGTTTTGGGTTTCACATACATGTTTAGGTTGCCCTGTTTGGTGTTCCTGGGTGTTTGGGGAGTGGGTAATTCTAAAAAACCGTCATCCGAAGTGGCGGATGCGGAATCACTGGTGTTTAAAGGAAGTGACGTGTTTCTGGCTAATACTTTCTGTAGTGTGGGAGCTATGTTGGGTAAATTCGTGGATGTGTTTAGATTGGCAAGGGTGTCAGGTTTTTTCTTATTTTGACTCGAGGGTAAAGTGGGAGAAGGACCAGCACTGCCTCGTCCTCGTTTCTGGGCCTTGGTGCGTTTATTGGAGACTGGTGGACCTGAACGTGATGCTCGTGATTTGTGCGAAAGGGAACTAGCCATGCTAGAGTCAGATTCTAGGTTGTCATCTGTGGTTTCAGCGTGATTAATATTGCGTGTTTGATGTGTGCGTGTGGGACGGGTTCTAGAATTCCACTTGTAAGCGTAGCCTTCATTGAAGGCTTGTTTGTCTTTTTGAAATTTGAGTTGTTTTTTATGAATAATTTCTTTATTCATGGCCTCTAGTTTGACCTTCACTTCTGCCCAGGCTGGGGCAAAGTTAGGGGCCCCAAAAACCTGTTTATATTTGGTGTTCATTTGGTCTATTTCAGTGTCTAATGCTGTCATGTCCACCTTGTACTGGACAACAAGTGATTTCATTAAGTCTTGACTGCATGTATTTAGTATGCTCTCCCATTCTTTCTTAAAAGTCTCTGATGGATCTCTCAGAGTAGGGAGGGTATGTATCCTAAGACCCTGAGGACTGATGTTCTCATCAATGTACTTAAGGAAGTATTCTATGTGCCAGTAAAGATGTGATTTACGCTTTAGTAAATTAAACATTTTACCTAAGTAAGTCCCAAGGTCTTCCTCTGTTTTGGTATGAGACCCACATGTGGATTGTATATCTTCCATGAAGCCGGTCCATGCTGTACCTAGCAAATCCATGCCTGTGCCCACAATTCCAGACCACCCGACCACCAGCGACTCCACAGATAGCGAAGCTGAAAAAAGACACGGCTACTCCGAAAAGTATGTGTCACGAAAAACAAAAAATAAAATTACTGTCTCTCCGAGATATTGATAAAGGGCTGAGCATATAAAGATACAATAAATCTATATAGAGATTATTATAGAAAAATCCATTTATACAAACACTTGGCTGAAAGCCAGAAAACAAAAGCGCCCTCAGGTGTGTTATCCACCTAGAATTATTTCAAATAACGGGTGTGTTTGTAGCACAAGATAGTAAATGGAGGTACCGCATCCCTAATCTGTATATAATCTATACTGGGAAAGATATCCCAAAGAGTGAAACCAACAACTAAACCTGAGGTGTGCAGGTAAGTGCTGGGGTACAGAGAAAAAAAGAGAGAGAGAAAGAAAAAAAGTAAGAAAAGGGAGAGAAAAAAAGATGGGAGAAAGGAAGCAGGGGAAAGGAGAGGGGTGGGAAAAGCAAGGTGGGGAAACTAAAAGAAAAGGGAACTGGACTTCCTCAAAGAACAGGACTACAAGACTTGGCCTTTGATGGACTTTGTCCTTCGATTGCTAAGATTTATTCTCACGAGAAATTACTTCACCTTTTTGGAACAAACTTACTTGCAGGTCCAGGGGGTAGCTATGGGCACTTGCTGCGCTCCCTCCTATGCCAACTTATATCTGGGCGCCTGGGAGAGGCTGATCTTCTCTGATGAAGGAATGGAACAATGGATGCCTTACATTTTAATTTGGTACAGATTTATTGATGATCTATTGATCATCTGGACAGGTACAGTTGATGAACTTTTACTTTTTTTGAAAGCTATTGACAACAATAATCTAAACCTCAAATTTACTTATACATTTGATAGGCATCTTATCTCGTTCCTTGACCTGAACATCAGCCTCTCCCCGGATGGCCTCATTGACACTGATCTTTACCGCAAACCTAGTGCGGGTAACACCATTCTTAGCGCAGCAAGTGCCCATCCCGCCCCCTTGATCGCAAGTATCCCGTATGCTCAATATCTAAGGCTCCGTAGGAACTGTTCCGCTGAGGCCAAGTTTCGTGTCCAAGCTGGCCTGCTTCGTGAGCGACTCCTTGCCAGAGGATATTCCAAGACGCTTCTCAGGAAGGCTTACAATAGAGCCAATAACTATTCGAGAGCCGAATTGTTATACAAAACCACCTCAAAAAAAGATGATAAAAGTGTTAGATTTATCACCACGTACTCTGCACATGAAGACGTTTTGCGAAATATCCTGAAACGTCACTGGCCGATCCTTACCCAAGACCTTACCCTCCACAAATATCTGAGTGCCAGACCGAGTCTGGTATTCAGGCGATCAATGTCCCTCAGGGACTGCCTGACTAAAAGTCATTATATCAAACATTCTACCAGTGCAGGTTCCCCAAAAGGTACATATCGGTGTGGTTCCTGTGATAAATGCCCTTGGGTAAAAGTTGGAACAGGTATCCGCCTACCCAATGGGAAATGGTTTCAATCTAGACATTACGCCGACTGTGACACTCAAGGGGTTATATACCTTATGAGTTGTCGCTGTGGGGCATTTTATGTCGGCAAGACCATCAGGAAATTCAGCAAACGTATAGATGACCACATCTATCACTCTGAGGGAGGTACCATACAAACGAGCGTCACACGCCATATAGCTTTTCGCCACAAGTATGATAATTCCATGGTTTCGTTTTTTGCTTTGGAAGTGATTCCCCAGGACCCCCGCGGGGGAAATTGGGACAAACGAATCCTACAAAGAGAATCCTTTTGGATAGAATCCTTAGAGGCTACTACACCTCCCGGGATAAATGAGGTCCTGACTTATAAGCCATTTTTGGGTTAAAAAAGCCCCCCTTCCCCCCTTTTGAAAATATCCTTGAGCCCGATCCATGTGACCTTTTGGGCATCCATGCCTCCACTTTGCCCACAGCATGTTCCCGGACCATCCACTTCCTGCGACATCCCGACTGCGATTCTGGCAAATGGTAAGTCAGTCAGCTGTTCCAACTATTTGGAAATACCGCTGCTGTGCTCTTCTTTATATTATAAAAAATGTTTTTTCTTTGATGTCTCTCCGAGATTCTATATCCTTTAGTGCTGTAGCATTTAGAATTATGATACTTCTTATTTGTTTATGGATTCTTGTTTCCCCTATATTGGAAATCCTTGTATTCCATAATAGGGGTTTCAATATGTAGAAACCACGACGGATCTCCATGTTCCCTACTGGTTCTTTTTACAACCGCAGTTTACTGTTGTGATTGGAATTCCATTTTCTATATACTCGCTAAATTGGTGTCTTTTGTTACACTTTTTTCTTGCCTTTATAATTGGTGAAATGTTTTTTGTGCATGCTACGGCCCCTTTTGAGTTGTTGATTTGCATCTGAGCCTTGTCCACCTCCGTCATTTCCCCTCCGACCACTGGGTGGTGCGCTCCCCAGATGTCTCAGCGGATGTGTGGTCCTCTCACACACCGCTGGCCGGAAGTCTCCTTTCGTTCGGCGCTGTTGTGGCCGCTCTGGGCTGCCTGTTGTGGCCCATTAAGAGCGACACTGCGCATGCGCCTCCCTGGAGGCGCGCACAGTTGAGGACCTGACCCGCCCACGTTGCGTATGACGTCATGCGCAGCGTGGCGTCGGGTTGAGGGCCATATCAAGCGGGACTCGATGCCTCATTCAGTCAGGAGTTGGCGTTGTTTGATATGGCGGTCCCACGCAGGTAAGAATTGTGTAGCACATTGTTTCTTTGTCACTTGGTGACAGAACGATTCATTAATTCTTGAATCTTTTTACCCCTCCGACAATGTTTTTAAAGAACTGCTTAATGGCTGGCTTTTCTTGACCCAGCGACAACAGCACATAAACCCAGTATCTGGACTCCATATCGGACTCCGAGTTACCAACCCGTACTTAAAAGGGCCCACTTATCCATCTATTACTTTGCAGGTAAAGCCCCTCCTTTTTTTGCTCTTTTGTCTCCCTTTGCCCCCCCTTTTTTCCATTTACTTATCGGAGAGTCACTCTACAGACTCCTAATCATAGGCATACGTTTTTTGCATTTTTCACTTTAACAGTTCATTGCCCTGCGTGTTGGTTCCAACATGGCCGCCAAACCTGAGCCCTCCTGTTTTTAACCCTGTTTTATTCTGACTATACAAACGGGTCTATCATATACATCAAATGAGGTACATATACCAGCCGAATATATAGTTTTCCTTTTACTTGCTTCCATTTTTCTTGATGGTGAAGGTTTTTTCAGCCTATATCTTTATCCTGCTTCATATGCCCCTCCACATCCGCGGGTGAGACGTTTTTCTTGGGGAGCGCTTCTATCCAACTGGTCCACGAGTGGGTCTGTCCTTGGTGGTGGTCTCGGATGCATCTCGATACTTTATGGTGGCATGCAACTTATATTTGTTGTTATACATATATGCATTTGATCCAATAACCTATGTTTACTGTTGTTGTATCATACAGGCATTATAGATTGATATATTGATATATTCTCATTCCCCTGAAGAAACGGAGCATTGTTGCCCGTGAAACATGTCGGGACTGGTCTGATGTTCATCATTGGACGCATTCATCCTTATCATTCATTTACAGCCTCATGTTTTATGTATTTGCTTTTTTTGCATTTGTATATGTCAAAATATATATATATGTTGTATCTATGTTACACTGTTGGTCTTTGGTTTTAAAGATGTTATGTCAATAAACTTTTCTAGTTTTTAATTATGTCTTTATTATTTTGAATTATCTGGTACCTTAAAAGTCCCACCAGCCCTCCCATTTCTCTTCCTATTCTTCTTTATCTTACAGTTCTCTGTCTCACCTTTCCCCATTCTTGTCCCTTCCAGTTCCCCTTTCTAGTTCTTTTTCTTTTATTTTCCCCACCTTGCTTTTCCCACCCCTCTCCTTTCCCCTGCTTCCTTTCTCCCATCTTTTTTTCTCTCCCTTTTCTTACTTTTTTTCTTTCTCTCTCTCTTTTTTTCTCTGTACCCCAGCACTTACCTGCACACCTCAGGTTTAGTTGTTGGTTTCACTCTTTGGGATATCTTTCCCAGTATAGATTATATACAGATTAGGGATGCGGTACCTCCATTTACTATCTTGTGCTACAAACACACCCGTTATTTGAAATAATTCTAGGTGGATAACACACCTGAGGGCGCTTTTGTTTTCTGGCTTTCAGCCAAGTGTTTGTATAAATGGATTTTTCTATAATAATCTCTATATAGATTTATTGTATCTTTATATGCTCAGCCCTTTATCAATATCTCGGAGAGACAGTAATTTTATTTTTTGTTTTTCGTGACACATACTTTTCGGAGTAGCCGTGTCTTTTTTCAGCTTCGCTATCTGTGGAGTCGCTGGTGGTCGGGTGGTCTGGAATTGTGGGCACAGGCATGGATTTGCTAGGTACAGCATGGACCGGCTTCATGGAAGATATACAATCCACATGTGGGTCTCATACCAAAACAGAGGAAGACCTTGGGACTTACTTAGGTAAAATGTTTAATTTACTAAAGCGTAAATCACATCTTTACTGGCACATAGAATACTTCCTTAAGTACATTGATGAGAACATCAGTCCTCAGGGTCTTAGGATACATACCCTCCCTACTCTGAGAGATCCATCAGAGACTTTTAAGAAAGAATGGGAGAGCATACTAAATACATGCAGTCAAGACTTAATGAAATCACTTGTTGTCCAGTACAAGGTGGACATGACAGCATTAGACACTGAAATAGACCAAATGAACACCAAATATAAACAGGTTTTTTGGGGCCCCTAACTTTGCCCCAGCCTGGGCAGAAGTGAAGGTCAAACTAGAGGCCATGAATAAAGAAATTATTCATAAAAAACAACTCAAATTTCAAAAAGACAAACAAGCCTTCAATGAAGGCTACGCTTACAAGTGGAATTCTAGAACCCGTCCCACACGCACACATCAAACACGCAATATTAATCACGCTGAAACCACAGATGACAACCTAGAATCTGACTCTAGCATGGCTAGTTCCCTTTCGCACAAATCACGAGCATCACGTTCAGGTCCACCAGTCTCCAATAAACGCACCAAGGCCCAGAAACGAGGACGAGGCAGTGCTGGTCCTTCTCCCACTTTACCCTCGAGTCAAAATAAGAAAAAACCTGACACCCTTGCCAATCTAAACACATCCACGAATTTACCCAACATAGCTCCCACACTACAGAAAGTATTAGCCAGAAACACGTCACTTCCTTTAAACACCAGTGATTCCGCATCCGCCACTTCGGATGACGGTTTTTTAGAATTACCCACTCCCCAAACACCCAGGAACACCAAACAGGGCAACCTAAACATGTATGTGAAACCCAAAACAACCTAAATAACCTCAACATACACACTAATTCGTCGAATAAACTGAACATCATTAACCTAGCCTCAATTGACCTGACTCCTGCCCAGGAACAAGTGCTTGGTCTGGGTTTAGGCTTTTGCCCCTCTAGGGCTATTGATACCTCTGAAACTATAAAAGATTTGCATCTTTTTGCAAGAAATCTTACTTTTAAGTTTATGTTTGATGAAGATAGGAAACAAAAAAATTTAGAAAAACAACTAGCTGAACAGACCAGGCACTTTACCATGGCCGAGAGCAGGGCCATCAAAGACCTAGTCTTGCTATATGAAGAAGGCAACACTGAAGTTATGTCCATCATTGATTCGATTGATTCACCGACTGAAACCCCTTCTTTTCCTATTCCCTCATATCCACCAAAAAAGGTTTTCAAACCTAAATCAGAAAAATTTCCAGATTTATCCAACAATGCCAACATTTGGACGTTCGTTCAACGGGTGTCCAAAGATTTAAAAATTACTTCTTTGCCCACCATTCCTAGAAACCTTACTAAAGACCAGGCTTTAGCTCTAACCTCACTCCAAAAAAATAAAGACATCCTTATAAAACAATCAGACAAAGGGGGCAACATAGTTGTCATGTCTCCCCCCCAGTACGAAACAATGTGTTTAGAAGTCTTATGCAATCGCGAATGGTATCTTCCCATTGAGTCTGATTGCATTAAGGACTTCATATGTGAATATAGGTCCCTGTGTTTTGAGGCCTTTTCCCAGGGCCTCATAGACAGGGACACCTATAATTTTCTGTCCAACAAACACCCTAAAACCCCCACCTTTTATACCTTACCCAAGGTGCACAAAAGTCTTGTGCACCCGCCTGGTAGGCCCATTGTCTCTGGCAACGGGTCGCTCACGGAGCACGCCAGCAAATTTGTGGACTCTTTCTTACTTCCCCATGTTCTTGCACTCCCTTCTTACATCAGGGATACTACCGATCTTTTGAAACACCTTGAGGAGATTCAGGTCCCTCCGGATGCCCTGCTTGTAGCCATCGACATTGAAGCATTATACTCCAGTATCCCGCACGACCAGGGCATCCGGATGGCCGAATCCTTCCTCAAAGAACAGGACTACAAGACTTGGCCTTTGATGGACTTTGTCCTTCGATTGCTAAGATTTATTCTCACGAGAAATTACTTCACCTTTTTGGAACAAACTTACTTGCAGGTCCAGGGGGTAGCTATGGGCACTTGCTGCGCTCCCTCCTATGCCAACTTATATCTGGGCGCCTGGGAGAGGCTGATCTTCTCTGATGAAGGAATGGAACAATGGATGCCTTACATTTTAATTTGGTACAGATTTATTGATGATCTATTGATCATCTGGACAGGTACAGTTGATGAACTTTTACTTTTTTTGAAAGCTATTGACAACAATAATCTAAACCTCAAATTTACTTATACATTTGATAGGCATCTTATCTCGTTCCTTGACCTGAACATCAGCCTCTCCCCGGATGGCCTCATTGACACTGATCTTTACCGCAAACCTAGTGCGGGTAACACCATTCTTAGCGCAGCAAGTGCCCATCCCGCCCCCTTGATCGCAAGTATCCCGTATGCTCAATATCTAGGGCTCCGTAGGAACTGTTCCGCTGAGGCCAAGTTTCGTGTCCAAGCTGGCCTGCTTCGTGAGCGACTCCTTGCCAGAGGATATTCCAAGACGCTTCTCAGGAAGGCTTACAATAGAGCCAATAACTATTCGAGAGCCGAATTGTTATACAAAACCACCTCAAAAAAAGATGATAAAAGTGTTAGATTTATCACCACGTACTCTGCACATGAAGACGTTTTGCGAAATATCCTGAAACGTCACTGGCCGATCCTTACCCAAGACCTTACCCTCCACAAATATCTGAGTGCCAGACCGAGTCTGGTATTCAGGCGATCAATGTCCCTCAGGGACTGCCTGACTAAAAGTCATTATATCAAACATTCTACCAGTGCAGGTTCCCCAAAAGGTACATATCGGTGTGGTTCCTGTGATAAATGCCCTTGGGTAAAAGTTGGAACAGGTATCCGCCTACCCAATGGGAAATGGTTTCAATCTAGACATTACGCCGACTGTGACACTCAAGGGGTTATATACCTTATGAGTTGTCGCTGTGGGGCATTTTATGTCGGCAAGACCATCAGGAAATTCAGCAAACGTATAGATGACCACATCTATCACTCTGAGGGAGGTACCATACAAACGAGCGTCACACGCCATATAGCTTTTCGCCACAAGTATGATAATTCCATGGTTTCGTTTTTTGCTTTGGAAGTGATTCCCCAGGACCCCCGCGGGGGAAATTGGGACAAACGAATCCTACAAAGAGAATCCTTTTGGATAGAATCCTTAGAGGCTACTACACCTCCCGGGATAAATGAGGTCCTGACTTATAAGCCATTTTTGGGTTAAAAAAGCCCCCCTTCCCCCCTTTTGAAAATATCCTTGAGCCCGATCCATGTGACCTTTTGGGCATCCATGCCTCCACTTTGCCCACAGCATGTTCCCGGACCATCCACTTCCTGCGACATCCCAACTGCGATTCTGGCAAATGGTAAGTCAGTCAGCTGTTCCAACTATTTGGAAATACCGCTGCTGTGCTCTTCTTTATATTATAAAAAATGTTTTTTCTTTGATGTCTCTCCGAGATTCTATATCCTTTAGTGCTGTAGCATTTAGAATTATGATACTTCTTATTTGTTTATGGATTCTTGTTTCCCCTATATTGGAAATCCTTGTATTCCATAATAGGGGTTTCAATATGTAGAAACCACGACGGATCTCCATGTTCCCTACTGGTTCTTTTTACAACCGCAGTTTACTGTTGTGATTGGAATTCCATTTTCTATATACTCGCTAAATTGGTGTCTTTTGTTACACTTTTTTCTTGCCTTTATAATTGGTGAAATGTTTTTTGTGCATGCTACGGCCCCTTTTGAGTTGTTGATTTGCATCTGAGCCTTGTCCACCTCCGTCATTTCCCCTCCGACCACTGGGTGGTGCGCTCCCCAGACGTCTCAGCGGATGTGTGGTCCTCTCACACACCGCTGGCCGGAAGTCTCCTTTCGTTCGGCGCTGTTGTGGCCGCTCTGGGCTGCCTGTTGTGGCCCATTAAGAGCGACACTGCGCATGCGCCTCCCTGGAGGCGCGCACAGTTGAGGACCTGACCCGCCCACGTTGCGTATGACGTCATGCGCAGCGTGGCGTCGGGTTGAGGGCCATATCAAGCGGGATTCGATGCCTCATTCAGTCAGGAGTTGGCGTTGTTTGATATGGCGGTCCCACGCAGGTAAGAATTGTGTAGCACATTGTTTCTTTGTCACTTGGTGACAGAACGATTCATTAATTCTTGAATCTTTTTACCCCTCCGACAATGTTTTTAAAGAACTGCTTAATGGCTGGCTTTTCTTGACCCAGCGACAACAGCACATAAACCCAGTATCTGGACTTCATATCGGACTCCGAGTTACCAACCCGTACTTAAAAGGGCCCACTTATCCATCTATTACTTTGCAGGTAAAGCCCCTCCTTTTTTTGCTCTTTTGTCTCCCTTTGCCCCCCCTTTTTTCCATTTACTTATCGGAGAGTCACTCTACAGACTCCTAATCATAGGCATACGTTTTTTGCATTTTTCACTTTAACAGTTCATTGCCCTGCGTGTTGGTTCCAACATGGCCGCCAAACCTGAGCCCTCCTGTTTTTAACCCTGTTTTATTCTGACTATACAAACGGGTCTATCATATACATCAAATGAGGTACATATACCAGCCGAATATATAGTTTTCCTTTTACTTTCTTCCATTTTTTTTGATGGTGAAGGTTTTTTCAGCCTATATCTTTATCCTGCTTCATATGCCCCTCCACATCCGCGGGTGAGACGTTTTTCTTGGGGAGCGCTTCTATCCAACTGGTCCACGAGTGGGTCTGTCCTTGGTGGTGGTCTCGGATGCATCTCGATACTTTATGGTGGCATGCAACTTATATTTGTTGTTATACATATATGCATTTGATCCAATAACCTATGTTTACTGTTGTTGTATCATACAGGCATTATAGATTGATATATTGATATATTCTCATTCCCCTGAAGAAACGGAGCATTGTTGCCCGTGAAACATGTCGGGACTGGTCTGATGTTCATCATTGGACGCATTCATCCTTATCATTCATTTACAGCCTCATGTTTTATGTATTTGCTTTTTTTGCATTTGTATATGTCAAAATATATATATATGTTGTATCTATGTTACACTGTTGGTCTTTGGTTTTAAAGATGTTATGTCAATAAACTTTTCTAGTTTTTAATTATGTCTTTATTATTTTGAATTATCTGGTACCTTAAAAGTCCCACCAGCCCTCCCATTTCTCTTCCTATTCTTCTTTATCTTACAGTTCTCTGTCTCACCTTTCCCCATTCTTGTCCCTTCCAGTTCCCCTTTCTAGTTCTTTTTCTTTTATTTTCCCCACCTTGCTTTTCCCACCCCTCTCCTTTCCCCTGCTTCCTTTCTCCCATCTTTTTTTCTCTCCCTTTTCTTACTTTTTTTCTTTCTCTCTCTCTTTTTTTCTCTGTACCCCAGCACTTACCTGCACACCTCAGGTTTAGTTGTTGGTTTCACTCTTTGGGATATCTTTCCCAGTATAGATTATATACAGATTAGGGATGCGGTACCTCCATTTACTATCTTGTGCTACAAACACACCCGTTATTTGAAATATATTGCCATATATATTTTATATCATAATGTTTTATTACAATACTGCGGATTGAGGGGTTTTTTTAAAATATACTTTTTGTTTTTTTTTTAATTCCCAAATATACACATTAAGCGGTATGATATACAGTATATATATATATATATATATATATATATATATAACCTTTTGGCAACTACTTAGGTTAATACAAATCCTCTGTGGTTTTTTCCATAATAATAATCAACCTTTTGATGTCTTTATCAATAATTCCTGATAGATTGTTATAAATCTCAGGATGATAAATATAATTCCCGGCCACGGTTTTACCGGAACCGGAACTAGCATGCCGATCGTTATATATCCTTTTCTTATGGGTATTTAATATCATGCAAGAAGTTATTCCCACATTTTCGTGCATTACAATACATTTTTTTGTGATGCCCGTATCAGAGAAATGTCCATCTCTTCTCTTGGTTTCACACCACTAAGGGTGCACATCTCTATACCCCACTTCCTGTAGCAAACTGGAAGTGTCCAAGTCTAATCAGAACGAGGCTGAAACTCACGCCGCCGCCATCTTGGATGGGAAGGCGGAAGTAAGACAGATTTTTCACATGTCCTTTTTTTTCAATAAACGTATCAAAGCAGTTTTACACTATGTACTTCTGTTTGGCTTTCTTACATGGTCATTGAATGCGGAGTTCATCATTCTACATCCATCTGTATCTGTGAAGTCTTCTGCACATTCCCTATGAATGGCTACTTAGAGGAATCCATGTTTTTACCTGCTATGCTTTATGCTTTACTGACCTGTCTGCTGTATGGTAATACAGGTCTACCATTTTTGGTAAGAGTATCTAGTTTTTATTTTATTTTGGTGATTGAATACCACTTATCTGGCTGATTTTTCTCTTCTCGGACGTTCAACCGGTTGCATGTGGATGATATCTATAAAATCTGTTTTATTTTAGGCTCACGCCATCTGGTAAGCACACACACAGGGTACCTTTTCCATGGTGATGGGATCCTAAGGGTAAGGATTCGTTGGTGGATTTAACATCTTCCTTGGACGAATGATTCCGTTTGGCTGCTATATATATGTTATTGAGTTATATAATTTATTATTTCTGGTAAATGCACATCTTAAACTTTCATACCTGGTGACGGGTTGATTTAATTATTGCACAACACTTTGTTTAATTGATTTTTGTGAATGTTTTTTATCCCAATATACACATCATCCCACACTTTTGCCTGGTGTTTGGGAGATATATGCATGCACCTATGTGATACATTGTTGTTAGCGGTATCACACTATATATATATATCTTTCTTTTTTTTTGCTGCTAACAACAATCCGGTCTGGATAAGGGACTCCTTCTCCCTTACCTCCTTGAAGATTATATATCCAGGAAATAAGGCCTGACGACACCTTCTTCAGAGTCATTCCATATCAACTTTTTAGCCCAATTGACTTGCATACCGTAGGTTAACGTTAGTCCACTTATTCTGGTAAGCGCACTTATCTACCACCATAACGGAGGGCAAGATATCTACATCTTCTTCAATTTGCTACAGATTTATTTGAACTTTTTGTTATATTTTCTGTATACAATATATCTTCAGGAATTCAAGGTATTTTTGATTCACTATGTTTATCCAACACAGATTAAATTTATTTTTGGAATTATTTGACTAAACACTTTCACATATGGACTTTAGTTTTCATATGAGACTTATTCCATTCGCTTTTCTTCAGGAACTTTGTATGGATATGTTCAATATATTGACATTTAGTTTGTTCATTTTATATTAGCGCTGCACTTTTTAAATCTCTACATAGTGAACTTGGTGATGAATTATTCACTTTAAAGTCATCACAGAGGACAATGGGGCACTCTTTACGTTTGGAGGAAAAGAGATTTAATCTCCAAATATGGTAAGGCTTCTTCACAGGAAGAGCTGTGAGATTGTTGCATAGATACCCTCAAGAGCTGGTTCTGGCGAGCTCAGTAGATTGCTTTAAACAAGACCTGGATTATTTCCTAGGTGTAAATAATATAACTGAGTAATAATTAGGGATAGACCGTTTATCGGCACAGCTATACACCCACCCACAGCAGCCCGGTGCAAGCCAGCCACCCACATCCACAGGCCCTGTACCAGCCAGCCACCCACAGGCCCTGTACCTGCCAGCCACAGGCACTGTACCAGCCAGCCACCCACAGGTACTGTACCAGCCAGCCACCCACAGCCCCTGTGCCAGCCAGCCATCCACCACAGGGTGCCAGACAGTCAGCCACCCACCCACCACAGGGTGCCAGCCAGTCACTCACCACAGGGTACCAGCAAGCCAGCCATTAAGCATTAAACAAAAAATTAACATGTTCAGTACCAGATTTGTGTCAAAAATTGTCTTTATTTTTCAAAACTTTATATGTACAAAATATCGGCCGATAGGTTGTGACCAAAATATCGGTATGGGCCCTGAAAGAAACCATATCGGTCTATCCCTATTACTAATATTTATATGCAAAGTTGATGCAGGGAATATTTGAATGCCTCTCTGGAATCAGGAAGGAACTTTTCTCCCTGCTGGAATAAATTTGCCTTCCTCTGGATCGACTGTGGGTAAAAGATTGTATGGTTTTTTTTTATTTATTTTTTTCCCTTTTATTGGTTGAACTAGATGGACTTATGTCTTTTCCCAACCTGACTTATTATGTATATGGTCACTAATCTGCTCAGTGAATCTCAGGACCAAAAGGGAAACATGATGACATACTGTAAGATACAATATAAATGATGTCCCTGTGTTTACCTCAATGTGAGCCCCGCGTGTCTTCTCTCTGGGTGTAATCACTTTCACATCGGATTTTATCAATTCATCATCAATGCTCAGAGAGACTCTGTCCACATTTGTAATATTTTGCCTGTTGTTGTAATACAAAATAAATTCATTGTTATTATTATTACGTTTATACATCTGTCATCTGTGGCACTGTATGGATAGCTTTAGGCTTAACATACAGTAATTGTTACAATCTGACAGTACAATCTCCTTTAGGCCCCTTTCACACTTGTGCGACTTGTAATGTGATTTGGGACTGCAAAATTGCATGACAAGTCGTTCTCCATCATTTCCAATGAGTACCATTCATATCTGTGCGACTTGAAGTCGAACCGACTTCAAAGTAGTCTCTGAACTACTTTGGCACGATTTCGATGCGTTTTGAGGTCCAAAGACGTTCAAGCCCAGTCAAACTCGCATCAAAATCACGTCAAAATCGTGGCAAAAAAAAGTCTGAGTAAAACCGGTGTAAAATCGTGTGACTTTGAAGTCACACAAGTGTGAAAGGGGCCTTAGTCTCATTTCACACTGGGGCGAGTTGTCAGTCGACTTAGTCCCGGACAGGTCGTGCTCCATTCAGTGCAATGGAACTTTTCTAATCGGAGCGACTCAAGTCACTCGACTAAGCAAGAGGTTTCTGCACTACTTGGAGGTAACTTTGGAGCGGCTTGTACTGACTTCTATTAAAGAAGCCGTGCTGAAGTCACGCTGTACGGGGCAGCTTCAGAGTCGGGCGACTTTGAAGCTGTCCCAGTGTGAACCGAGCCTAAGATCTATGAACAACTATATTGTACATGAGTCCACTGATTAGATACAAACTGTTTGGATAGTTTAGGTAGGTCATGGCACACAGTTTTGGTAAATCTTAAGCTGGGTACACACTGTCTGAAATCGGCTGGTTCAGCAGGAATCGGCCAGCTTTCCATTGCTGTGTACAGCAGTCTGTCCTACAGAAGCTGGTTTAACAACTGGCTTTTGTCGAAGGTAAAACCAGCATCTGATCAGCACTCACAGCCAATGGCTGCGACCGTTGATCAGTGTATTCTGGCCAGGGGGGGGGGGGACATCCTGCTGTGCCAGAATACAACAGCACAGCAAGAGAGATCGTCACACCAGCATGGCTTTTGCATAGCCATTGCTATGGCTATGCAGTGTACCAATTTTTGTAACCGTCTATAATGTAAAGACTTTGATATTTGCCGCTACAATCAGTCTTGCTTCTTTTGTTCGCTGAGATAAGATAGCCACATAGAGAATGCATTGTTTTCAAGGAGAAGCCAATTTGTAGGTGGAGTAGAGGCTGTTCACTGAACAATCTGCATGTTCACTTTGAAAAGTGCGTTTAACTATGGCCTCATGCACAGTAAGTCCCGGTTCACATTCGTGCGATGCCAGATATCGCATGTGATTCTCATCGCACTGCTCTAAACATCACATGAGACGTCTGTGCGAAGCAAATTTAGCCATACAGATTGTATGGCTGAATTTGCATTGCATTCAGACAGAACACGCACGGGACCCTTTTTTGGGTCAGCAGCAGAATCGGATCGCATGGTGGTTCATACCTTTGCGATCCGATTTATGTCCGAACTGACAGCACACACTGAGATATGCGAACTGATCTGGGGGTGCCGTTAACTTTGTATTGACACCCCCAGTGATTCACATATGGCAGTGTGAACTGCCTGCGATTTGAATGCGATGCGAGAACCCACAGTGGATTCCCAGGGTTCCCGCATCGCTAATGTGTGAACCGGCACTTAAGCTGATAAACTTACAATTTGTGAGTTTGGGCATTTTTTAACTGGTTGCCGACCACATGCCGTGTATTTACCACGGCAGTGTGGCTCCCGCAGGCAAACCGACCTAGGGCTATGTCGGTCGGGGAGCTAGGGGGCGAGCGTGCGCCGCCGGCAGCGCGCTCCCGCCCTCTGTCGGCAACAGGGAAGCCGATGCACGGGTCAGGTGGCTCCGATTACCGCCAGGCACCCGCGATCGTTCCCCGCTGAGAGAGAAGAACGGTCAGCTGTTGTAAACACATCTGACCGTTCTTCTCCCTGGAATGACCATATAGCCCCTCTGATCCTTCTATATGGGATCAAAGGTCTCTATGGTCATTCCAAAAGCCCCACCCCCCACAGTTAGAATCACTCCCCTAGGCTCACATTTGACCCCTTGATCACCCACAGGGTTAACCCCTTCCCTGTCAATGTCATTATTACAGTAACAGTGCATATTTTTAGCACTGATTACTGTAGTAATGTCACTGGTCCCCCCAAAAGTGTCAAAAATATCAGTTAGGGGTCCGATCTGTCCGCCGCAATGTCGCAGTCCCGCAAAAAAATCGCAGATCGCCGCCATTACTAGTAAAGAAGAAGAAAAAAAAACAAAAAAATGACATAACTCTGTCCCGTAGTTTGTAGACGCGATAACTTTTGCGCAAACCAATCAAAATATGCTTATTGCGATTTTTTTACTAAAAATATGTAGCAGAAAACAAATTGGCCTAAAATGTTAAAAAATCTTGATTTTTAATTTTTTTGGGAGAATGTTATATAGCAGAATGTGAAAAATATTGTTTTGTTTTTTTTTTTTTCAGAATTTCAGAATTGTCGCTCTTTTTTTGTTCATAGCACAAAAAATAAAATTGCACAGGTGATAAAATACCATCAAAAGAAGGCTCTATTTGTGGGGAAAAAAAAGGACATCAATTTTATTTGGGTACAGCGTCGCATGACAGCGCAATTGTCTGTTAAAATAACGCAGTGCTGAATCGCAAAATATGACCTGATCATTAAGGGGGAAAATCTTCCGGTCCAGAAGTGGTTAAAAACTCATATGAATGCTTTTATCAGCGTTCAGAATTTTTTTTACATTGCAGAGCTGAATGTAACCTGGTGTAATTTAAAAGAAAAAAAAAAAAAAAACATCCAAAAACGCTGACAAACGCTCAAAAACGTGATTAAAAACCGCTGTTGAAAGCGCGTTTTTAAAGCAGAGTTTTCCTGCCAGCAATCCAATGTCCAGAAATACTTTTTGGAACGTCCTGGAGCCTAAACAAACTGAATGTTCACATTCCAAAGTGATTCTGAGCGCCGGTTCACATTGCAGGGACGCTACTTTTGAAGTCTATGGCGGTCGCCTCCGGGTCACCCCAAAGAAGCTCCGGACCCTTTTTCTAGGTCGGAGCGACTTGTGTCGCTCCTATTAGAACGGGTCCACAGCTTCCCTATGGAAGGCGACCAGGTCGCCTCACAGGTCGCCTTAGTGTGAACGGGGGCTTAGTATATTGATTGGACCTGTGTTTACTTTAAATAATCCTATACAAGGCAAAATTACAAAACAGGGTTTGCCAGAACATTATTTTACCCAGATGCAGGAAACACGTTTACACATTATTTACTAACATTCACTTTACTAGCTTCACCTTTAGTAAATCCAACCATATGCCTGCAAGTCAGGTAATTTTATTTTTTATGGGACAAGCTCGCCCCCTGCTGGAATTTTCTTGCACTGATTGACAGCATCCAGTAGTGTGTGCGTGAGGCTGGTGTGAGTATATTTGCTGACCAACTGCCATGTGCTAAATATATCTGGACATTTTGGAAAATGAATTCTATTTGATTTAATAACAAAATGAGGTTTATGAATGTATGCAGCTCTACAAATGTCTGCAAAAAAATATGCCATTCTACCTGGATTTGCTGCAGTCAACATTCAGTGTATATAGAACCTGTGTTTCCCATTAAAACTAACACAGTTTACCAAATATTCTAAGGCATTATTGTAGTCTGTAACCTTTAGTTGTGGAAAACTGTTTCAAATTACATTTCAGGCTTACAGGCATAGGAAAACCTTCAGCCATCCTCCAGTTTTCATTTCTTTGTATATTTATCTACACAGGACAGCCAATGACATATCCAAAGCGATCCTGTATGTGCAGATTTTCTGAATGGGCTTGCAACCCCATATGCCTAACCAGTACCTAGCGGAGTCTTAGGCCCCTTTCACAGGGCAGCCATCAGAAAATTTGGCGCCCCTTAAACGGCTTTAGGCCTGGGCCCCCCAGGCTTGACCGCTAACATTCCCCAGGTCCTTGCAGTGCCACTGCACCCTCATGAAAAGAATGCACCAATGGCAGGTGCTCCTCCCACCCCTGCCATCTCATGACCCTGCCGGACGGCTGGGCCCCTCAGGATGCCCGGGCCCCCTACATGTGTATGGGCTGTCCCCCCTGATGGCAGCCCTGCCCTTTCACAGCGAAGGTAACTCACAGCGGGGTTGCACTGCAGTTTTAGTGCAGGTTAGCTGTGCTTTCCCATAGACTTGTATTATGTCCTGTGATTTTGTTGCGCTTTCTGAAAGCGCACCAAAAGTCCTCCATGCATATTAGAAGTCAATGGGAAAGCTAATGAAAACCGTGGGTACCGTTCCGGCCAAAGTGCAGCGGATCAGTGTGAAGCCATCCTTACTCTACCTTTTTAACACCTGGGAAAAACTTTGAGATCTAAGGGACCCCCTGCCAATAATTATTATATGTACAGCAAGTTGTAGATATAAGGATAAATAAAAGGATAAAGAATATGGTGTACTTTGTGTATTTGACACCAAGGGCTTCCGTATACTGTACAGCAATATTTTTAGAATTAGTAGTAGTAATAATTAAATTAATTAAAAAGAGAAAAAAGGTCAGAAAAGAAACAAAGACAGTGAAAATTGTAGTGCTCCCTCACATTCAGAGAGTTTAGTGCAAAATTGAGTTCTTACATTGATGGTTAGTGGAGAAGTCCCCACTAACATTAATGGTCAGTGAAGAGCCCTAGAACACTGATGATAAGTGGTGGTTAGTGGGAAGAATGCTTCTTACATTGGAGGTCAGTGGGAATAATTCCCCTTACATTGGAGGTAAATGGGAAGAATGCTCCTTACATTGGTGATTAGTGGGAAGAATGCTCCTTACATTGGTGATTAGTGGGAAGAATGCTCCTTACATTGGTGATTAGTGGCAAGAATGCTCCTTACATTGGAGGTCAGTGGGAAGAATGCTCCTTACAATGGTGGTCAGTGGACTGAAGTCCTTTTACATTGGAGGTCAGTGGGAAGAATGCCCCTTACATTGGTGGTCAGTGGGAATAAATCCCCTTACATTGGGGGTCAGTGGGAAGAATGCCCCTTACATTGTTAGTACATTGTTAGTGTTAGGGGGCAGGACCTGCACCTGATCAATATCTATGGACATAGACAGGCTGGGTAATGACAGCGTTTTTCTTAGAGATATGGTTAGACAAGCAAGCCTAGATGTGCACATTAGGCACTGCCCTGGCAGCACGGGATTCACGTTTCAGAGAAGGAATAGTCAGAGTAGAATAAATAGGTTTTTTTTAAAGGAGAACTCCGCTTTCTTGGCTCCTGAGTTGAGGGCGGTGGTTTTCTCTGACCACTGTATGCTGTCTGTGACTCTGAATGCCTTGGACATTCCACCCAGGGGAAGAGGTTCCTCAAAACTGAGTTTGGCTCTCCTGGAAGATGGAGAAGTAAGACAATCATTTGAGGATTTTTTTCAAGCACAGGTTTCTATTCTGGACTTTTGCAGCAGTAAGTCAGAGTGGTGGGAGCTTGTGAAACAAAGGTCGATTGGACTTTTCTAGGCTATAAGAAAGAAGAAGCAGCTTGGTATGTACATTGTCTTGTCTCGTATGGTGGAGATCCAGGGGAGTTGAAGCTTTTTCTTAGGAAGTGTCAATACAACCGACATGCCTCCTTGGTTCTGGAGAGAGATTATGGGAAATATTACTTGCCTGATCCTTACCAGAACTGTAAGCAAGGCATAGCAGTTAAGATGATCATAGGCCTGAGAGATAGATAGTATGGGTTCCCTGGTGAATTCTAGATCAGGGATCCTGGAGATCTTCAGGTCATATTTGTAACGCTCCTGCGTTTTATGTATAATGTGGATTTACAGCTGCAGAAATATTCCACTTCAGTAGTCATGTAGAGAAACGCTAAGACACCAATCCCAACTCCCAAGACTCATCATGTGTGGATAGTCTCAATTCAGCAAGTAAATACACACACTCAATAAGATGTTCCTAGAGTGACTTATATGTATAGTAATATAGTGATGATAGGCTGAAGAGACAGGTTGGGTAGAGATGGTAGATGACAGACACTTGAAAGGAATGTTCTTGAAAGTAAGATAGTAGCAGATGGGATGCAGATAGGTTTAGCAATCATGTATGGTAGCAGATGATAGAGTAGCAGGTGAACATACAGGATAGACCAACCCAGTGCAAGAGCAGATGGTATTAGGCTCAAGAGCTAGCAATCTTAGTGCAGATGTAGTAATAGTCCTTAGTATGCAGAGCTAGATAGTGTAAGCTTTAGTATGAAGGTTATAGAGGTTTCCCCTGTGGGGTACTTATCACTAGTAGCAATGTAGTAGAGGAGAGGTTCGGCAAGAGCGGATGATCCGGTAACGGGATACAGGGATCAGCAGCGTGGTTCCGATAGCGAGGTATGCTTGCAAGCATGAGAGCTTCAAGGCAGATTATGCGGCGTTGAACGAACATGTGAGTGAGACCGCCGGAGGTTGAAATAGCCGCTCCAGCGGCGCTCAGTGATGACAGCATCGGTCTTAAAGGTGTATGCGCACCTTACCAAAAGAGAATGGTGGGGCGCATACACTTAGGAAAAGTGGAATTAGGGTACCAAAGGTACCAGAACATTACAGTACCCCCCCCCTTAAGGCCGGCTCCTGAAGGCCTCTGGAGCTGGTTTGTCTGGGTACTTCGCATGAAAGTTGCGGATTAATCTAGGGGCATGTATTTCAGAGGTGTTTAGCCAGGTGCCGTCTTGGGGCCCATAGTTCTTCCATCGAACTAAGTATTGAAGTTTTCTTCTGTGGATACGAGAATCCAGAATCTCTTTTATCTCATATTCTTCTCCACCTTCAACTTGTACAGGAGGAGGAAGTGGGATAGTAGGCCTTATTCCTTGGTCAGGAACATGGGGCTTCAGTAGCGACACATGGAAAATGGGATGTATTTTGAGGTCTATTGGCAATGTAAGCTGTACTGCAGCTTTTCCAATAAGTTTCTTGATTGGGAAAGGTCCCAAGAAGAGAGGTCCAAGCTTTTTGCTAGGGATTTTCAGTCTTAAATTTTTTGTTGAGAGCCAAACGAGGTCCGCAATAGCATACTGAGGAGAAGGTCTTCTGCGAAGATCATAGTACTTCTTTTGTTGACTGTGAGCGTGTGCAATGGTAGTATTAAGCAAACCCAGAGAGTCCTTTATTTGGGTAAGATAGTCTGAGGCTACTGGGTTATTTGAAGGAAGGATGCGTGGTGGAAGAATAGAGCAGTGTTTTTCAACTCCGGTCCTCAGGGCACACTAACAGGCCAGATTTTAAGTATTACCTTGGGGAGATGCAGACTAGAATACTGCAATCCCTGAGCAGCAAATGAGATCACCTGTGATGTACTTCAGTTTTCTTGCAAACCTGGCCTGTTAGTGTGCCCTGAGGACCGGAGTTGAAAAACACTGGAATAGAGGGATGAAACCCATAGTTCAAGTAGAACGGACTCTGCTTGGTCGTACTGTGGGTTGCGTTGTTGTAGGCAAATTCTGCCAGAGGGAGAAGATCCACCCAATCATCCTGTTGGTAAGAAGTGTAACAACGTAAATATTGCTCGATGCATTGGTTGACTCTTTCAGTCTGTCCGTTGGTCTGCGGATGGTAAGGAGAAGTGAGCTTCCTCTCAATTCGTAGTATGTGACATAGTTCTTGCCAGAACTTGGAAATAAATTGTGATCCACGGTCAGACAGAAGAGTTTTTGGGATACCATGCAACTTAAAGACATGTTTCATCAGGAGTTCTGCCGTTTGTTTGGACGAAGGTAGTCTGCGAATAGCAATGAAATGTGCCATCTTTGTCAGATGGTCCACTGACACCAAGATGGTATTAAATCCTTTGGAAGGAGGTAGTTCTACTATAAAGTCCAAGGACACAACTTCCCATGGAGTTTGGGGTATTGGTAGACTGCATAGTAGACCGGATGGTCTCGTAGTGTCAATTTTGGACCTGGCACAGACATTGCATGAAGAGACAAATTTTTGTATAGATGTTTTCATGTCAGGCCACCAGAATTGTCTGGTAATCAGATTAAGAGTCTTTGTCATACCCATATGTCCTGCCATAGGCACATCATGCGATAATTCCAAGATCTTGGTGCGCATGGTAGGTGGTATGTAAAGTTTGTCGTTGTAGTAGAGGAAGCCTTCTGCATCGGTATTTAGTTGTGGTGGGGGTGAATCCAAACTTATACCATGCAAAACCTCTTCCTTCAAAGAACGGACAACTCCAATAATACGCTTGTGAGGTATTATAGGAACGGAAGGGATTTCAAAGTAGTTTTCTTCAGTTAGTCGTGATAGTGCATCCGCCTTTTTGTTCTTATCTGCAGGTGTGTAGGTCACTAGGAAGTTAAACCTTAGAAAGAATAGTGACCATCGTACCTGTCGGTGAGAGAGAGTTTTGTTAGTCTGAAGATATTGAAGATTTTTATGGTCCGTGTATATAAGTATTGGTAATCGGGTGCCTTCGAGTAGATGTCGCCAATTCTCCAGATCCAATTTTATAGCAAGCAGTTCCTTTTCACCCACGGGGTAATTTACCTCTGGACTGCTTAAGGATTTAGAAAAGAAGGCGACTGGATGGAGTGGTGAAGTGTTAGTTGGTCGTTGGGAGAGTATTGCTCCTACTGCCATGTTTGACGCATCTACTTCCAGAATGTATTGGAGGGATGGGTCTGGATGGCGTAGTATGGGAGCAGAAGTAAACCTTGTCTTTAACAGGTGAAAAGCTTTATTTGCTTCATCTGACCATTTGAATGGTCTCTTAATGCTAGTGAGCTGTGTGAGGGGTCTCACAATGGCAGAGAAGTTCCTGATGAATTTCCTGTAGAAATTAGAAAATCCAAGGAATCGCTGTAGCGCCTTGCGGGTGGTTGGTGTAGGCCAATCCTGAATGCAGGATATCTTACTCATGTCCATCTTGATTCCTGTTTTGGATATGATGTAGCCTAGAAACAGTACCTCTTCTTTATGAAACAAGCATTTTTTCAATTTCACGTATAGGTTGTGTGCAAGCAATCTCGATAATACTAGTCTTACATGTCTTATGTGTTCAGACAAGGATCGTGAATATATAAGTATATCGTCCAGATATACCACAACACAGACATCTAGTAAGTCTCTGAAAATATTGTTTATAAATCGTTGAAAGGCTGCAGGGGCGTTGCATAGCCCGAATGGCATTACAAGATATTCGAACAATCAGTATCTGGTTCTGAATGCAGTCTTCCACTCGTGTCCATCACGGATTCGAATGAGATTGTATGCCCCTTTCAGGTCCAATTTTGAAAAATAGGTAGCTCCACGCACCTGCTCAATGAGCTCAGGGATAAGCGGTAGAGGATAGCGATCTTTTATTGTAATAGCATTCAATTGCCTATAGTCGATGATAGGCCTGAGACTTGAGTCCTTATTGCGGACAAAAAAGAGTCCTGCTGCTGTGGAAGAAGTGGAAGGTCTAATAAAACCTTTTTTCAAATTCTCATCCAAATATTCTTTGAGATGGGAAAGTTCATCCTGTGAAAGAGGATAAACATGACCGAACGGAAATTTGCTATTTGGGAGTAGATCAATACTACAATCATAGTCTCGATGGGGAGGTAGTGCTTGAGCATTTTTCTCAAGAAAAACCTCAGAGAGATCCTGATAACATAGTGGTGCAATCTCATCTGTCACCACAGACAGGATCTTCCCGGAAGACGGGAGGTTACACGTACCCTTGCAATAGCAAGAGAGGAAGGCCAGGGTCCGTTCCTTCCAATCTATGGTTGGTTGATGTGTGTGTAACCAGGGAAGTCCCAAAACAATGGGAAAGTGGGGTGAAGGTATTAGATCGAAGGTAGTGGTCTCCATATGAGACCCGTTAGTAGTGACTAGGAGTGCCTGTGTCTGATCAGTGATCGGACCAGAAGATAAAGGAACACCGTTAATAAGACTCACTGAGACAGGTTTAGGTTTAGAAATAATAGGGACTTTATTTAAAGCAGCAAAACCTATGTCAATATAATTTCCACAAGATCCTGTGTCAGTCATGGCCTTAGTAGTAATCCTGTTCTGGTCCCACTGTAATGTTAAGCAAACAAAAAGGTAAGGGTTAGTAATTGAAGTTGTCAATCCCCCTAGGAGGACATGTGAACACTCACCCTTCTTTTTGTAGACTAGGGGACAGACGTTTATCTTGTGATCCGGGGATGCACAGTACAAGCAGAGATTACCAGATCGTCTTCTGGCTCTTTCCATAGTTGATAGAGGTGGGCGTATGGTTCCTACCTCCATAGGAGTGGGGTCATCGGCCGAAATCCGAGAAGAACTGGATAATGGCATTCCCATTTTTTCAGCCTTTCTTTCTCGTAGTCTTCTATCTATGGTGATACTGAGTTGTATCAATGCATCCAGGGTTTTTGGCAGATCCGCTCGGGCGAGCTCGTCTTTAACAGCCTCTGATAGGCCAAGCCTAAATTGAGTTTTCAGAGATGCATCATTCCATTCTGAATCAAGGGTCCATCTCTTGAATTCTGCGACAAAGTCTTCCACAGGTCTCCTACCTTGTTTCAAGGACCTTAATTGAAGATCGGCAGTACTCTGCCTATTGGGATCATCATATAGGCTAGTAAGTTCTGCTAGAAATAAGGCATAGGATTTGAGAAGCTGATAGTTTTTCTCAAAAAGAGAGTCTGCCCAGGCCCGAGGATCGCCTGTTAGGTAAGAAATAATAGTACAAACCTTAATGTGATCAGTAAGATAGGTACGGGGTTTTAGCAAGAAAAGTAACTCACATGCGTTTTTAAATTCGCGAAATTTTTTGCGATCGCTTGTAAATACCAAAGGAGGATTTATTTTGGGTTCAGGGGACTGAGCAGTGGTAAGTTGTGTCAGTCTGGTTACCTGCTGCGTCAGAGCCTGATTTTCTTCTCTTAATTCAGCAAGTGCGTGTATTAACGCAGTTACTTGCTGTTTTAATTGTGTCACCTGAGTGGTTATTTCTGCTGAATCCATTTGAGGTTCGTTCAATCTGTAACGCTCCTGCGTTTTATGTATAATGTGGATTTACAGCTGCAGAAATATTCCACTTCAGTAGTCATGTAGAGAAACGCTGAGACACCAATCCCAACTCCCAAGACTCATCATGTGTGGATAGTCTCAATTCAGCAAGTAAATACACACACTCAATAAGATGTTCCTAGAGTGACTTATATGTATAGTAATATAGTGATGATAGGCTGAAGAGACAGGTTGGGTAGAGATGGTATATGACAGACACTTGAAAGGAATGTTCTTGAAAGTAAGATAGTAGCAGATGGGATGCAGATAGGTTTAGCAATCATGTATGGTAGCAGATGATAGAGTAGCAGGTGAACATACAGGATAGACCAACCCAGTGCAAGAGCAGATGGTATTAGGCTCAAGAGCTAGCAATCTTAGTGCAGATGTAGTAATAGTCCTTAGTATGCAGAGCTAGATAGTGTAAGCTTTAGTATGAAGGTTATAGAGGTTTCCCCTGTGGGGTACTTATCACTAGTAGCAATGTAGTGGAGGAGAGGTTCGGCAAGAGCGGATGATCCGGTAACGGGATACAGGGATCAGCAGCGTGGTTCCGATAGCGAGGTATGCTTGCAAGCATGAGAGCTTCAAGGAAGATTATGCGGCGTTGAACGAACATGTGAGTGAGACCCCCGGAGGTTGAAATAGCCGCTCCAGCGGCGCTCAGTGATGACAGCATTGGTCTTAAAGGTGTATGCGCACCTTACCAAAAGAGAATGGTGGGGCGCATACACTTATGAAAAGTGGAATTAGGGTACCAAAGGTACCAGAACATTACAATATTACACAGACCTTCTGGGAAAAAAGGACCTTAATCGGGACAGGATGCAAAGCTTTCTGGATTCTACTCCAGGATTGGGTACATTGCCTTTGATGGATTTGACAAAGTCAATTTCAGCAGATGAGGTAGTTCGTGCTATAGAAAAGCTGGCTACCAAAAAATCACCTGGGCCAGATGGGCTGACAGCTGAATTTTATAAGTGTTTTAAGTCCATTCTGGCTCCCTTTTTAGCAGAGGTTTATAACAGCTGTCTAGAAGAGGATTCGCTCCCTCCCTCCAGAGGCAATCTGCTGTGATTCTTCTGTCAAAAGGTAAAGACCCCTCAATGTGTGAGTAGCAGGCGATTTGTTGTCCAATCATCAGCACTGCTCGGTCCAATGCAGAAGTACCTTTTCAGCAGTTTTAGCCATCGGGGAGGCTTGGAGCAATGCAGGGCTGCTGGATGGAGAAAGTATTTGCTGACATTGGATCAGGCGAAGACTTTTGATTGAGTCAATCTGAGTACCTGTATTTGCTACTTGGTAGATATGGCCTGCAGGGAGGTTTATAGATTGGCTGAAAACATTATATAAAGGAGCTGAGGGCTTCCCACTTGTTAATGGTTTGGTTGGACAGCCTTTTGAGGTTGGCTCTGGTGTGCACCAGAGGTGTCCTTGAGCCCCCTGCTATATGCATTCGCAATTGACCCCTTCATAAGAAAGTTACAGGGTGGATCATTGTGCGGGATACCTTTGGGCATTGCTGGTGTGCTGCCTTTAAAGGTCGCGGCCTATGCCGCTGATGTGTCTGTTATTATCTCTGGGATGAAGGAGGCGCAGGAGGTGGTCTCTGTGATAGAGCAGTACATGGAGGCTTCTAGCTCTAAAGTTAACCATGAAAATGATGATTTTTGGATGGGCGAGGAGGGTGAAAGCTTCGAACTTCTGAATGCCTTCCCAGAGCCCCAGCAGGAAATTAAAGTTTTGAGCATTAAATTTGTCCTGGTGACTATGGTCATCGAAATTAGGAAAGCAGGTTGGTGGATGCCAATGCCAAAGACTTGATCAAAACGTACCTGATCCTTTTTATATGTCAGCTTTGACCTTAACATGTATAGCTTGGAAGAAAGAAGAGACAAAGGGGATATGATAGAAACTTTTAAATACATAAAGGGAATCAACTCGGTAAAGGAGGAGAGCATATTTAAAAGAAGAAAAACTACCACAAGAGGACACAGTTTTAAATTAGAGGGGCAAAGGTTTAAAAGTAATATGAGGAAGTATTACTTTACTGAGAGAGTAGTGGATGCATGGAATAACCTTCCTGCAGAAGTGGTAGCTGCAAATACAGTGAAGGAGTTTAAGCATGCATGGGATAGGCATAAGGCTATCCTTCATATAAGATAGGGCCAGGGACTATTCATAGGATTCAGATATATTGGGCAGACTAGATGGGCCAAATGGTTCTTATCTGCCGACACATTCTATGTTTCTATGTTTGTCTGTATCTTGCCGGAATCTCTCTATGCAAGGGCATAAAGCTGCTTTTTCCAACTGTTATGGGGAAATAGGCTGAACCTGATCAAACACAATGTAACTTACCTGTCCAGGCGGGAGGGTGGCCTAGGAATGGTCAAACCTATAGTTTTCCTTTCTCTGCTCCTTTTAAAGTACAATCTTGGTAATATGTTAGCAGAGACTCCACCGGATTCTGGGTTTTGGGCTTTGTTGTAGTGTGTCATTGGCCTTAAGGGATTGCCCAGGCTCCGTAATAAAGGAGGGGTTGTGTTTAATCAATTTGGGAATGCCCCCTACAAATAACTAAAATTATAACTGTGGCACAAATACTTCCCCAGAATCTCTGATGTCTGCTGTATGTGCCACCAGGACACTGGCACATTGATACATATTTAGTGACAGTGCCCAGTGTTGCAAACATCTTAGAGAGATCCATCGCATTATGGTGGCGATCTCGAGTCTTCCTCTGGAATTTACTCCTGCTCACTATTTACTCTATCATTCCAAGTAGACATATGCCGGTTTTCGGTAATTCGATATATCGCGGTATTGCATACCCACGGTATTGTTATTGTGGCATTTTTAAAATACTGAGTTTCTCTGCTCCTGGGTCTGACTTGTGAATTGATACATTTGGATGACTCATTCCTCACTCAGCAGTTCACTCACTCAATAGAAAACAGCTCTGGTAATACGATCCTAGAGTGAGAGACTTAGCTCCTCCCTGTAACCAATCAGATGGCTCCCACTCAGCACACACCCACATGCTTCCTTCCCGGGCTCAGACACAAAAACACTGCTAATACAAGCAAGTTTCTGCAGATAGATAGAATTAGATAGATATTATATATATATTTATATATAGATAGAGATATACATACATACATACATACATGGGCATAGCAGCATATCATATATATATATACACACACACACGCATAGCAGCCCACATTACATTATTATATAGCCATCAAGCAGTGTCTGGCCTACCTGGTGATGACTGGTCCTGGCACTCTGATCCGATGGCCTGGTCTTTAAAGGGGCAAATCCTTGCGGTCCAGAAGTGGTTAAACCTGCAGGAGGACCAGTGTTTTTATCTATTAATTACTTTACTATTGCTTTAGGCCTGGTTCACATGTATGCGGGTTGGGGGCCCACATCTGCACAGGCCTAGCAGCCCATTAATTTGAATGGGCTTGAGCTGCTATGCCTGCGTTTTCAGCTGAAAAAAGGTGCATGCAGAATTTAAAAAAATGCAGTGGCCATGAAATCCATCCTTCTTTTGCACCATGTGACTTACCTGCCGTTGCTGCACACGCAAACTGTTTTTAAATGCCGTGCCCACGTATACAAAAAATGCAGAAAGCTTGCCAGAGCAGGAACTGCAAGTTAGTCGCATGGTGCAAAAGCAGGATGGATTTCAAGGTCACTGAATTTAAAAAAAATGCTGCATGCACCTTTTTTCTGCGGAAAATGAGGGCATAGCAGCCCGTTCAAATCAATGGGCTGCTATGCCTGTGCAAATGTGGGCCGCCAACCCGCATACATGTGAACCACCAACCCACATACATGTGAACCAGGCCTAAAGCAATAGTAAAGTAATTTATAAATAACACCTCCTTCAGGTTTAACCACTTCTTGACCACAAGGATTTGCCCTCTTAATGACCAGGCCATCGGATCGGAGCCGAGCGCCAGGACCAGTTATCACCAGTTAGGCCAGACACTACTTGATGACCTATTTTAGGCCTGGTTCACAGAGTCTGTACTGACTGACTATATAATAATGTGCATAAGTGAACCAAAGCCCCTAAATTCAGCAATGAAATTGAAGTGAGGTGGAAATTTAATAATTTAAATTTAATAATTTAATACCGTGATAATACCATATACCGTGGCAAAACCTTAATCAATTAATCGCAGCATGAAAATCTGATACCGTCACAAGCCTAATTCCAAGTACCTAAGCGCCTATATTTTAAATTGTATGCATATAGTCAACGTAGTCTGATTACTTGTCCCTGTCTGTTGGCGGACAACCAGTCATTTTTGCGGAATGGTTCTGGTGCCTGACAAAATCTCAACCATGGAGGAACTAATCCATACTTTTCAGAACAGACACATCCAATTTCATAACACCTGGTTCTGTTGGATCCACTATAAAACCACAAAAGAGAATGCTGCTCACATGGTGTGACTGTGTATACAGGAAGGTCAGGTACTGTTGTTAGAGGGCGCTAGGGCTGACTTAATGGGTCTCTGGGCTTACAGTCAGGGTCTCTATTTGGGCTACTCCTTGATTTGAGGGGTACTTTGTGAGGTTGTATTGCTGCTCTCTATAAGTCAACGTAGCCTTGGAAAGAGCTTCGAGTGAGGGTCTCCCCCCCTCCCCCTTCTCTATTCTGTGTGCTTTTGGTGGCTTCTCGCCCCCCCCCCCCTCTTCTCTTCTCACCTTCCCCTTCTTTGTCACCCTGCCATCTTTAATTGCTGCTTTTTGGGTTCCCCCTATATTTCCTATGTCTGACTTGACACTTCAGGACAGCATGTATGCTGGTGTAATGTTAAAAAACCCTACCCCGTGAAAATTCCCTACCCTTGTAACTTCCTGTGCACATACGTCATTCAACAGCTGAGCAGCTTCCCACTGCGCATGCTCACAGCTGCGGAGGGTAGGGAATTTTCATGGGGTAGTATTTTTTAACATTAAACCGCGTCATATATCAGTTGTTGCCGCGCTTCCCACTGCGCATGAACAGCCACTACATTAAATCATCTCTGCTCCAACCCTGAGATTTCCCTGCGGGTGCATGTCATTCATCAGCAGGTGCGGCGTCCCACTTGATCTCGGCTCCGTGATTTATATTTTCATAGACCCGCCGCCGCTTTTACATTTTGGAGCCGAGATCAGGGAATTCTGACGGGTTGGAGCGGAGATGATTTAATGTTGGAGCGGAGATGATTTAATGTACGCGCGGCAACAGCTGATGCGGTGTAACTTTAAAAAACACTACCCCGTGAAAATTCCATACCCTCCAGAGCTGTGAGCATGCGCAGTGGGAAGCTGCTCAGCTCTTGAATGACGTACGTGCACAGGAGGTGACGAGGGTAGGGGATTTTCACGGGTAGGGTTTTTTCACGGAACACTGGCTCAGGCTGTCTGTGTAACTCTTGCAGCATGGATGATCATGGGAGGGACCAGGCAGGCACCACAGAGTCTGGGAGAGACAGACAGGTCACAGACTGTGACCTGTCTGTCAGTGTCTCTGATCATAGAGGCGCGGGCTGCCTCTTTCACTGTGTGTCAGGTCAGGAGGAGAGAGAGAGAGTGACTCACTACTGTTAGTCAGGACAGATGAGTCGGGCAGTGTATTTTTGCAGCCGCGGTGCCTACACTCAGTGACACAGTGATGGTCCTGAGCGGCGCCGGCTGTACAGTAAAGGAGGTGGCGGGAGAGGGGAGAGGTAAGAAGTGACGAGAAACGGCCAGGCGCCCTAGGCGGCTGCTTAAATTGCCTAGTGGTAGTGCCGGCCCTGTCAGGTACTCTTTACTCACCAGGATCCGGGTTCCCAGCCTGGTCAGCAGAGGCTGGTTGGGGAGAGCTGGGAAAGCTCGGTTGGGGCTGGCAGGGGGGAGGAGAGTCTCCAGTGGGACATGGAACCGGCCTCTGCTCATACACAGTTTACACCTTCCCTGCTGGGGGGGGAGGGGGGGCTGCGCTCTGCCCTTGTCTTCATCCCACACTTAGTCGGTCAGCGGAGGGGGCTTTTTACTTCCCTTCACCAGGAATCCTTTAGGCATGTCTGTAGCAGAAGCCCCCCTGCCCCCTGGCCCAGTCCTCCCCTGCCTGTGACATCACTTCTGGGTCAGCCTCTAAATGTCCCCAGATAGCATAGACAGGAAGCAATGTTTTGCAGTGCGATCTGCATTGCAAAACATTCAGTGGAGCACAGAGGAGACATGCAGGGTCTTTTAAGAGAACCTGTTACCTAAACATCATCAAATAGGGGACTTTTTGTCCTCTTTGTGATGGAAAACGTTAAGAAAAAAATAAAGTTACACCCAAGCACATAAAATCCCCAAAAAATGTTGAAGCCTCCCCCACCTTCACATATATGTACGTCTATATATATACCACGCCTATGCGTGAAAACATCAATTGAGATACACATGTTACAAAGCGTCGCCTATGGAAAATTTAGGGTACTGAAGTTTGTCGCCATTTCACGGGCGCACACAAATTTAAGGATTGACATGTTTGGTATTTATTTTTTCAGTGCAACCTCATCTTTTATATACTACGAAAAATATGGGTAGATTATTGTGTTTGTTTGCCCTAATATTCATTTTAGGGTGTTTTTTACTGAAATTTTGCGTTTCTTAGACCTTTGCAGTAATATCGTGGGCCTTAAAAAATTGTAACTACCACTCATTTATTCTTTGGGGGTGTCTGCTTTAAGAAAATATATCAGGTTTTACAAAATCACGTAGTACTTTGTGATTTTGTGCATGAGGCGTCGGCAGCGGGCTGTGGGAGGAGCCATGCAATTGCTGCTGCCCTCCTGCGATCCTTGGAGAAACCGAGAGAAGACCCGCCTGCTTATGTAAACAAAGCAGGCGGCTCTTCTGTCAGACAGGTAGGGAGAGATCAGGAGTTTCAGCTAAGCTACAACCCCCGATCTCTCTGTGCCTGTCACAGAGCCCTTCCCCCACACAGTAAGTAATGACAGTTAGGCATATATTAACCCCTTTGATCACCCCAGTGTTAACCCCTTCCCTGCCAGTGTCATTTATACAGTAACAGTGCATATTATTTAGCACTGATTACTGTATTAATGTCACTGGTCCCCAAAAAGTGTCAAAAATGTTAGTTAGGAGCCCGATCTTGGTAATATGTTAGTAGAGACTCCACCGGATTCTGGGTTTTGGGCTTTGTTGTAGTGTGTCATTGGCCTTAAGGGATTGCCCAGGCTCCGTAATAAAGGAGGGGTTGTGTTTAATCAATTTGGGAATGCCCCCTACAAATAACTAAAATTATAACTGTGGCACAAATACTTCCCCAGAATCTCTGATGTCTGCTGTATGTGCCACCAGGACACTGGCACATTGATACATATTTAGTGACAGTGCCCAGTGTTGCAAACATCTTAGAGAGATCCATCGCATTATGGTGGCGATCTCGAGTCTTCCTCTGGAATTTACTCCTGCTCACTATTTACTCTATCATTCCAAGTAGACATATGCCGGTTTTCGGTAATTCGATATATCGCGGTATTGCATACCCACGGTATTGTTATTGTGGCATTTTTAAAATACTGAGTTTCTCTGCTCCTGGGTCTGACTTGTGAATTGATACATTTGGATGACTCATTCCTCACTCAGCAGTTCACTCACTCAATAGAAAACAGCTCTGGTAATACGATCCTAGAGTGAGAGACTTAGCTCCTCCCTGTAACCAATCAGATGGCTCCCACTCAGCACACACCCACATGCTTCCTTCCCGGGCTCAGACACAAAAACACTGCTAATACAAGCAAGTTTCTGCAGATAGATAGAATTAGATAGATATTATATATATATTTATATATAGATAGAGATATACATACATACATACATACATGGGCATAGCAGCATATCATATATATATATACACACACACACGCATAGCAGCCCACATTACATTATTATATAGCCATCAAGCAGTGTCTGGCCTACCTGGTGATGACTGGTCCTGGCACTCTGATCCGATGGCCTGGTCTTTAAAGGGGCAAATCCTTGCGGTCCAGAAGTGGTTAAACCTGCAGGAGGACCAGTGTTTTTATCTATTAATTACTTTACTATTGCTTTAGGCCTGGTTCACATGTATGCGGGTTGGGGGCCCACATCTGCACAGGCCTAGCAGCCCATTAATTTGAATGGGCTTGAGCTGCTATGCCTGCGTTTTCAGCTGAAAAAAGGTGCATGCAGAATTTAAAAAAATGCAGTGGCCATGAAATCCATCCTTCTTTTGCACCATGTGACTTACCTGCCGTTGCTGCACACGCAAACTGTTTTTAAATGCCGTGCCCACGTATACAAAAAATGCAGAAAGCTTGCCAGAGCAGGAACTGCAAGTTAGTCGCATGGTGCAAAAGCAGGATGGATTTCAAGGTCACTGAATTTAAAAAAAATGCTGCATGCACCTTTTTTCTGCGGAAAATGAGGGCATAGCAGCCCGTTCAAATCAATGGGCTGCTATGCCTGTGCAAATGTGGGCCGCCAACCCGCATACATGTGAACCACCAACCCACATACATGTGAACCAGGCCTAAAGCAATAGTAAAGTAATTTATAAATAACACCTCCTTCAGGTTTAACCACTTCTTGACCACAAGGATTTGCCCTCTTAATGACCAGGCCATCGGATCGGAGCCGAGCGCCAGGACCAGTTATCACCAGTTAGGCCAGACACTACTTGATGACCTATTTTAGGCCTGGTTCACAGAGTCTGTACTGACTGACTATATAATAATGTGCATAAGTGAACCAAAGCCCCTAAATTCAGCAATGAAATTGAAGTGAGGTGGAAATTTAATAATTTAAATTTAATAATTTAATACCGTGATAATACCATATACCGTGGCAAAACCTTAATCAATTAATCGCAGCATGAAAATCTGATACCGTCACAAGCCTAATTCCAAGTACCTAAGCGCCTATATTTTAAATTGTATGCATATAGTCAACGTAGTCTGATTACTTGTCCCTGTCTGTTGGCGGACAACCAGTCATTTTTGCGGAATGGTTCTGGTGCCTGACAAAATCTCAACCATGGAGGAACTAATCCATACTTTTCAGAACAGACACATCCAATTTCATAACACCTGGTTCTGTTGGATCCACTATAAAACCACAAAAGAGAATGCTGCTCACATGGTGTGACTGTGTATACAGGAAGGTCAGGTACTGTTGTTAGAGGGCGCTAGGGCTGACTTAATGGGTCTCTGGGCTTACAGTCAGGGTCTCTATTTGGGCTACTCCTTGATTTGAGGGGTACTTTGTGAGGTTGTATTGCTGCTCTCTATAAGTCAACGTAGCCTTGGAAAGAGCTTCGAGTGAGGGTCTCCCCCCCCTCCCCCTTCTCTATTCTGTGTGCTTTTGGTGGCTTCTCGCCCCCCCCCCCCCTCTTCTCTTCTCACCTTCCCCTTCTTTGTCACCCTGCCATCTTTAATTGCTGCTTTTTGGGTTCCCCCTATATTTCCTATGTCTGACTTGACACTTCAGGACAGCATGTATGCTGGTGTAATGTTAAAAAACCCTACCCCGTGAAAATTCCCTACCCTTGTAACTTCCTGTGCACATACGTCATTCAACAGCTGAGCAGCTTCCCACTGCGCATGCTCACAGCTGCGGAGGGTAGGGAATTTTCATGGGGTAGTATTTTTTAACATTAAACCGCGTCATATATCAGTTGTTGCCGCGCTTCCCACTGCGCATGAACAGCCACTACATTAAATCATCTCTGCTCCAACCCTGAGATTTCCCTGCGGGTGCATGTCATTCATCAGCAGGTGCGGCGTCCCACTTGATCTCGGCTCCGTGATTTATATTTTCATAGACCCGCCGCCGCTTTTACATTTTGGAGCCGAGATCAGGGAATTCTGACGGGTTGGAGCGGAGATGATTTAATGTTGGAGCGGAGATGATTTAATGTACGCGCGGCAACAGCTGATGCGGTGTAACTTTAAAAAACACTACCCCGTGAAAATTCCATACCCTCCAGAGCTGTGAGCATGCGCAGTGGGAAGCTGCTCAGCTCTTGAATGACGTACGTGCACAGGAGGTGACGAGGGTAGGGGATTTTCACGGGTAGGGTTTTTTCACGGAACACTGGCTCAGGCTGTCTGTGTAACTCTTGCAGCATGGATGATCATGGGAGGGACCAGGCAGGCACCACAGGGTCTGGGAGAGACAGACAGGTCACAGACTGTGACCTGTCTGTCAGTGTCTCTGATCATAGAGGCGCGGGCTGCCTCTTTCACTGTGTGTCAGGTCAGGAGGAGAGAGAGAGAGTGACTCACTACTGTTAGTCAGGACAGATGAGTCGGGCAGTGTATTTTTGCAGCCGCGGTGCCTACACTCAGTGACACAGTGATGGTCCTGAGCGGCGCCGGCTGTACAGTAAAGGAGGTGGCGGGAGAGGGGAGAGGTAAGAAGTGACGAGAAACGGCCAGGCGCCCTAGGCGGCTGCTTAAATTGCCTAGTGGTAGTGCCGGCCCTGTCAGGTACTCTTTACTCACCAGGATCCGGGTTCCCAGCCTGGTCAGTAGAGGCTGGTTGGGGAGAGCTGGGAAAGCTCGGTTGGGGCTGGCAGGGGGGAGGAGAGTCTCCAGTGGGACATGGAACCGGCCTCTGCTCATACACAGTTTACACCTTCCCTGCTGGGGGGGGGGGGGGGGCTGCGCTCTGCCCTTGTCTTCATCCCACACTTAGTCGGTCAGCGGAGGGGGCTTTTTACTTCCCTTCACCAGGAATCCTTTAGGCATGTCTGTAGCAGAAGCCCCCCTGCCCCCTGGCCCAGTCCTCCCCTGCCTGTGACATCACTTCTGGGTCAGCCTCTAAATGTCCCCAGATAGCATAGCCAGGAAGCAATGTTTTGCAGTGCGATCTGCATTGCAAAACATTCAGTGGAGCACAGAGGAGACATGCAGGGTCTTTTAAGAGAACCTGTTACCTAAACATCATCAAATAGGGGACTTTGTGTCCTCTTTGTGATGGAAAAAGTTAAGAAAAAAATAAAGTTACACCCAAGCACATAAAATCCCCAAAAAATGTTGAAGCCTCCCCCACCTTCACATATATGTACGTCTATATATATACCACGCCTATGCGTGAAAACATCAATTGAGATACACATGTTACAAAGCGTCGCCTATGGAAAATTTAGGGTACTGAAGTTTGTCGCCATTTCACGGGCGCACACAAATTTAAGGATTGACATGTTTGGTATTTATTTTTTCAGTGCAACCTCATCTTTTATATACTACGAAAAATATGGGTAGATTATTGTGTTTGTTTGCCCTAATATTCATTTTAGGGTGTTTTTTACTGAAATTTTGCGTTTCTTAGACCTTTGCAGTAATATCGTGGGCCTTAAAAAATTGTAACTACCACTCATTTATTCTTTGGGGGTGTCTGCTTTAAGAAAATATATCAGGTTTTACAAAATCACGTAGTACTTTGTGATTTTGTGCATGAGGCGTCGGCAGCGGGCTGTGGGAGGAGCCATGCAATTGCTGCTGCCCTCCTGCGATCCTTGGAGAAACCGAGAGAAGACCCGCCTGCTTATGTAAACAAAGATGGTTCTGTCAGACAGGTAGGGAGAGATCAGGAGTTTCAGCTAAGCTACAACCCCCGATCTCTCTGTGCCTGTCACAGAGCCCTTCCCCCACACAGTAAGTAATGACAGTTAGGCATATATTAACCCTTTGATCACCCCAGTGTTAACCCCTTCCCTGCCAGTGTCATTTATACAGTAACAGTGCATATTATTTAGCACTGATTACTGTATTAATGTCACTGGTCCCCAAAAAGTGTCAAAAATGTTAGTTAGGAGCCCGATCTGTCCGCCGCAATGTCGCAGTCCCGCTAAAAATCGCTGATTGCCGCCATTACTAATAAAAGAAAGAAAAATCCAAAAATCTATCCTGTAGTTTGTAAACGCTATAACTTTTGCGCAAATCAATTAAAATACGCTTTTTGGGATATTTTTTTAAACCAAAAATATATAGCAGAATACAAATTGGCCTAAACTGATAAAAAAAATTTGATTTTTAACCATTTTTTTAATGGGAATATTTTATAGCAGAAAGTAAAAAATATGGTGTTTTTTTTTCAAAATTGTCACTCTTTTTTTGTTTATAGCGCAAAATCTAAAATAAAAACGCACAGGTGATCAAATACCACCAAAAGAAAGCTCTATTTGTGGGAAAAAAAGGACATCAATTGTATTAGGGTACAGTGTCGCACGACCGCAAAATTTGTCGTTAAAGTAACACAGTGCTAAATCGCAAAAAATGGCCTGGTCATTAAGCGGGGTAAAACCTTCCGGAGCTGAAGTGTTCTGTAAATTTTAAATATGAATTAAAAAAACTGTCACTTTGATTTAAAAAATAGATAAATAACAAAAATAAAATAATATATATATATATATATATATATATATTGGTATGTGAGATTTGTAAACTGAGCCCAGAGGCTGGATTCACAAAGCTAATACAAAAGGAGAAAACTTCCTTTAAAAAAAAAAAATGTCAGTTATTGGCTGAGTGCCAAAAACAACGGCAGTTAGGTCACATGACTGTGATGCCATCAGCTGCCCCTATATAAGAAGCTGACAGTTGGATTCTGCCAGTCCCCAGAGTGGTCAGCATACTGTGCAGACGTGTTTTTTTTCTCTGGCGATATTTTGCTTGTGATTTCATCCTAGCAATTTACTGTGATTTGATTCAATCGTATTGTAATTTTTTCTCTTGAATACTTCAAGTGTGCTTGAATTATTCTTCACAATGAGATTTTTTCAGTGTAAGAAGGCTGTTTATCACATTAACACCGAAGATAAACAGAGCACTGGAATACCACCTATGGATGGTATCATTGCACAACCTGCAGATACCCCAACCAAGAAGCCCACAAAAATGAAGAGGGCTCGAGCTTTTCTCCGCGGGTGCTTTAGAGCGGCCGCTGGATGCTTTGGTGTCGGCTATAAAGTCGATGGCTCAGACTACAAGACAGACTGGAATGGTAAGTATTGTGGATATTGATAGATTCATGTTTTTACTTTTCCCCATTGATGACGGGTGACATTCCTATATGTACATACCGTATTTCCCGATGTATAAGACGACCCCCTAATTTTTAAAGTTAAAACATAGGTTTTGGGCTCTACTCTCCGTGTAAGACTCCCCCCCCCCCCCTACAACATGATGATGGGGGGTCTTGTCTAGCAGCCATTCCTTTACACCCACTAATCAGACAGGAGTATAAAATGTGAACCTTAAGAGGAAGAGAACTCCAGGTTTAGGACTACCAAGCTGGCCCAAAACGAACGTTCCTAATCTGTCAGCCCGCTGGATGTGGGGTAATACTCTATGTACCGTAGCTATGGTTACATACAGTATACTGCGCTGAGCCAATCACAACGAGCGATGTATTCTATTAATGAATACAAAGCCTGCTCGGATTGGCGGAGTCAGAGAGGCGGGCTGATAATGTTACAACCTCTGACTCAGCCAATCTGAGCCGTCTTTTTATTCATTAATAGAATACAAAGCAGGCGGCTCTTCTGTCAGACAGGCAGGGAGAGATCTTGCAGTTTCAGCTAAGCTACAACCCCCGATCTCTCTGTGCCTGTCACAGAGCCCTTCCCCCACACAGTCAGTAATGACAGTTAGGCATACATTAACCCCTTTGATCACCCCAAGTGTTAACCCCTTCCCTGCCAGTGTCATTATTACAGTAACAGTGCATATTATTTAGCACTGATTACTGTATTAATGTCACTGGTCCCCAAAAAGTGTCAAAAATGTCAGTTAGGGGCCCGATCTGTCCGCCGCAATGTCGCAGTCCCGCTAAAAATCGCTGATCGCCACCATTACTAATAAAAAACAAACAATAAAAATGACATAAATCTTTCCCCTAGTCTGTAGACGTGATAAGTTTTGCGCAAACCAATCAAAATACACTTATTGGAATTTTTTTTACAAAAATATGTAGCAGAATACAAATTGGCCTAAAATGATGAAAAGATTTGATTTTTTTTTTTTTTTTTTATCGGGAAATTCCAAAAATCTATCCCGTAGTTTGTAAACGTTATAACTGTTGCGCAAACCAATTAAAATACGCTTTTTGGGATTTTTTTTAACTAAAAATATGTAGCAGAATACAAATTGGCCTAAACTGATAAAAAAATAAAAAAAATGTGTTTTTTTTTATTGGGAATATTTTATAGCAGAAAGTAAAAAATATGGCGTTTTTTTTTTTTTTTTCAAAATTCTCACTCTTTTTTTGTTTATAGCGCAAAATCTAAAAAAAATGCACAGGTGATCAAATACCACCAAAAGAAAGCTCTATTTGTGGGGAAAAAAAAGGACATCAATTGTATTAGGGTACGGCGTCGCACGACCGCAAAATTTGTCGTTAAAGTAACACAGTGCCAAATTGGAAAAAATGGCCTGGTCATTATGGGGGGTAAAACCTTCTTGAGCTGAAGTGGTTAAGCCATGGGTCTGTAAATTTAAAATATCAATTAAAAAAAACTGTCACTTTGATTAAAAAAAAAATATATATATATATATATATTGGTATGTCAGATTTGCACAAACCAATTAAAATACGCATTTTGGGATTTTTTTTTTTACCAAAAATATGTAGCAGAATACAAATTGGCCTAAACTGATAAAAAAATGTTTGATTTTTTAAATTTTTTTTATTGGGAATATTTTAAAGCAGAAAGTAAAAAATATGGCGTTTTTTTCAAAACTGTTACTATTTTTTGCAAAATTTGTCGTTAAAGTAACACAGTGTCGAATCGCAAAAAAAAATGGCCTGGTTAATAAGGGGGTAAAACCTTCCGGAGCTGAAGTGGTTAAGCCATGGGTCTGTAAATTTTAAATCTCAATTAAAAAAAAAACTCATTTTGATTAAAAAAAAAATAATATATATATATATATATATATATATATATATATATATATATATATATATTGGTATGTGAGATTTGTATACTGAGCCCAGAGGCTGAATTCACAAAGCTAATACAACAGGAAAAAACTTCCTTTAAAAAAAAAAAAAATGTCAGTTATTGGCTGAGTGCCAAAAACAACAACGGCAGTTAGGTCACATGACTGTGATGTCATCAGCCGCCCCTATATAAGAAGCTGACAGTTGGATTCTGCCAGTCCCCAGAGTGGTCAGCATACTGTGCAGACGTGTTTTTTTTTCTCTGGCGATATTTTGCTTGTGATTTCATCCTAGCAATTTACTGTGATTTGATTCAATCGTATTGTAATTTTTTCTCTTGAATACTTCAAGTGTGCTTGAATTATTCTTCACAATGAGATTTTTTCAGTGTAAAAAGGCTGTTTATCACATTAACACCGAAGATAAACAGAGCACTGGAACACCACCTATGGATGGTATCATTGCACAACCTGCAGATACCCCAACCAAGAAGCCCACAAAAATGAAGAGGGCTCGAGCTTTTCTCCGCGGGTGCTTTAGAGCGGCCGCTGGATGCTTTGGTGTCGGCTATAAAGTCGATGGCTCAGACTACAAGACAGACTGGAATGGTAAGTATTGTGGACAGGGCCGGTATTAGGGGGGGGGGGCAGCTGCCCTGGGCGGAATGATTTACTGTGGGAAGAGGGCGGAGTTTGCCCTGCACAGAATATTCTGCCCAATGTAAGACAGAGGGCGGCTCTGTTCCTGCATGTAGAGTAGATGGTAGCCCCGCCCCCTGCCTGCACAGCGCGCTGTACTATTCCCCCAGTGACAGAGTGGAGGAGGCGGGGCAGGTGAGGGTGGGAGGGCTCCGACTATCAGCGCTTCCTGATTGGCTCCAGAATAGATGCACACTGTACAACTTTCCTGCTTCTGAACAGCGGCTTCCCCCTCCCCTATCTAATCCTTTCTATCACTCCTGCTTTCTCTCACAGCTTCCCGATGTTCGCGGGACGTCGCCACCCCAAAGCCTTCTGCTTTTATCTCTCCCGAGTCCCTGCTCTGGACGATCTCCGAGTCCATTTCCTCCTCTATGTAGTGACTCCTCCTCCCAGACCCGGATTGGCCAATCGGGAGCACCCGGTGGGCTGGATTGGTCGTTTCTTGGTGAAGAGGAAGTCACTTACTAAACTCACTGCGTTCCATGCCTCGGTCCCACTCCAAAAAACACGCCCCCGGGCCAATAATTGGCTTGCAGGCGATACACTTCTGGTGGGAGGCGTGGAAGAAGAGATGGGCACCCTATCACATGGAGCTGTGTGAAGATGATGGGAGGGACAGGAGCTCTGGCAACTCCTCCCTCTGGGGAATTCAGCTGAGGGGCGGGGCTACACATGACTGCCTCGGGTGAGGGAGATGGAGGCTGTAGAGTGCAGAGCCGAGCAGAGTCACCTCGGAGCTAAACCAGCCTGACCTGCCGTGTGTAGCAGCAGCTCAGTGTGTGATAATGACAGCAGTCTAAGGTGTTCTGTGTGTCCAATCACCAGCAGGACTGACTGAGCGTTCCTTCCTTCTTCCCCAGTTAAAATCAGGAAGACTGGGAATATCCACACCCAACTGCCAGCATAACAGAGGGAAAGTACAGAGAAAACTTTTTTTATGAAACATTATATGATCAGCCTCTCCTGTCTGCAGCTCTGATAGTGTCATATTACAGGCACTGATGGTAATTATTGTTTTGAGTTTAGACTGCACACAAAGAGCTCAGACTGATGTCAGGGGGCGGGGTTTGCGACTGCTAAAGAAATATTGGAAGATCAGAAATAAAATGTAAAAAGTCAAATATTTAGACTGGACAGAAATAAAAATATCTGATCTGTTAGAAAGCTTTATACAAAGAGATAAGACTCAATTCACAGTGCTAACAGGAATAAAGATCTTTATTTAACCACTTAAGCCCCGGAAGATTTTACCCCCTTCCTGACCAGGGCCTATTTAGCAATTCGGCACTGCGTGACTTTAACGGACAATTGCACGGTCGTGTGACGCTGTACCTAAACGAATTTGACGTCCTTTTTTTCCCACAAATAGAGATTTATTTTGGTGGTATTTGATCACCTTTGCGATTTTTTATTTTTTTTTTGCACTATAAACAAGAAAAGAGCGACAATTCTGAAAAAAAATATATTTTTCACTTTCTGCTATATACAAACACAATTTTTGGGGGAAAAAATTCACTTTTTTAAATAAAAAAATAAGAAAAAAGTAAAGTTAGCCCAAGTTTTTATAATGTGAAAGATAATGTTATGCCAAGTTAATAGATACCCAACATGTCATGCTTCAAAACTGCGCACGCTTGGGGAGTGGCGACAAGCATTGGTACTTAAAAATACCCATCGGTGACATTTTAAACATTTCTACAGGTTACCAGTTTAGAGTTACAGAGGAGGTCTAGGGCTCCAATTATTGCTCTCGCTCTAACGATCGCGGCAATACCTCACATGTGTGGTTTGAACGCCGTTTATATCTATGGGCGCGACTTGCGTATGCGCTTGCTTCTGCGCGTGAGCTAACAGGGATGGGACAATTTAATGTCTTTTTTTCCTATTTATTTTATCTTTTATTTTTTATTTTTACACTGTTTTTTTTTAAATTTTTTTATTTTGATCACTTTTATTCCTATTACAAGGAATGTAAACCCCTTGTAATAGAAATAAGCATGACAGGACCCCTTTAATGTGAGATCTGGGATCAAAAAGACCTCTGATCTCACATCTACACTAAAAAAGAAAAAAAAAAAAGTCATTTATTTTCATCTTGGAAAAAAAATGGGCTCTTTAAATCGGTTGCTAGGAAGCGACGTATGACGTCGCTCCGGTCCTCCAAGGCAATAGAGTCAAGTGAGGACCATCTTGCCCTCACTCGACTTCCTGCCTGAGGGGACAGCAGATCGGATCATTTTCCCCACCACCGATGGGTCCGATAAGCAGGGAAAAGGACCGGGAAGCGGTGGGAGGGAAGGGGGCATCTCTCCCGTCACCCATAAGGGTGATCCCGCGGAGAATCTGCCGCTGGGACCACCCTTATGTCAAAGCTGACTGCCCGCAGTTTCAAAAAATACCGGGGTTATGGCAGCAGATATGTAACGTCAAAGTACCGACGTAAAACTGCGGCGGCGGTCCAGAAGTGGTTAACTGATACATTTGCAGGACAACTTGTTCTGTCGATAAACAACAGACTTACTGGCCGGTTCACCAGGTGAAAATAAAGGAAAGCCTAAAGAAAGAAAACGAATGCAGCTATCACACCTACGAATTAGTAAGCTGCAATATAATAAATGTTTGCTTTTGGGTTAAATAGAACTTTCATATATATTAATAAAAGAGACATTATGAATATCTATATAAACCAATGATAGGAACACCATACATAAATATTCCTACTACATTCGTCTCTCTCAGCCAAAAGAAACATATCAGCGGAATGTCAGGCTGGTGTAAGACCCCCATAGTGGGTGGCTGGTCTCCTGTCTGATTTCAGGGATGACATATGACACATTTTCTGAACAATACTGCCAGTTCAAAAAGCCCTTCCTTTTCACTTAAAATATATTTGCCATTTTTCTCAGCTGATCTGCCACACTGCACAGCCAGGCAGGTGACAGCAACTTCTTGTTGCAGTTTTACTACTTCCTTTGTGACCCGCCCACTCATTTTCAGTGGCGGTTGGTGCTCCATGGGCCTGGGGGGGGCAGCAGACGGACCACACCAGCCCGCACACCATACCCCCTCCCCCGGGTCGCCGTCTCACTCCCCATGTGGAGGGCAGGCGGCGGCAGCTTCCCCTCAGTCTCCCGCGTTTCCTCCCTCCTCCTCCTCCTTGGCCAATGGCATGGCTTCTCCTTTCGGCCAATCGGGAAACGGGTCTCAGGATTCTGATTGGCCAGGAGGAGGATCCGTGTAACAATAGCGAATATTCATTCGCTATTGTCACACAACTGGGTGGGCTCAGGGCACAGTGCTCTGCGCCCCGAGCCCACCCTTTTTTGAAGCCTATTAGAAACTCTGGCTCTAATCATGTGCTTCAAAAAAAAAAACCCCCATTGGAATCCATGCGTCCAGCGCCCTGCATGTAGATTAGGGGGCCAGACGCATGGATAGGAGGGGCGGCACCCCTGCGCCCCCACTGGACGGGCCGCCACTGCTCATTTTACTATAAAAGTCCATCACCACATCATTGAAAATACTTGTTGCCCGGCTTCTTGACTCACTGACTAGTAGAAAGCATCACAGCCAGTGGGTTGGGATAAGTGTCAGGCAACCAGCAGTTTTATATAAAGACCAACAGTGGCCGTCCCTGTGTCCCTGTCATAATGGGTTTAGTTCTTGTCCCTGGCACTGCAGTTTTGAACTTTTCTCTCTATAACTTGATGTTCTACAATGAAAAATCTATTAAAAGTAAATGTAGTTGCTAAATCTGATTCCTTTTTTTTTTTTTTTTTTTATTGCAGATGTATACGGTACTTACCGCAGAGTCAGCTCACACGGCAGGCCTGCCCCAGTGAGCGAGACTGAAGCTGAAATCCACACCGAGACTCCACCAAGAGGTTACCGCCGGTCCCCTAGCACTAGGGAGATCATCCCAATAAGATTGGATGGCTTCAGATTCCATTGCACTCTCGGAGAGGGAGGTTTCGGAAAGGTAAGTGGTCAGATCTTTTCTCTGATTTAAAATATTTAGGTAGAATGGGGAAGGATTTGAACCCCTGTCTGGCCTTATCACTATCCAGGACTACATTAGAGAGATTTCCCCTCACTTCCTGTCCTGCTGACAACGGTTTCACAAGACAGGAAGTGATGGAAAATCTGCATAAAGGACACAGACAGAAATCCCCTCACCCTAAGTATTTTGATTTCTGTCTGTGTGGCTGTTGCAGAGATAAATGTAGCACCCTCCTAGGTAGGTGATAATTAGAGAGTATAGTTTTTGGCTCTGTCTGCCTATCAGAAGAGCAGCAGGCAAATCTATTTTGCTTCCTGTCTAGCAGAGAGCAGGATCTGTGAGTTAGGTCTGCTCAGTGTGCTCAGTATGTGATTCATTGGGTCTCGAGAGTGTTTCACACTAGTCCAATTGGGAGGCATGTTGGACAGTGGGATGAAACCAGACCAATGGGTACATAGGCTTTGATACAGTCTTGGTGATTGGCAGAGACTAGTTGTCTTGGTGCATTTTGGGATCCTGTAAAAAAGCCAGGAGCACATGTGCTGTGGGGTCTTTGGCTGGTGAACAGAGTCCTGGAGGGAGGGTGGCGGCTGCCTCCTTCTCTGTAGCAGTGGCACGTGGCATCAGGAGGTCGTCCTTAGGGCCAGAGGAACGGAGCTGAACCCAGAGGTCCAGGAAAGCTGACTGAGGGGGAGACACTGGAGACTGTAGAAAAACAGTACCGTGAGTACAGGGGATTGTGTCAAGAGGCCTGACCTGAGGGGGGCCACCCCGGAGTAGGATAGTCAGAGAACGGGTGTCAGTGGTCGAGAAAGAGGATGCTAGGAAAGTCTCCTGAAGAGAATTTAGTTAATCATTCATCTGGATAGAAACTTAACCCCAAATTCACCTAAGTGGCAGGGAGAATCAACAGCCTGGCTGTATTGAGAATTAGAAGTCCTCCATCTTGTGAATAGTTAATTTGGAGTATCCCACAATTCTATTCTCCCATCCCTATTTAAAATAAAACACCAAAAACAACTACATATCCCTGGACTAATCATTGACTAAGCCAAGAAGTAAAGTGTTAAATTGTGAATGCCAATATTGTGAACGGTAACCCAGGAGGATCCGAAAGTGTAATATCCAGCAGTCCTCAAGGGGGCAGTGCTACATAAACATACACTTAAAAGCCCAATTCTTTCCATTTCATTCAGATGAATCAGTTCCAGGTGCATTAACAAACACAAAAGGTGATCATAAATAATGTTTTCTTTAGCAGCTAATACCAAAGTGGAAAAACCTGTTCATTGCCAGCATGTTATAGAGTGGGGCGCTGGCTCTCTCTTGGGAAGCAGTGGTCTCTCTACAGTGGTTCGACATGCCCCCTGATGAGTCAGAGCTACAGCTCTCCAATCAGCAAAGTTCATGCTCCATGCTGATTGGAGAGCTCTGGGCTCTGATTCAGAATGGGACATGTCCACTGCTTCTGGGGTAGAGGCCGGGGGGGGGGGCAAAGGACAGGCTTTTCTATTCAGGTTGTTGCAGCTTTTTATTTAAAACAATCGATAAGACTTGTATTGTACATATTTGATTTTGATGTATCTGAAATGTATTTAGCTGTTTTCAACTCAATCTTCACTCAGGCATCTAACTTTATATAACATAGAAAGAATCAGGGTGGTGAAGAACAACAGCTTCTTCATGAAGGATTGAGTAGTGAAATGGGATGATCTCACCTTTCTTGTTGGATTCTTTATTGAGGTATATCTCAGTGCACCAGGATGAGTGAGACTTCAGCCAAGGGTGAGAGAAGGTCCCGGAATTTCAGCTGTTTCACCGGCGTAGACCCCTGTAGTGAATAATAGGCCATTATGGTGATTCTACCATTATTGGTGACCCATAAATAAAGTATTAAATGTGAATAAACTTCTCTGATCGTCAACTAAAATTTACTCTCCCTCTGTTCCCTTCAGGTGGTTTTAGCATCACACACCTCCAGTGATCAACCGCTGGCTCTCAAAATCATGATCAAAAACAAGAGAGACTACAAAGAAACCCTCAACGAGAGCCACATTTTGAAGGAAGTTCATGTCAGCCCATTCTGCATTCATGCATATGGTACCTTCCAGACAAAGGTAAGTGACTCTACCTTATATTTTTGTGGGAGAGGTTGGTGTTAAATGGTTATCCTCTTAGAATGCCGCTGTAAGTGACGCCTACTTTTCTCACAACCTAGCCAAAGTTGCTTATGGATTCACAGAGCGAATCATTTCTAAAACCTGGATCTTTCTTTCTTCTTTACAGGATCTTGTATTCTTTATCATGGAATACCTGAGTGGTGGAGACCTGCAGAACTTCTTCGTAGAGAGGGCCCCAGTAGATATTGTGACAACAAGGTAAGGCAATGGTGTATTATGATAATAGGGATGGGGTAGAATATAGTACTTAACATAGATCACATCAAGGCAGCATAGACTTTTCCTAGATACAAGATAGATGATACAATAGGGTATCACAATAATAGAGAGTAGACTGTCTGACTTTCAGTACATCTGTCCTTCCAAAGATCTACCTATACATGTACAATCACACACTGAACAGACATCCCAGGCACTGGACATTTTCTACTGAGACTAATTCCAGACAATCTATTTTACCCGGAGAGTAATCTATCACGATGTGTCTACAGATGTCATCACGATGTGTCTACAGATGTCACCGAGGGGGAGATTTACTAAAACCGCAACAGTAACTTCAGCATGTTCAGTTAAGCTTTGGCAAAATAACCTAGAAGCTGGTTACTGTGCTGCACCACGTTTTGTGTACACCAGTTTTAATAAATCTCCCCCAGTGTGTCCATATAGATACTGTTATAATCCATTCAACCATTATTGGCCAGTTCATCATCCAGTGGAAGCTTCCAACCCTTCATCTGATTGCACAATCTCTAACCTATCGCTTCTCAGATTTCTAAGCAAATAGATCATATGGAGGTCTGCCAATGAATCAATTTGATTTCCATCTAACGGGTCCTTGTACAATGTCATTTTTGATAACGTTTTGTCTGTAAATGTAAAACTTTTTTTGTAGTATTTCATGGAGCAGTAGCGGCTGGTGCTAAAAAATTTTTTTTTGGGGGGGGGGGGAGCAGCAAACAGAAAAATGTAATAGGCATTGCTTCGCGGCAAAAAAACACGGTAAAAAATTGCGTGACTTTGAGGTCACACAAGAGTGAAAGGGGCCTTCAGTAATCAAGGTACAGTGCCTTTAAAAAGTATTCAGTCACCCCTTGAAATAATCCACATTTTGTCATGTTAACTTACAACCAAAAACGTAAATGTATTTTATGTGATAGACCGACACATAATTGTGAAGTGGAAGCAAAATGATAAATGGCTGATTCCGGGCAGTGTCCCCCCCCCCCCCCCCCCATACTGATCCTGGTCAGATCCCAGTGTACTCCCCCCATTGAGGGTACAGTAGTAAGGGAGATAATGCATATGGAGATGAGGGATGTGTAGATATGGGGGAGGGGGGTTTGTGATTTATATGAAGATAAGGGAGTGCAGTAGGGGAAGTATGGAGATTGGAAGGGATATAGATATAGATATATATCACTAAGAGGTTAAGAAGATATATATTGCAATGAGGGGGTGCAGTGAGGGGTAATGCATGGAGAGAGCAGTAAGACTAATGTATGACAATAGGTGGGGGAAAGAGCAGGGGTTAATGATGTACACAGATGGGGGGTGGTGCAATAAATGGTAATTCATGGAGATGGAGGTGAGTAAGGGGTTAATGTATAGAGATGTGCAGCAAAGGGTTAATGGTGCACACAGATGGAGGGGGGTGCAATATGTGGTAATTCATGGAGATGGAGGCGAGTAAGGGGTTAATGTATAGAGAGGTGCAGCAAAAGGTTAATGTTGTACACAGATGAAGGGGGTGCAATATGTGGTAATTCATGGATGTGGGGTGTGAGTAATGGGTTAATGCATAAAGGGGGGGTTGCAGTATTGGGTTAACGTCAGGCGTGCACAGCCTATAGCATTAGGGTGTGCACCCCAAAGCTCAAACACACATGCTTGTGTACACACACACACACACACACACACTATTGTCAAAAGTATTGGGACGCCTGCCTTTACAAGCACATGAACTTTAATGGCATCCCAGTCTTAGTCCGTAGGGTTCAATATTGAGTTGGCCCACCCTTTGCAGCTACACCAGCATTAACTCTTCTGGGAAGGCTGTCCACAAGGTTTAGGAGTGTGTCTATGGGAATGTTTGACCATTCTTCCAGAAGTGTATTAGTGAGGTCAGGCACTTGATGTTGGACGAGAAGGCCTGGCTTGCAGTCTTCGCTCTAATTCATCCCAAAGGGGTTCTATCAGGTTACATAGTTTGTGAGGTTGAAAAAAGACATCAGTCCATCCAGTTCAACCTATGATGTGTGTGTGTGTGTGTGTGTTTGCTGTTAACCGTACATTGTATACCCCTGTATGTTGTGGTCTTTAAGGTGCCCATCTAATAGTTTTTTGAAACGATCGATACTCCCTGCTGATACCACTGCTTGTGGAAGAGAAGTCCACATCCTTACTGCTCTGACAGTGAAGAACCCCTTATGTATTTTAAGGTTAAACCACGTGTCTTATTGTATTCCCTTTCTCTAAAAAGTTTGTTCCTTATGCTAGGGTCACCACCAGTACAGTATTTGTACTTTGATATCATATCCCCCCTCACTCGTCTCTTCTCCAGAGAGAATAAGTTCAGTGCTTGTAGTCTTTCCTCATAGCGGATGCCCTCCATTCCCCTAATTATTTTTGTTGCCCCTCTCTGGACTCTCTCCAGACCGGTGCCCAGAACTGGACAGCATTCTGCAGATGTGGCCGGTCCAGAGTCTTGTAGATTTGGAGAATAATCTCTTTATTTCTGGAGTGAATCCCCTTTTTTATACATGCCAGTATTCTGTTGGCTTTGCTTGCAGCGGCTTGGCATTGCATGCCACTGCCAAGCCTGTTGTCCACTAGTACCCCCAGGTCCTTTTCCATCCTAGACTCACCCAGAGGTTTCCCCCCAGTGAGTAGCTTGCTTTCATGTTTCTGATGCCCAAGTGCATTACTTTACATTTTTCAACATTAAACATCATCTGCCATGTAGTTGCCCACCCCATTATTTTGTTCAGGTCCGCTTGTAAGGTTTCCACATCCTGCATAGAAGATATTGGCATACTTAGTTTAGTATCATCCACAAATACTGAGATTGTACTAGATATCCCCTCCTCTAGATCATTTATGAATAAATTAAACAGGATTGGTCCCAGGACAGAACCTTGGGGGACCCCACTTTCCACACCTGCCCAATCCGAGTACTCCCCATTTATCGCCACCCTCTGCACTCTTCCCCTGGAGCCAGTTCTCTATCCAGGTACTCACCCTATGGTCCATACCTACATTCCTTAGTTTGTACAGTAATCGTTTGTGGGGAACGGTGTCAAATGCCTTTGCAAAGTCCAGATACACCACATCCACAGGCTTACCTTTATCTAGGTGGCAGCTCACTTCATCGTAGAAGGTTAATAGATTGGTTTGGCAAGAACGATTTTTCATGAATCCATGCTGATTACTACTAATAATACCGTTTTCATTACTAAAGTCTTGTATGTGGCCCCTTAACATCCCCTCCAAAATCTTGCAGACTACTGATGTTAGGCTGACTGGCCTATAGTTACCCGGGATATATCTCGGGCCTTTTTTAAATATTGGTACCACGTTGGCTTTTTTCCAATCAGCTGGCATCATACCCGTCTGTAGACTATCCTTAAAGATCAAGAATAATGGTCTGGCAATCACCTGGCTGAGCTCTTTAAGAACCCTCGGGTGCAAGCCATCCGGTCCCAGTGATTTATTTATGTTAAGTTTCTCTAGTTTAGTTCTAAGTCTATCCTCTGTTAGCCATGGGGGTATTTCCTGAGGTGTATTATTTAGTTTAACATTACAAGCTGGGTTAGTGTAGCCCCCCGATTCTTTTGTGAAGACTGAAGAGAAGAAATTATTTAACACTTCCGCCTTTTCTCTGTCCTCTGTGGCCAAATTTCCTTTGTCATCTTTTATGGGGCCAACATGTTCTGGCCTCGCTTTCTTACTGTTTATATACTTAAAGAATTTCTTGGGGTTCTTTTTACTCTCTTCCGCTATATGTCTCTCGTGTTCTATTTTAGCCGCCTTGATTTTGTCTTTACATTTCTTATTACACTCTTTGTAATGCTTGAATGCTGCCAATGACCCCTCAGCCTTGTATTTTTTGAAGGCCTTTTCTTTAGTATTAATATGCATTTTTATGTTGGAGTTTAGCCACCCAGGTTGAGGTCAGGACTCTGTGCAGGCCAGTCAAGTTCCTCCACCTCAAACTCGCTCATCCATGTCTTTATCGTCCTTGCTTTGGGCACTGGTCCAAATCATTTGGTGGAGGGGGAATTATAGTGTGGGGTGTTTTTCAGGGGTTGGGCTTGGCCCCTTAGGCGTCAGCATACCAAAACATTTTGGACAATTTCATGCTCCCAACTTTGAGGGAAGAGTTTGGGGATGACCCCTTCCTGTTCCAACATGACTGCACACCAGTGCATAAAGAAAGGTCCATAAAGACATAGACTTAGCATGGGTGGTGGAAAATTAACTTCAAGTGCAATAATTTACATTATAATAGTAACTAAAACATATAAAATTAGGTGTAAGAATCTAAAAAATAAAAATTTCTCTACTGGTGTGAACCTTCCAACTAAAAAGTTTTTGCACTTAAATTGTATGACAAATATCTGTAGAGGGGTTCCACCATCCCTGCTAAGTTTTGAAAAATATATATGCCTTATTTTCCTTTTGATGTGTATTACATGTGAAATCACATATCTCTGGAATTATTGCACTTGAAGTTAATCTGTATGGCAAATATCTATAAGAGGAGTTTCCACCTTTATGTTTATGTCTTGTTTTCAGTTTGATGCGTGTTTTATGTGCAGTTACATACTACAGAGACAGGCATTGTGGTAATGTTTAACTTTATTAAGATTTCCATACATTAGAGGGTTCCACCATTCGTGAGTTAGCGCTGCACATTTTTTTTTTTGTAGTGTGGGAACACCTAACAGTGCTTAGCAGAAAGCTTTTTACTGACAGTTTTTTTATTTTACTAGTAATTTATTGTAAATAGTAGTGTGGTGATTACCTATTATACTAAAGATCGGCATGTGGCATTAATAAATATCAACAGATTTCAGCTGTGCCCAACCAGGCCAGCCCCCCCATGGACAATATGCCTGGTTACTGAGTTCATCTCCTCATCCCTGCACTCATGGGCATCGATAGGCAGCACTGTTGGGCACTGAGTGGCAGCACTGATAGGAGGCACTGATAGGGACTGATAGGCAGCCCTGATTGGCACTGATTGGCAGCCCTGATTGGCACTGATTGGCACTGATGGGCACTGATTGGCAGCACTGATAGGTGGCACCGATTGGCAGCACTGATGAGTACTGATAGGCGGCACCGATAGGCAGCACTGATTGGCAGCATCGCTGGGCACTGATGGGTGTCACTGATGGGCACTGATAGGTGGTACTGTTGGGCACTGAGGTGGCACTGGTGGGCACTGATAGGTGGTACTGATGGGCACTGATGAGGCGGCACTGGTGGTCACTGATAGGCGGGACTGATAGGCACCACTTATGGACACTAACAGGGGAGAGGGGGAGTTTCACATTCAGCAGATAGTGAGGCTTTTCAGAGCCTGCTCAGTGTGTGTGTGACACTGTCAGGTAAGGTAACTGCTTGCAGGGAGAAAGACCAGCTGTCAAAACTCAGTGGTGATGTCGGAGGTAGGCAGGATAGAGCAGCTGTCAAACACCAGCCAATGATTGGGCTGCTCAAGAAAGGGGCAGAGCCACATAAACGAAGCAGCCGCCCAGACCCATCCCCTTGGCTGGTGTTTGATATCTGTTCGGTCCCGCCCACCTCCGACATCACCGCTGAGTTTTGACAGCTGGTCTTTCTCCCTGCAAGCAGTAACATTACCTGACAGTGTCACACACACTGAGCGGCTCTGACAAGCCTCACTATCTGCTGAATGTGAACCTACCTGCAGGCTACACACTACTTGGATGCAGCATTTCAGGGTCCAGCTTGGTGCTATGCTGCCAGGCTGGACCAATCACAAGACGGCAGACGGAGAGTGGGAGTGTTCTGGGCGCATCGCTCTGCGCCCCGAGGACACTCTAAAAGGCCGCCAATCACCTTACAAGTAAAGAGGCACGTGATGCCAAAGCACCACCCCTCCCATAGCCGGCAATGTGTCCGGCGCCCCGCTACCATATTAAAGGTACACTTTTTTTATGCTGATTTTTACACAGTGACTAGCCTTGGGGGGGGGGCCTTCGCCCCTGCGCCCCCTATTGACCAGCCGCCACTGGGATGGAGAGAGGAAGCTTTTTTATTGCTTTCTGTTTTGGTCTTACATACACTTTAGGAGAGATTGTAAAATCACATTCAATCATTTTTGGACACCTTTACTATCACAAAAAATTCGCAAAGCATATTTACTACAAATTAATTAACAATTTCAAATATCCTTATAAAACACTTCTATGTATACATTGTGCTATGATCTACCTTTTACTGATAATATTTTATTTCAACCTGATTTAGTTATTACATTCATACATGACAATGCCTGATAATTAAAAATAATTTAAATTAAAGCTTTGTGATAAATGATTTATTATTTTGTGGCCTAGATTACCATATAAAATGTTTATATAATATAATAACCTCATAATCTTTTCTATCTCTCCATCAGATTCCTCACTGCGGAGATCCTTTGTGGACTGCAGTTCCTTCATAAACGGGGGATTGTACACCGGGATCTCAAACCAGAAAACATTCTGCTGGATAGCGTCGGACATGTGAGAATCGCTGACTTTGGCTTATCAGCAACAGAGGTGCATGCATCCCGAACGCTGACTTCCAACCTCGGCACTCCACAGTACATGGCACCAGAAGTGAGTATTGGATAATTTTGGTTTTCCTGTCTTCTTGTCAGTAATGTAAAACACTGTGCAATATATATGCAATGTGCAATGCATTCCAAAGTGCTCAGAATAAATGTGTAGACGTGTTTAGATTATTGCATGTCAAAAACTGAAGAATTGTTGAGATAAATTAGATTAATTAAGTGCAAAGTGTTGTGACTTTTATGAAGTCACAACTGTTTGCACTTAATTAATCTAATTTATCTCAACAATTCTTCAGTTTTTGAGATGCAATAATCGAAACATGTCTACACATTTATTGTGAGCACTTTGGAATGCATTGCACATTGCATATATATTGCACAGTGTTTTACAAAACAATGGAATGATATGTGTGAATGTTTAATTAAGACATCTGGATACCTTATTTTGCACATTTATTTTATTCTATGCACTTTGGAAACCATTGCATATTTCACACATCCATTGCACGTCAGAAGCACTTTTTTGCACTTTTTCAACACTGTATCAACTTTATATATATTTAATTCATTGTATTTGAAATGTCTGTTTACTAAAGGGTAATAGAGCCTCACCATATACAACACTTAATTTAAGCACGTACATAAAATGACGGCAAAATTACTATACATATAGAACTAGAGGGTAGTTGCTGTATTTCAATATTTTTATATTATTGTCAGTAAAACAATCAGTACTGACCATTCTACTCTTTTTAATATTTCCACAGATCTATAAGGAAGAGTCATATGGATTTGCCGTTGACTATTTCTCCCTGGGAGTTATAGTGTATGAGATGGCGATTGGAACTTACCCATTCAACAGCTCCGACACTGACTCAGGCTGGGATACAGACGATGATCCAGGCTGGGATACAGACGATGATCCAGGCTGGGATTCAGATGACGATCCAGGCAATGATTCAGACGACGATCCAGGCAATGATTCAGACGACGATCCAGGCAATGATTCAGACGACGATCCAGGCAATGAGTCAGACGACGATGCAGGCAATGAGTCAGACGACGATGCAGGCAATGAGTCAGATGACGATGCAGGCAATGATTCAGATGACGATGCAGGCAATGATTCAGACGACGATGCAGGCAATGATTCAGACGACGATGCAGGCAATGATTCAGACGCGGATCCAGGCAATGATTCAGACACGGATCCAGGCAATGATTCAGACGCGGATCCAGGCAATGATTCAGACGACAATCCAGGCAATGATTCAGACGACAAGACAGGCAATGATTCAGACGACAAGCCAGACAATGATTCAGATGCCTACACAGACATGGATTCGGAAGAGGTGTTGGCATACTACATCCTCAACCATTGTCCAACTTTCCCTGAGGATTTCGATATGGATCTCAAGGACCTCATAGGGGACAAAGTAAGTAAACTCCATCTGTAATCAGCAAAAAAAAAAAAGCTATTTTATTACTTTGTACCATGGATAACCTAATTTTTTGTATATTTTTACAGCTCCTATGCAAATGCCCAGAAGGAAGAGAGATTCTTGTTAAAGATCTGCGAAGCCACCCATTTTTTAAGAGCGTAGACTGGAAGGAACTGGAGGCTGGAGAAGTAAGCCCGCCATTTACCATGAGCATAGTAAGTATATGAACCACACATAGGTCAATGGCAGAGCATTGTCCAATGTTCTGCTTTCTATATTCTCCCCCGTCATCTGAGTGTGTATAACCATTTCTAATAGAAAGGTCATCAATGTACATAATCTTCAGTAATAATGTTTCTTCTCTTCACAGTGCCCCCCAGACCTGACGACAGTGATGACAATGAAGGAAATCATAGATCCTGCCAAACTAAAACAGAAGCCCAAACTAAAAGCAAAGGACCAGAAGCTTTTTTTTGGATTCTCTTTCACCAGCAGCAGATGGGGAGAAATGGCAAGACCACAGGTGCCATCAGCTCCCCCTACAAACATTGCAAGACTTTAGATATTATTTTTTCTGAACTACGGAAAAGATGCAAAGCATGTGACCAGTCTGAAACCAAGAACATACTGAGGTTTGCCCCCCCCCTTCTTATCCACACGGGGAGGTTTCAGGCTGGTACTTTTATTTAGGTAAGTATTGAACTTCCTATAGGGGGAGGTTGGAGGCCAGTATTTCTATTCAGGCGTGTGTTGGACCAGCTATATGGGGAGGCTGGAGGCTGGTCATTTTATTTAGTTGTGTGTTGGACTGGCTTTAAGGGGAGGTTGGAGGCCAGTAATTTGTTTGACGTGAGTTGCATTAGCTAAAAGAGGAGGTTAGAGGATGATACTTTTTCTCATTCAGGTGTTGGGCCAGCTATTGGGGGAGGTTAAAGCTGGTATTTTTTTAACCATGTATTGGACTGGCTATAGAGGGAGTTTGGAGGCCAGTATGTTTTTAGGTGTGTGTTGGATCTGCTATGGCTGGAGGCTGGTACTTTCATCTAGGCGTGTGTTGGACTGGCTTTAAGGGGAGGTTGGAGGCCAGTAATTTGTTTTTAGATATGTGTCGGATCAGCTATAGAATAGGTTGGAGGATAGTAATTCTTTTTTTTTCAGGCGTGTGCTGGACTGGCTTTAAGGGAAGGTTGGATGCCAGTATTTTTTAGGTGTGTCCTGAATCAGCTATAGGACTAGGTTGGATGCTGATTAGAGATGTGCCGGTTTTCAGTAATTCGATATATCGCGGTATTGCATACCACGGTATTGATATTGTGGTCATTTTTTAAATACCGTGTTTCTCTGCTCCTCAAGTCTTCCTTTTGAATTGATACTTTCAGTGAGCTGGATGACTTTCACTCACTCAACAGTTCACTCACTCAATAGAAACAGCTCTTGTAATATGATCCTAAAGTGAGAGAGCTTAGCTCCTCCCTGTAACCAATCAGACGGCTCCCAGCACACACACACATGCTTCTTCCAGGGCTCAAACACAGACAGAAACTGCCTAATACAAGCAAGTCTCTGCAGATAGAATAGGATGATAGATAGATAGAAAGAATAAGATAGAAAGAATAAGATAGAAATAATTAGATAGATAGATAGATTGAATAAGATAGATAGATAGATAGATAGATAGATAGATAGATAGATAGATAGATAGATAGATAGATAGATAGATAGATAGATAGATAGATAGATAGATAGATAGATAGATAGATAGATAGATAGATAGATAGATAGATAGATAGATAGACAGATAGATAGATAGAATAAGATAGATAGAATAAGATAGATAGAATAAGATAGATAGATAGAATAAGATAGATAGAATAAGATAGATAGATAGAATAAGATAGATAGATAGAATAAGATAGATAGATAGATAGAATAAGATAGATAGATAGAATAAGATAGAAAGAATAAGATAGAAAGAATAAGATGGATATAGAGATATATAGAGATATACACACATACATACACGGGCATAGCAGCATATTTATAGATGCAGAGGCATAGCAGCCCACATTACATTATTATATAGCCATCAAGCAGTGTCCGGTCTACCTGGGGATGACTGGTCCTGGCGCTCAGCTCCGATTTGATGGCCTGGTCATTAAGGGGGCAAATCCTTGCGGTCCAGAAGTGGTTAAACCTGCAGGAGGACAAGTATTTTTATTTATAAATTACTTTGCTATTGCTTTAGGCCTGGTTCACATGTATGCGGGTTGGCGACCCACATTTGCTGGGCCAGCTATCGGGGGAGGTTAAAGCTGGTATTTTTTTAGGCATGTATTGGACTGGCTATATGGGCTATATGGGAAGGTTGGAGGCCAATATTTTTTTAGGTGTGTGTCTGATCAGTTATGGTCGGAGGCTGGTACTTTTATCTAGGTGTGTGTTGGACTGGCTATAAGGGGAGGTCGGAGGCCAGTAATTTGATTGTTAGGCATCTGTTGGATTAGCTATTGGGTAGGTTGGAGGATGGTATTTTTTTAAGGCGTGTGTTGGACTGGCTAAAGGGGAGGTTGGAGGCCATATTTTTTTTTAGCTGTGTCTTAGATCAGCTAAAGGTGGAGGTTGGAGGCTGCTACTTTCATTTAGATACGTGTTGGACTGGCTATAGGGGGAGGCCAGTATTTTTTTTCAGACGTGTTGTATCAGCTAAAGGGGGATGTTGGAGGCTGGTATTTTTGTTTAGGCATGTGTTGGATTGGTTAAAAGGGAAGGTTGGAGGCCAGTAATTTGTTTTTAGGCATGTGTTGGATCAGCTATAGCAGGCATCACTAAATGGCGGCCCGCGGTCCGCTTCTGGCCCGAGCTACTGCTCTTTCAGGACCGCCGCGATCAGCTGTTGGTTTTCTTACCAGAAAGTAGCAGTGGTGTGGGGGGATGTGAGAGAGACAGTAATGTCGGGGGATATTTGAAGGGGGCAGTGGTGTGGGGGGATGTGAGAGGGACAGTGCTGTTGGGGGATGAGAGAGGGACAGTACTGTTGGGGGGATATGTGAAGGGGCAGTGCGTTGGGGGGGGAAAGGGGCAGTGCTGTTGGGGGGGATATTTGGGGGGCAGTGCTGGGGGGGAGGTGAAGGGGCAGTGCTGTGGGGGGCATATTAGGGGCAGTGCTGTGGTGATGTGAAGGAGGACAGTGCTGTGTGTGGGGGGGTGATGATGTAAAGAAGGACAGTGCTATGGTGGGGAAGATGTGAAGGGGGATAAGCAGCTGCACAGAAAACGTGCAGGGTACCAATGACTCTTAAGCGCAGTGAAATACAAGGTGTGATTTCCCGCACATGGAAATTGCATGGTACAAACGCACCATAAAGTTTCCATGCATTTTTAAAAAGGTGCCAGGGCTTTTTCCCAGCTGAAAACGCAGACACAGCAGCCCATTCAAATGAATGGGATGTCGTGCCTGCACACCTGGGCTGTGATGTAAAGAATCCGAGTCATCGCACAAAAATGCAATCTTGACCTCTGTTGGAAGAAAATTTTACTAATCGGACCTCCATGAATTTGAATTCAATACCCTTGAGCTATAGGATATGTTGGAAGATGGCATTTTTTTTCAGGTGTGTGCTGGACTGGCTATAAGGGGAGGTTGGAGGCCAGTATTTTTTTTAGGTGTGTCTTGGATTAACTGTAGGGGAGGTTGGAGATTGGTACTTTTATTTAGGTGTGTGTTGGACTGGCTATAAGGGGAGGTTGGAGGCCAGTATTTTATTCTTAGTTGTGTCTTAGATCAGCTAAAGGTGGAGGTTGGAGGCTGCTACTTTCATTTAGATACGTGTTGGACTGGCTATAGGGGAGGCCAGTATTTTTTTCAGACGTGTTGTATCAGCTAAAGGGGGATGTTGGAGGCTGGTATTTTTGTTTAGGCATGTGTTGGATTGGTTAAAAGGGAAGGTTGGAGACCAGTAATTTGTTTTTAGGCATGTGTTGGATCAGCTATAGCGGGCATCACTAAATGGCGGCCCGCGGTCCGCGTCTGGCCCGAGCTACTGCTCTATCAGGACCGCCGCGATCAGCTGTTGGTTTTCTTACCAGAAAGGAGCAGTGGTGTGGGGGGATGTGAGAGAGACAGTACTGTCGGGGGATATTTGAAGGGGGCAGTGGTGTGGGGGGATGTGAGAGGGACAGTGCTGTTGGGGGATGAGAGAGGGACAGTGCTGTTGGGGGGATATGTGAAGGGGCAGTGCTGTGGGGGGAGGGGATGAAGGGGCAGTGCTGTTGGGGGGGATATTAGTGGGGCAGTGCTGGGGGGGAGGTGAAAGGGGCAGTGCTGTGGGGGGCATATTAGGGGCAGTGCTGTGGTGATGTGAAGGGGACAGTGCTGTGTGTGGGGGGGTGATGATGTAAAGAAGGACAGTGCTATGGTGGGGAAGATGTGAAGGGGGATAAGCAGCTGCACAGAAAACGTGCAGGGTACCATTGACTCTTAAGCGCAGTGAAACACAAGGTGCGATTTCCCGCACATGGAAATTGCATGGTACAAACGCACCATACAGTTTCCATGCGACTGCATTTTTAAAAAGGTGCCAGGGTTTTTTCCCAGCTGAAAACGCAGACACAGCAGCCCATTCAAATGAATGGGATGTCGTGCCTGCACACCTGGGCTGTGATATAAAGAATCCGAGTCATTGCACAAAAATGCAATCTGGACCTCTGTTGGAAGAAAATTTTACTAATCGCACCTCCATGAATTTGAATTCAATACCCTTGAGCTATAGGATATGTTGGAAGATGGCATTTTTTTCAGGCGTGTGCTGGACTGGCTATAAGGGGAGGTTGGAGGCCAGTATTTTTTTAGGTGTGTCTTGGATTAACTGTAGGGGAGGTTGGAGATTGGTACTTTTATTTAGGTGTGTGTTGGACTGGCTATAAGGGGAGGTTGGAGGCCAGTATTTTATACTTTGTTGTGTGTTGGATTAGCTAAAATTGGAGGTTGGAGGCTGCTCCTTTTTTTTTCTCAGGCATGTGTTGAACTGGCTATAAATGTCTATTCACACTTGTAAGACTTGTCATCTGACTTTGGACATGAAAGTTGGATGAAAAGTCATACCTCGTGTTTTTCAATGATAACCATTAATATATGTTCAACTTAAAGTTGCAGGGACTTCAAAGTAGTTAATGCACAATTTTGGTCAGACTTTCATGCAACTTGAGGGCCATAGACTTCAATGTTAACCCTCAAAAGTTGCATGAGAGTCATACCTAAATGTTTTACATGCAACAGTTGTGCAGCAGTTGTCCGTTATTTTTAGCCAAAGTTGCATCCAAGTCATACCCATTCAAAGTTGCATTTAAGTTGCACTCCAAAGTCGAGCTGCTTTGGAGTTGTACAAAAGTGCAAGATGTGATATATACATGGTGGTGTATGGGGTCTCCTCAGGGATGTGATATATATACATGGCGTATGGGGGTCTCCTCAGGGATATCCAAGATGTGATATAGACATGGCGGTGTATGGGGGGTCTCCTCAGGGATGTGATATATACATGGCGGTGTATGGGGGTCTCCTCAGGGAAGTGATATATACATGGTGGTGTATACGAGCTGCTTTGGAGTTGTACAAAAGTGAATGGAGCATTACGGAAGATTTGAGGGCTGTATGCATAGTATAGGGAGGTGTCACTGTGACCAACCGTAAGCCATAAGGTAGATCCAATAGCTCTGCTGCCTCCCAATGAGGTTCACAGTGGTGATAGCATGTCCGAAGCAGGGAGTTCTTTGGGACTTCACATAATATTGCAAATATATGCAACAAAAACCTCTGTTTCAACATTCTTGAACTAGTTTTGACTTTAAGTTTATTTATTGCTATTTGTGTCTCAATTTGGAAATTACATTAGAGTAGAGTTAGGGACCGCACTTTGCAGAGGTGCCTTGACGTGGCAGTGCAGCTTCACATATATTTGCAAATACTGTATGTGTATATATACATATATATATACATATATATAGATACAGTATCTCACAAAAGCGAGTACACCCCTCACATTTTTGTTTAAATTTTTTTTTTTTTTTCATGTGACAACACTGAAGAAATTACACTTTGCTACAATGTAAAGTAGTGAGTGTACAGCTTGTATAACAGTGTAAATTTGCTGTCCCCTCAAAATAACTCAACAAACAGCTATTAATGTCTAAACCGCTGGCAACATAAGCGAGTACACCCCTAAGTGAAAATGTCCAAATTGGGCCCAATTAGACATTTCCCTCCCCGGTGTCATGTGACTCGTTAGTGTTACAAGGTCTCAGGTGTGAATGGGGAGCAGGTGTGTTAAATTTGGTGTTATCACTTTCACTCTCTCATACTGGTCACTGGAAGTTCAACACTGCACCTCATGGCAAAGAACTCTCAGGATCTGAAAAAAAGAATTGTTGCTCCACATAAAGATGGCCTAGGCTATAAGAAGATTGCCAAGACCCTGAAACTGAGCTGCAGCAAGTTGGCCAAGACCATACAGCGGTTTAACAGGATAGGTTCCACTCAGAACCAGCCTCGCCATGGTCGACCAAAGAAGTTGAGTGCACGTGCTCAGCGTCATATCCAAAGGTTGTCTTTGGGAAATAAAGGTATGAGTGCTGGCAGCATTGCTGCAGAGGTTGAAGGGGTGGGGGGGTCAGCCTGTCAGTGCTCAGACGATACGCCGCACACTGCATCAAATTGGTCTGCATGGCTGTCATCCCAGAAGGAAGCCTCTTCTAAAGATGATGCACAAGAAAGACCGCAGTTTGCTGAAGACAAGCATACTAAGGACATGGATTACTGGAACCATGTCCTGTGGTCTGGAGAGACCAAGATAAACTTATTTGGTTCAGATGGTGTCAAGCGTGTGTGGCAGCAATCAGGTGAAGAATACAAAGACAAGTGTGTCTTGCCTACAGTCAAGCATGGTGGTGGGAGTGTCATAGTCTGGGGCTGCATGAGTGCTGCCAGCACTGGGGAGCTACAGTTCATTGAGGGAACCATGTATGCTAATATATACTGTGACATACTGAAGCAGAGCATGATCCCCTCCCTTCTGAGACTAGGCCGCACGGCGGTATTCCAACATAATGGCCCCAAACACACCTCCAAGACGACCACTGCCTTGCTAAAGAAGCTGAGGGTAAAGTTAATAGACTGGCCAAGCATGTCTCCAGACCTAAACCCTATTGACCATCTGTGGGGCATCCTCAAACGGAGGGTGGAGGAGTGCAAGGTCTCTAACATCCACCAGCTTTGTGATGTTTTCATGGAGGAGTGGAGGAGGACTCCAGTGGCAACCTGTGAGGCTCTGGTGAACTCCATGCCCAAGAGGGTTAAGGCAGTGCTGGAAAATTTTGCTGGTCACACAAAATATTGACACTTGGGGCCCAATTTGGACATTTTTCACTTAGGGGTGTACTCATTTTTGTTGCCAGCGGTTTAGATATTAATGGCTGTTTGTTGAGTTATTTTGAGGGGACAGCAAATGTACACTGTTATACAAGCTGTACACTCACTACTTTACATTGTAGCAAAGTGTCATTTCTTCAGTGTTGTCACATGAAAAGATATAATAAAATATTTACAAAAATGTGAGGGGTGTACTCACTTTTGTTGCCAGCGGTTTAAACATTAATGGCTGTTTGTTGAGTTATTTTGAGGGGACAGCAAATTTACACTGTTATTCAAGCTGTACACTCACTACTTTACATTGTAGCAAAGTGTCATTTCTTCAGTGTTGTCACATGAAAAGATATAATAAAATATTTACAAAAATGTGAGGGGTGTACTCAGTTTTGTGAGATACTGTATATATAATGTAAACCTAACACAATTTGTCAAAACGGTTTAGACTTTTTATTTTGCTGGCTTACTGGTAAGTTTGCTGGGGAGATTTATAATGTATTGTTCTGTGAACTGTCATGACCGCTTGAGCGGTTTGACCGCTCCCGTAGACGTCCTGTGACGAAACGTACGTAGGGCGGAACCTAACGTCACTTCCGGTCCGCAGCTCGCCCCAGTTAGAACGCGGAAGCTTCCACAGCGTTGCCTGCACGAGTCTGAGCTGATCTGCTGCATCCTAAAGCGTGAGTTACTACAAGCCTTTTGGAATATTCTCCTTCACTACTGCACTAAGAGGTTCGTTGTCTTCTCCCCTTTATACCCAGATGGGACCCATCAGTCCGTGAGGACATTCTGGGAAAAGGTTTGAGGTATTTTTCTTATACCCTATTCGGCTCCTACTCACACTATCAATTATATAGGGTAAGTGCGACCTCTTGTGGCTCTTTTGGAGATAAACCATTAAGAAGGCATTCATAGCATTCTCTCCGCTTTGTATTGTAGCAACTACCTTTTTATCCTTTTTACCTTATCGTTCACCATAATATTAATTTCACTGTTATTTATTGGAAAGTATTCCACCACTATATTTACTATAAATCACCACATTTTAGTCATATCCAGGTGATTGTTTTAAATCGTCCTTTTAGCCAGTGACTTGGAATTTGTCACAGGCATATACACCTACACATGTTTGCACTATATACTACGCACTAAGCACTTTCTTCCTCTATTTCTCACCCGCATCTTTGCACATGCGCTAGGTAGCGCCGTTTCCAACTTTTCACCCCCACATTATATACCACTCCTCTGAAAAGCGATCCACTCCTTAATTACTTTTCAGAGATGTTTGGCAGGTTGTGATCAGGAGTTGTATTACCTCCTCGCCTCCTGCTTTAACTCTTTGTACCCTGCACTATGAAATGCTCGCAATGTGCCATGTGTATACCCGCAGCCGCTGCCTCTGCAGCTAAAGGAGGAGTGGTTGGGTGGGACGTTAAAACCGTGGTTCAACCGTGGAGTTTTACTGCCCCCCAACCACTAGTATGAATGAGCTGTAAATGTGTGACCAAAAACAAAATAAATATGTGATCATGTGTACAATCTTTGTGTGCTTCTAATTCCTTGTGTATTCAACCATCAGTTTGCATACTCACATTAGATCGGCCAATACCTAAAGTATAAAATCGACTCCAACACTGTAGGAACCTGGTTAGAACCCCAATGTCTGTATGATTGAGCACACTGTCATCAAGCCCTAATAGACCTTTTTTTTTTATGGATTTAAATTTGCCTGGAAAAATTGTTAATAGAGTAATGAGGGGGTCTGGTGTAATGTCACTGTCTAAAATTGTATTGTCATTTTTTAGGATTTTGTCCCAGAAAGGTAAACTGAGCAAGCATTTGCTCCATATGTGAGTCATCATGAATTCCTCCTTCAGACATCTCCAACATGTATCAGGGCATGTCAGTTCTGTGATATGCATGCCTACAGGGCAGCTATACTATCTGGACATGATCTTGTAGTTTCTGTAGCCGATATGGACATTTTATGTCTTGGTGTGATCACCTTATCTGAGTCAGTGGGGAGTATGGACCACCCCAACACTTTCTCCCGTTAAGTAATGAAATAATAAAATTTGGGAAACATTTCAGATAGAAGAGATTTATGAATCATAGATACTATATGGGTCTGCCTCTGTTCGGGTAGAAGATATTGCTCAAAACTCTAAGGGGGTCTAGTTAGTAAAGACAATGGATGGATAGATGGAGTGACCAAAGTTAGAAAGTTGAAACTTCCCAAGCAAGGTCAACTGATCCCTCTTCATAGATGAGGGAAGTTCTAAGGCGGGGGACAAGTCAATTAAGTACCTTCTGCTCTGCTCCAGGCTAAAAATGTAGGAGAATTTAGGGCTAGTGAGAATTAAGAGTTAGAGAATAAAGGTGTCATTGGTCCCAGCCTGGAAGATAGGAATCCTTTTTTTAAGCATATTATCCCAAATTTGCATAGTAGTGGAAACAGTAGGAGGTAAGGTATCTGACGTTGGTCACAACTCTGGGGGCAACTAAGGGTATATATTTCAGTTGTAAGTCAAGGATATCCTTATCCAAACTTTATATTTTTTTTTGTTTGTGAGAACTAATCAATTAGATCAGGAAGGGCAAGCCCTCCATGTGTTTTTCAAATGGATAAGAAGATTCTTTCAAATCCTGGAGTGTTTGAGTTTTTGACCACCTATTTCTTAAGTATGTTCATAATACACATTTGCAATGATATCCAGCAACTTTAGGTTTCCTCCAGGCCCAGTTGATCATAGATTCACTATACACTCCATACTCGTGCCACTTAGAGGGAAGTAAAGCATGAGTAGCGTAAAACCATTTTTCTTAAGCATTGAAAACCACATTTCCCAGCACTTCAGAACCTTCTCCAGCAAGAACCAATTTATTGCCCTGTTTCGACTTTACAACCAAACGAATTCTGGTGGTTAATTGAACCAGTAGATGGTAGATTGCTAGGTTTTTGATTGTTTCTTCTTGCGATAATATGCAAATTACCAGTTGTTTGAAAGTGGTTGAAAGTAACTTAAAATTGCCATGTGCTTTCTAAAAATGTTCAAGTTCACCTGAAATTTGTGTCAAGCAAGAATGGAGTACTGAGGGCAGTTAATTGGGCAGGCAGACTTATAAATGATCCCCAACCTGATAGTAAAAGGTCTTGGACATTGGATGAGAGTCTCCATAACAGGTCCCATTTTGGTCAGGTTGCCCAGGATCCTTTACCTATGAAGCCATACTCATGGTTTCTCTTGACATATTGATTTTTATTTGTATGTTTTCAACAATACTCAGTATTTAGCTGTGTACTTGCTTAAGCTACCTAAAGGATGACATGAGATGAATACTGGAAGATCAGACTGCTTTTTTGTTGTCTGGAAATAAAAACTGAACTAAAAAAAAGTGCTGAAGTACACAAGGGTGTGGTGGTCCTCCTGCTCGATCTGTGACCCTCCAGGGTGTAAGGCTCTTGAAAGTGGCTGAGTACTGTAAATCACCTGGCCAAAGCTAGGCAGATCCTGCCCCCAGGGCCATCTTACCGAATGGGCACGCCAGGGGGCCCCAATTGCCCAGGTGGCCCCACCTGCCCAGCGACCCAGCCAAGCATTAGTCCTGATTCCCGTGTGCATCCCACCGCCGAACTTAGCAGGTGGCAAGCGCCTGTTGGCCCTACGCTGCTGTCAGGCCACTTGGGCCATGGAGGGGGAGCCCACAACTGCAGGAATGCCTGTTTGCCTCCATGGGAACAGGCACGCACAGGACAGTCGAGTCTGACTCCCGTCCATGTGTGTGTTCACCGGACCCATCCGTCGAACTTGGAAGCTGTCATTAGCCTTGCACTGCTGTACCAATAAATATAGCCTAATAATTTTGATAATTTCCTTTTTTTTTCTTGTGAGTGATTGTGTAGGCAGGGCCCCAGTGCACTGCATTGCCCAGGGCCCTTTAATGCTCTTAAGATGGCACTGCCATGGTACCGCCAGGTACTTGATGAAGGCTCCAGGGCAAAACAATGTTAAGGGAGAGTTACAAAACCAAAGGCCACTTACTCCCCAGACGTGACTCACAGTGGGGTCTCAAACCCATAGTGATTTTCTGGCACCTCAGGGTATCACTTCTATAGGGCATGATCTCCACGGGCTTCCTGCCTCTCAAGCCCCAAACCAAAGCCGGCAGATCCATCTTACCAGGAGGCACTGGGTTCCTTGGAGTCCAACCTCAAATGAGGGATACAAAACTTTGTACATTACCTAATGGAACTAGGTTTCAAACCTTTGTGGAGAAGGATCCCTCCCAAACCCCATCATACTAGATGGAATATTCTTCAGCCAGTATGCCTGCTATGAGACAGGGAATCAACAGGCTTATACCCCCGGACATTTATAAGAACAGATAATAGAGCTGATCTTAGCCAAAAGGAGACTGCTACATGATTGCTCTGTGAAGTGTTCATAGCATAAACTATTACAATCTTCTGAGTGTGCATGTTAATCCATGGAGTAGACTCCCCCCTCCCCACCTTTCCTTGTTCTCAAAGAGAAAATCTACCGGTTTGGATTTTGCTGACTGATCGCCTTTATTTCACTGAAATAGGTGATATCAGCATGAGCCTGGCCACCAATTTATATAGTTAAACAAAAAACATTGCTTAGAGGATACATTTTTTGTCCATATGTTGACCAAGCAAAACCAACACCTACGTATAAGAAAATAAAATGCTGTGGGTGGAGGAGCATATAGACAATGCAGAACTCCAGGGGAGGAATGCTAATCAAGGATGGGATGGTGTTATGTGGTCACTAATCATGTAGACCTTTTGTGTTAAGTAAAACCCAAAACATTTACACATTTAATCCCATTGAGAACCCTGCAAGGATGGTCTGGCTAATACCAAAAAACAATAGTGTGCAGTGGCCTACATAGTAAGGTTATAGTCATGGTCAAATGTAATCCACATTGATTTAACCACTTAAGGACCAAGCCTATATTTTTTGCTTGAAAATTACTTAAACCCCCAAACATTATATATATATATATATATATATATATATATATATATATATAATACATATATATATATATTTTTTTTTTTCAAGCAGAGACCCTAGAGGATAAAATGGAGATCGTTGCAATACTTTATGTCACACCGTATTTTTTCAGCTGTCTTACAAATGCAGTTTTTTTTGGGGAAAAAATACTCTTTTTTGAATTAAAAAAAAGAAAACCGTAAAGTTAGCCCAAATTTTTTCATATATTGTGAAAGATAATGTTACGCCAAGTAAACTGATACCGAACATGTCATGCTTTAAAATTGAGCATGCTCATTGAATGGCGACAAACTTTGGTACTTAAAAATCTCCATACGTGACACTTTAAAAATGTATACAGGTTATCCGTTTAGAGGTACAGAGCAGGTCTAGTGCTAGAATTATTCCCCTCGCTCTAATGATCTTGGCAATACCTCACATGTGTGATTTGAAAACCGTTTACATATGTGGGTGCGACTTGTGTATGCCTTTGCTTCTTTGTGCGAGCTCGGAGGGACGGGGCGCTTTAAATTTTCTAAAGGTCACCAGTTTAGAAACACAGAGGAGGTCTAGTGCAAGAATTATTGCTCACGCTCTAACGATCGCGGTGATACCTCACATGTGTGGTTTGAACACTGTTTACATATGTGGAAGCGACTTGCATATGCGTTTGCTTCTGTGCGCGAGCTTGGACAGATGGGATGCTTTAAATTTTTTTTTTCCTATTTATTTTACTTTTTATTTTTTACTTTTACACTGTCCCTCTTAAAAAAAAAAAATTTAGATCACTTTTATTTCAAGGATGTAAACATCCCTCTTTAACCACTTTAAGACCGGAAGATTTTCCTGCTTAATGACCAGGCCCTATTTTGCAATTCAGCACTGCATTAATTTAACGGACAATTGCGCGGTCGTGTGACGCTGTACCCAAATAAAATTGACACCCTTTTTTTTCCCACAAATAGAGCTTTCTTTTGGTGGTATTTGATCACCTGTGCAATTTTTTATTTTTTGCTCTATAAGCAAAAAAAGAGCAACAATTTTGAAAAAAAAAAAAAAACAATATTTTTCACATTCTGCTATATAACATTCCCCCCCCCAAAGAAATGTAATAATCACATTTTTTTAACATTTTAGGCCAATTTGTTTTCCGCTACATATTTTTGGAAAAAAAAATCGCAATAAGCGTATTTTGATTGGTCTGCACAAAAGTTATCGCGTCTACTAACTATGGGAAAGATTTATGTAATTTTTATTGTTTTTTTTTTTACTAGTAATGGCGGCGATCTGCGATTTTTTGTGGGACTGCCACATTTAGGCGGACAGATCGGACCCCTAACTGACATTTTTGACTCTTTTGGGGGTACCAGTGACATTACTACAGTAATCAGTGCTAAAAATATGCACTGTTACTGTAATAATGCCATTGGCAGGGAAGGGGTTAATACTATTGGTGATCAAGGGGTTAAATGTAAGCCTAGGGGAGTGATTCTAACTGTGGGGGGGTTGGGCTTGTGAGATGATCAAAGAGACCTGCGATCCTATATAGCAGGATCGCATAGCCTCTGTGATCATTGCAGGGAGAAGGACGGACGGACGGCTGTGTTTACATCAGCCGTCCGTTCTTCTCTGTCAGCGGGGAGAGATCGCCGGTGTCAGGCGGCAATCAGACACCATTGATGGGGCACTATTCCTCCCACTGACACCAATGATGGGGCACTATTCCTCCCAATGACACCATTGAAGGAACACTATTCCTCCCACGGACACCAATGATGGGGCACTATTCCTCCCAATGACACCATTGAAGGAACACTATTCCTCCCACTGACACCATTGATGGGGCACTATTCCTCCCACTGACACCATTGATGGGGCACTATTCCTCCCACTGACACCATTGATGGGGCACTATTCCTCCCGCTGACTCCATTGATGGGGCACTATTCTTCTCCCTTACACCAATGATGGGACACTATTCCTCCCACTGACACCATTGATGGGGCACTATTCCTCCCACTAACACCATTGATGGGGCACTATTCCTCCAACTGACACCATTGATAAGGCACTATTCTTCTCCCTTACACCAATGATGGGGCACTATTCCTCCCACTGACACCAATGATGGGGCACTATTCCTCCCACTGACACCATTGATGGGGCACCATTCCTCCCACTGACACCATTGATGGGGCACTATTGCTCCAACTGACACCATTGATGGGGCACTATTCCTCCAACTGACACCATTGATAAGGCACTATTCTTCTCCCTTACACCAATGATGGGGCAGTATTCTTCCACTGACACCAACCAACATTGTTACCAATGCCAGGACATTTTGTGCACCTACTGGCCACAGTCCGGCCCCTCTAAAGTCTGAAGGATATAAACTGACCTTTTATAGTTAGATAGTTTCGAGATCCCTGCACTAGAGGGATCCCCAGCAGGAGGAAGGTGGTCCTGATTTCCCCTATAGAGAGCTTGTTTTAACTAGGGATCACTAGAGTCAAATCCTGTGAGGAGGAATAGGAGGGCATGGCCAGGCCAAGCGGTGTGTGTCTAAGGACACACGCAGTCTGGCTCGGGAGTGCGTCTGTATGGGTGCCGCCTTAGCACTCGGATTGCTGAGGGGTGCTCGTAGGAGGAACGACGGAGAATGCCGGTCGGGGACTCCAGAAGAGGAGGTAAGGGACTGCTCTGTGCAGTACCATTGCACAGAGCAGGTAAGTATAACCTCTTTTTTATTTATTTATAAAGAAAACCTTTGCAATCACTTTATATTACCAAGATAGGCTTTCGGGTGTATCCTTTTTTAATCTCCTTGGACCTTAGTGGAAGGGCATTTGCCCCACAAACCTGTAGTGAAAATTTAACTGTTAGGGCAAATAAAAAAAAAATAACAAAGACAGTACAAAATTGTATTGTGGTAGTAAAACCATATTTCCACATAGTAACTATTCACTTCTCTACCATTCCTTTTATTTAAACATTGAAAACAATTTTTATTTTTTTATTGTTTATTTGCCAAAGAAAAAAAAAAATAAGTTATGCAAAAAAAATCAAAAATTGATTCAACTCTACTATTAAGCTAAGAAAACACAGCACACCACTTTCTTTTATTAACCAGTTCTGGCCCGGAAGCATTTTTCCCCCTTAATGACCAGGCCATTTTTTGTAATTCGGCACTGCGTTATTTTAACATAAAATTGTGTGGTCGTGCGATGCTGTACACAAATAAAATTGATGTCCCTTTTCCCCCACAAATAGAGCTTTCTTTTGGTGGTATTTGATCACCTCTGTAATGTTTATATTTTGCGCTATAAACAATAAAAGAGCGACAATTCTGCAAAAAAAAACAATATTTTTCACATTCTACTATATAACATTCCCAAAAAAAAAAAAATTTGAAAATCAAATTTGTTCATCCTTTTAGGCCAATTTGTATTCTGCTACATATTTTTGCTAAAAAAAAAAAAGTGTATTTTGATTGGTTTGTGCAAAAGTTATCACGTCTACAAACTAGGGGAAAGATTTATGTAATTTTTATTTATTTTTATTTTTTATTAGTAATGGCAGCGATCTGCGATTTTGCGGCGGACAGAACGGACCCCTAACTGACATTTTTGACACTTTTGGGGGGACCAGTGACATTACTACAGTAATCAGTGCTAAAAACATTCACTGTTACTGTAATAGTGAAACTGGCAGGGAAGGGGTTAACCCTAGGTGATCAAAGGGTTAAGTGTGAGCCTAGGGGAGTGTTTCTAACTGTGGGGGGAGGGACTTGTGAAATGACCATAGAGACCTGCGATCCTATATAGAAGGATGATTGAAGTGATCATTTCAGAGAGAAGAAAGATCCGCTGTGTTTACAACAGCTGACCGTTCTTCTCTCCCAGCGGGGAGCGATCACAGGTGCCCTGCGGCAATCACGGCCGCCGGCCTTGTGCATCGGCATCCCTGCTGCCTAGTGAGGATGGGAGCACACTGGCGGTGGCATGTGCTTGCCCCCCAGCACCACGTGCGTGACCGACATAGTACTACGTCATTTGGCGCAGCTGAGCCAGCCTGCTGCAGTAAAACTGCGGTGGGCGGTCGGCAAGTGGTTAACCGGTTGCCGACCGCCGCACGACTATATACTGCGGCGGTCAGCCCCGGCCAGGCAGAGTGACGTATCGGTACGTCACTCGCCTGTCACTGACTTGCGAGCCTATCGCGGGCTCGTTCACAGGCAAGTCAGTGCGTGTGACCGGCGGACTCGATGTCCGCCAGTCACACTGCGATCGCTCCTGTGAAGGGAGAAAAGACAGAGCAGCTTGTGTAAACAAGCTGCCTGTCAGTTCTCCCTGTGTAAAAGTGAAGATCTGACCGTTCTACTATGTAGAACGGTTGATCTTTGCTTTTACACCAATAGGAATGTCCCTACACAGTTAGAATCACGCCCCTAGGACACACTTAACCCCTCCCTCTCCAATAAAGTTAACCCCTTCCCTGCCAGTGTCATTTTTGCAGTAACAGTGCATATGTATAGCACTGATTACTGCAGTAATGTCACTGGTAACCCCAAAAGTGTAAAAAATGTCAGTCAAGGGTCCGATCTGTCCGCCGCAATGTCGCAGTACCGAAAAAAAAATCGCAGATCGCCGCCATTACGCGTTAAAAAAAAAAACACCAAAAATGACAAAAATCTTTCCCTTTGTTAGTAAACGCGATAACTTTTGCGCAAACCAATCAAAATACGCTTTTTGCGATTTTTTTTACCAAACATAGGTAGCATAAAACAAATTGGCCGAAAAATGTTAAAAAATTTTGATTTTTACTTTTTTTTTTGGGGAATTTCATATAAAAAAATGTGAAAAATATTGTTATTTTTGCAAAATTTACGCTCTTTTTTTGTTTATAGCGCGTGATCAAAAAATCGCACAGGTGATCAAATACCACCAAAAGAAAGCTCTGTTTGTGGGAAAAAAAGGACGTCAAATTCGTTTAGGTACAGCGTCGCACGACCGCGCAATTGTCCGTTAAAGTCACGCAGTAAAAAATCGCAAAAAAACCCCTGGTCCTTTAGCAGCCAAATCCTCCGGGGCTTAAGTGGTTAATATAGGCTGGCTGTAGAAAAAAACGTATATATTTCTGACTAGCCATCTTAGGTTTTACTTTTGACCTCTCTGTTTTTTGTCTGCTTTAAGGCCCGTACACACGATAGGAAAATCGGAAGTAAAATTTCGTCCGATGAAAGATCTGCTGATTTTCGGATCGTTATTATAGTGCTTTCGACAGCCAATTCCGATTTTTGGGACGACAAAAACCGGAAGTGCAGGCTATAGAATTTTTATTGTAGGTGAACACAGCGTCCGATTTTTGTTTACTTAGTACAGTTTTTGTCTGAAATAAATCATAAGAACAAGACTAGGCATGCTCAGAAATGAAAGAATACATACAGAACAATTCAACACATGACATCACTTCTGAAGTTGAATTCTGTTGTACGGGAAATTTCGTATGTTAAGTAACCTCTTCACTTTCCATATGAGATTAGCATGCAACAAAAAACTGAAGAAAATTAGTCCGATAATCTGATCGTGTGTACGAAGCTTTACCCTGAAGATGGAGATTCTCATTTTTTTGGAGTCTCCACCTCTTGACACCTATCAGAACCCTTTGAGGAGGGGAGGATTTAGTAAAACTGGCGCACACAGAATCTGGTGCAGCTGTGCATAGTCACCAATCATTTTCTAGATTTTAGCCCTGGTTCACACCGGCGTGACTTGTCATGCGATTTGACAGGTCCAAAACCCATGACAAGTCGCACAGTATTGTCGGCAATAGAACCGCTCAAATCGGAGCGATGCCGACTTTGCGGTGCCGCAACAATTTGAAAAAGTAGTTCCTGCACTATTTTTGGTGATTCATGCGTCCGGTTCCCTAATCTACATGCAGGGCCCTGGACACATGGAGTTCAATGGGGCTCTAATAGGCTAAAAAAAAGGGTGGGTTGGGGTCGCAGTGAGCCCACCCAGTTGTGTGACAATAGCGAATGAATATTCGCTATTGTCACACGGATCCTCCTCCTGGCCAATCAGGGAGCGGGTCCTGACACCCGTTTCCCGATTGACCGAAAGGAGAAGCCATGCCATTGGCCATTGAGGAAAACGAAGCAGCCGTTTGCTGCTGCTCCCTGCCTTCCCTCTATATGTCCAGGCAGGGTGAGTGAGTCGGGGGTGGGGGGTTATGGTGTGTGGCCTGGTGTGGTCCGGGGGGGTAGTATGTTGCCGTCCATCTGACGCCCCCCCCGGCCCATGGAGCACCAGCCGCCACATCTATCAGGACTCCTCTGCCTGGCCTTTTATGTGCTAAACATTTTTCCAACTGAACACCGGCTGGCAGGATCTGATACTACTAGCTGCAGGTAGATTTTAAATCCTGCGGTCTTTCCTCTCCCATTGCAGTAGTGAGTGCCAACACTTCAACCATCAGCCTGATTTGACATTTCAACAGGTGTGCAGGGGGTGATAGGAAATGAAAGATGAGTTCCAGGCAACCAACTAAACACGGTGTTGAAATACCGTTTTAACTATAATTCAGTCGGTCTTGTAGACCAGACATCGCAGTGGCCTTACTTTGCTCTACTGCAATTACCCAGTTTAGGTTTGCCCTATAGCAATTATACTGCTACAGGACGGCACCTGTGTGCCGAATCACGTATATATACAGGATCCGACACTTCCAGGTATGGGACGCACATGCACGCCGCCGGGGGCTTGCTCCCTCTTACACACAGCGAAAGCTGATCAGTATGTATCCCAGACTCGATCCCCGCCGGAACCCACATATTGTGAGAAAGTGCCGGTTCACACATATACCATGTGATGTCTGTCATCGCATTCGCAGTGCACTGCTCTGAAAATCACATATAATATCTGAGATAATAACAGATTGTATGGCTGAATTCCCATTGCATTTGGACCAAAGTCACACAGGACCCTTTTTTTGGTCCGCACCAGAATCGGATCACATGGGTGTTCACACTTATGCGATCTGATTCATGTCCGAATTGACAGTTCGCACTGCCATATGCGAACCAATCTGGGGGTGTTGTTAACTTTGGATTGACACCCCCAGCGATTCGCATATGGCAGTTTGAACTGCCTGCGAGTTGAGTGCGATGCGGGAACCCGCAGCGGATTTGCAGGGTTCCCGCATTGCATATTTGTCAACCGGCACGAAAAGACACAGAACTGCAATCTTCTTATGTAAACAAGGCAGATCGCCGTTCTGACAGGAGGGAAGGGATGGAATTTGAGTCCCTGCATAGCATTTCTTCCCCTATTAACTTCCACAGTTTAGAAAAACACCGGCTAGGCACACTGTTAACCCTTTGATCGCCCCTGATGTTAACCCCTGTCATTAGTACAGTGACAATGCATATTTTTAGCATTGATCACTGTATTAGTGTCACTGATGCCCAAAAAAATGTCAGTGTCAGAATGTATGCTGCAATATCGCAGTCCCACTATAAGTCACTAATTTCCGCCATTGCTAGTACAAAAAAAAAAATTGCATAGTTTGTAGACGCTATAACAAACCAGTCAATATACACTTATTCAGATTTCTTTTTTATTTTTAACAAAAAATATGTAGTAGAATACATATTGGCCTAAATTTATGAAGACATTTGATTTTTTACAATGTTTGTTATTGGATATGTTTCATAGCAAAAAGTAAAAAATATAGTTTTTTTTTTTAAATTGTTGGTCTTTTTTTGTTTATAGTGCAAAAAATAAAAACTGCAGACCCTCAAAAGAAATCTCTCTTTGTGGGGGAAAAAGGGACATACATTTTATTTGGGTACAGTGCTGTCAGTTAAATTAACGCAGTGCCATATCTCAAAAAATGGCCTGGTTAAATCTTCCGGAGGTCAAGTGGTTAATACAACTTGGTCACCAGCCCATCGTCAAGCTGCGATTAGAAACTCTACAAAAATATATATTAAAGCTTTTATATTTTCCTGCATTTTTAATTGTTTCATTACTGATACAAACTTGGATACCTTTAAAAAAAATAAAGTAATAATTATTTTGATGCAAACAAAAATCTGGAAAAATCTGATAGAAACATTTATTCGGAAGTATCTGTTTGTGCCGTTGGGATGCTGATAACTGGGATTGTAGTATGAGGGGCTGTAAAGGTACCAGATTTTTTTGTTTGCTCTTTGCCAAATTCATGGACAGGACTTTTCATTTCAGGATTCCCAAGCATTGGAGATGACCATGATGAATTTATGACGTGTGAACTCACGTTGTCACCTTGTTGTGTTCTGTTGTCTTGTCTGGGAGAAGACGTTATCTTCTCTGCTTGGTGAGTCTGGATTTTGACTCCCTGTGGATGTATTTCCGCTGGCAGGGAACTTTGTCTTCCTTTTCTGGCCTCCAATACCAGGGGTCTCGTGGTAAGAGTGTTGGGAGAATTATCACGTCTTCTCCCAGATCTTGGAAAATGTTTCATAAGGTGAGACTCTACAGCTGGAAATAAACTGCCAATCTCTGAAGAGCCTTGTTGGTGTCCTGGTGGCGATAGAGGTTTTGAGATAGTTATGTAGCTCCATCTTTGCATTTCCACCACACTGTTCGGCCTTGGCATGGATGATCTTGCACTGCTTGAACCAGAAGGCTTTGAGACTTGCTGTGGCCTGGAATGGGAACCTCGGTCATAGTCTACTGTCTTCTTGGGGTTGACTCCATTTATGACTGTTCCCAGCTGACTAAGCTGAGCCCTTTCCTCCCAAGCCAGGCCAGGTTTTGGGCATTGTTTGCTTTCCTGCCAAATCTTTTTGACTTCTCTATACCTGAACTGTCTGTCTGTAGGCTCTTTCTCTTCCCTCACTAACTCAGCCTTCTGTTTTGTCCCATCTGAAGATAAAAATTGTATATTAAACTTCACATTAGCCGACAATGACCTTTTAACGGTTTTGTTCTTTAAAGTGGAAGAGGGTGACTTAGTTTGTCTATTAGTCATTAGGTCCTTGGAGTAGTTCGTATTGTCCTGAGTAACTGAACTCGTTCCCGTTGTAGGCCTTACACTATCTGCTGGCCATTGGCTGCTGAAGAAATGGATTTGCTTTGCAGGAACAAGCTTTTGTAAGTCAGACACTGTACTGAAGAAGACAAACATGTTTTCCTTCTGGTATGTTTCTGGCTTTGTGTCAATTGCAGTCTGGAAAATAAGGATATACGTAAATAAAAGTATGATTTCAGTGAGCATTTAACAACCTCAATATCAGGCCAATTCTGACACTTCTCTCATACATGTGAATATTTGCATTTTTTTGTTTTGCTAGAAAATTACTTAGACCCCCAAACTATCTATTTCTAAGCAGAAGCCCTAGAGAATCAAATGGGGTTTTGCAATTTTTTTATGTCACACGGTATTTGTGCAGTGGCTTTTTCAAACGCAAATTTTTGGGAAAAAATGCACATTAATGAATTCTAATGTACAAAAACACAATATAATAGCCATTTTTTTTTTATAAACTATAAAAAGATGATTTTCCACTGAATAAATAGATACCAAACACCCGTTGAATAGCGACAAACTACAGTACTTAAAAATCTCCATAGTTGAAACTTTTAGACCCCAGATCTCTCATCTGCCCTTAAAAGCATCTGGTCAAACTGAGATGAGCTTGATCAGATCCTGTTAAGCTGGTAATGGTTTGAAAACCTCAAACCAAAACTGGAAAAATATCCTGGTCGTTTCCAGTTTCATAGACCATAAAGATGATTGAGGAAGTTTTGGTCCTCCTTCATCTCTATGGTCAGCCGGTGGCTTCAGTCTCTGGCTTCCTGGTGGAATGGGAGAGCCCAGAAAGGCAGCGGAAGGTGGTGGGGACCCTTTCCACCACATGTAAAAGCAATTAGATTGCTTTTACATGATTCAGCATTACCGGCTGAAAAGATTGATACTGATGTCATGACTGCAGCTGCAGCCATTGCCCTGGTATAATCACTTCAACCCGAGGGCGTATGGGTACGTCCTACAGGAGGGAAATGGTTTAAGCTGAATTCCAAGTATGGTTTTTATTACATGGTTACATTGGATAAGTAGCATTGGTTACATTGAAGCATTGTAAGTATACATATTCCATACCTATGGGACTGCTGTGGAAGCAGAGAATCACAATATACTCATTGCTTTTACAGTGTTCAACATTACTTTCCAGGTCCAATACTGAGCATCCGCTCTTTTGTATAGTGAACAAGGGTTGTTGCTCACTCAGCATGGCTGCCATTCACAGAACACTGTTTATTTTCAATGATAATAAGGCGTTCTCTGATTGGTTAGGTGGAGAGGTAGGGTGCTGACATCATGATCCCCACCTTGTCAAGTCAGAGAATGCCTTGTATTTATTGAAAAAACACAAGGTTTTCTGTGAATGGCAACCATGCTGAGTGTTTACTATGCAGAACAGCAACCAATCGGCACAGGACCTGGAAGACCACAGTAAACACTGAAGTGGCGGAAAATACAACAGTAATTCTCAGTTTCCACGGCGGTCCCACACCTATGAATTATTGCTATTACAGTCTGGAAAATAGTTATTTGATCCCCTGCAGATTTTGTAAGTTTGCCCACTTGAAATTAAGAAATGAAGGGTCTATATTTTTTTTTATCTTAGGTGTATTTTAAAGCATACAGACAGAATATCACAAATAAATCACATGATACAAATGTTATAAATTGAGTTGCAGTTCAGTGAGTAAAATAAGTATTTGATCCCCAAGCAAAACATGACTTAGTACTTGGTGGAGAAACCCTTGTTGGCAAGCACAGAGGTAAGACAACGGCTTGGGGGTCACATGTATTGCACTCGGTACAAGATTAGAGATTTTTTTTGTATAAATTGTGGTGTCTCTTTTGCAGACTTTGGATAGAAGTAGCAGGTGCAGAAAAATTGGGCTTTGGGTGTTGGTGGTGCCTTTACACTGTAACCCTATGGAGATACTCTTGATTAATGCAAGAATTGCCTTGCTGTAAAGAATTGAAATGTGATGGCCCCGTCAAAAACAGTTGTGGAAAAATTGGTCTTTGGTGGTGCCTTCATCCCACAACCTTCTAGAGGCAGAATAACCTGCTCTGGCAGCTGCAGTGGACTGCGCACTAGTGTCAACTTGGGTCATAGAGGATGAGGATGGTTTAGTAAGCCAGTCCACCACCTCCCTTGCATGCTGTGGCGGGATAGCATGGGCAACATCACTAAACAGCGGAAATTATGCTTTGTCTGAGGACAGACCATGTCCACCTTTGCCTGTGGACACAGACACTGCTGGGCCCCTCATAGTGGCATGGGAACATCTGCCTCTCCTGGTTGGCCTTCCAGACATGATGACAGGGGAGGGGGGAGAGGATCTTATTACCCACATTTAATAGAAACTGGGAAATGTATGATTGTATGCACTTTATTGAATGAAAAGTGGTGTTTGGTGCACTTTAAATTGAGGACTGACGCTGACAGTAATGAAAAAACTATTAAAAATAAATAAATAAATAAAAGGGGAACACCAGCGTCACAGTCAGAAAACTCTGGCTGACAATTTAAAAAAAAGGGGGCAGGCAGGGGACAAAAAAAAAAAAAAACATGCAGCTACCAAAAAAATAAAGGTGTATAAAGCACTGTATATAGCACTAAAACACTGCACTACACTAACACTATACTGACAACACACTATACTGACACTATAATAGCACTACACTAACACTACACTCAGAGTCACAATCAGTGAACACATTAACTCGCTAGTAGCAAACTGAGCCCTGCTCTATCTATCTTCCACTCCAACAACGCACTGCAAAAGCTTCCCTTGGAAAGGATCCTTTTATAGTGTGGGGTGGGACTATAATCACTGAGCCGTGATTGGATAAAGTCATCATCACTTTGTCCAATCAGGGCTCTGACATTGCTCTGTGCCCTTATCAGTAAAGCGGTGCAACACTTCATCCAATTAGGGCCCTAGAATGCACTGTGCAGCACGCAGTGCATTGTGGGTCACTCGGCGAGCAAACAATCTGCCAAGCACCCCGAAAATGAAGGTGTTTGCTGAACAGGCTGAACTTTCGCTTGGCCCAAACCATTCGCCTAACACTCATGATAACTAATTACCAATAGGTGTGCAGTTAGCATCGCTCTGTGATATCCTATCAGTACCAGAATGCATACCTTTAGTCTGCACTTATATAAAAAAAATCAAAAAAGAGCTTTTAAACAAATACAAAAATGAAGGAACACTATCATCATTTAAATGTTACAAAGAATATAATAGAATATGTAAAAAGGAAATCAAGGATGCAAAAATTCTAAACGAACGACAGATTGCAAATAGTAGGACAAACCCCCAAAAATTCTTGAAATATATTAACAGTAAAAAAACTGAAGTTTGAGCATGTAGGCCCTTTACAAAATAATCTGGAGAGGGTGACTGGGGACAAAGAGAAGGCAAATTTATGAAATACTTTCTTCAGCTCTGTGTATACAAAGGAGCATGGGGGAGCTCATAACCATAACGGGGATGGTATTTACACAGCCCTAAATGATACATAATGGCTCAAAAGTGATATGGTCTAGAAATATTTAGACAGAATAAAGCACCTGAACCTGGATGGCATACACCCACGGATCCTAAAAGAATTGAGCTCTGTCATTTCAAAGCCATTGTTTCATTTTTATGGACTTTTTTATGGGACTTTTCATTTGACTAGAATAGTACCACTGGATTGGCGTAAGGCCAATGTGGTGCCTATATTTAAAAAGGGATCACAGTCTTTATCAAGTAACTATAGACCAGTTAGTTTAACTTCTAAAGTCGGGAAGATACTGGAGAGTTTAATAAAAGCCCACATAGATGAGTTCTTGCTGGAAAAAGTATTTTACATAACAGACAGCATGGATTCATGAAAGACAGAAGTTGTCAGACAAATCGGATTTCTATTTATGAGGAGGTAAGTAAAACCTTGGACAGAGGGATGGCTGTGGACGTAGTATACTTGGATTTTGCAAAAGCGTTTGACACAGTTCCCTACACACGGCTAATGTGTAAGGTAAAGTCTATAGGCTTGGAAAGATCAGTTTGTAAATGGATAGAAAACGAAATACAACTAAAAGTGTATTCAGAGAGTAGTGGTTAACGATTTTTATTCTGAATGGTCTAAGGTTATCAGTGGTGTACCCCAAGGTTCAGTGTTGGGACCCTTACTTTTTAATATCTTTATAAATGATATAGGGTCTGGGATTAAAAGTACCATTTCAGTCTTTGCAGATGACACCAAGCTTTGCAGTGAAATAAATTCCTTACAGGATGTCTCCAACTTACAAGTCGACCTCAATGCACTGTTTCATTGGGCAACTTTGTGGCAAATGAGGTTTAATGTTGATAATTGTAAAGTTATGCACTTGGGGGCTAAGAATATGTATGCATCATACATACTAGGGGGAGTGCAACTGGGGGAAGTGAATGGTGGAGAAGGATCTGGGTGTTCTGGTAGATCAAGCACTGCGCAAACTGTTGGTGCTATATAAATCCTATATAATAATAATAATAATAATAATAATCATAAGCTTATTAATAGCATGCAATGCCAAGCTGCGGTTTCCAAAGCAAGCAAAGTCCTTTCTTGTATTAACCGAGGCATGGACTCCAGAGAGAGATATAATTTTGCCCCTGTACAAATCATTAGTAGGACCTCATCTGCAATATGCAGTTCAGTTTTTGGGCACCAGTTCTCCAGACATCAGGGAGCTGGAGAAAGTGCAGAGAAGGGCAACCAAACTGATATGATGCATGGAGGAGCTCAGTTATGAGGATAAATTTGAGGAACTGAATTTATTCTCTCTTGAGAAGAGGAGATTAAGGGAGGATATGATCACCATGTATAAATACATAAGGGGTCTACATAGTCCCATCTGGGGTGTTTGAAATTTTGTCTCTTTCAACCAGGGACTTTTTACAAGCGCTTGCCAAGGCGAGTATGAAGAATAAAAGCCTTAGAAATTCCCTTTCCTCATGCCTTAACTAATATGTGTGGCAATCATTATAAAAAACAAGCCCCAGTGGCCTAATGGATAAGGCACTGGCTTCCTAAGCCAGGGATTGTGGGTTCGAGTCCCATCTGGGGTGTTTGAAATCTTGCTTGTCTCTTTCAACCAGGGACTCTTTACAAGCGCTTTTGCCAAGGCGAGTATGAAGAATAAAAGCCATAGAAATTCCCTTTCCTCATGCCTTAACTAATATGTGTGGCAATCATTATAAAAAGTCCCCATTACAACAACAATCTTATAGGGGAAATCATTCTCCTTACTTTGATGATGAGGTCGATTCTAGAAATATGTCTCCTTATAATTATAACCAATCCCAACCTGGGCCGAGTCATCGTTGGGATTTTCCCAGAGAAAATCAAAACGGGAAGAGAGGTCCCGACCAAAGAGAGGCACCAGAGGGGGGAGGCGCAAAAGGAAAAAGACAACGAACCTAACTCAATCAGGTATATTCAATCTAAGTAAGGTCCAATTGTCAGAATCAGAACTATATACTTTGGATAAAGGACTTAAGTTTGTTCCCCCTAGGTCCATGAACAAATTTAGCACCTTCATAGACATTCAAAAATGTATAAGGAAAATGAATGTTCAAAGATACATCTTGACCAACCCTCGCCCAATTACTTCCGACAATCATTCCACAGAGATTTTCCATTCCGGATTGTATAACCCTTCATCATTTAATCCCCCAGGGCAGATAGCGCCAGCTGTCACAGTTTTTAGGGATTTAGTATTAAAGGATTTGGCTTCATTGCCTCTTAACCATTTGCCGACCGCCGCAAGTACATTTACTGCGGCAGTCAGCCCCGTGCAGGCAAAGTGACGTAGTACTACGTCGCTCGATCCCGCCGTTCTGGGACGCGCTCCCACCGCCGCCGATGACCTGATTGGGTTCAGAACCGATCAGTCATCAGGTCCAGGCCAATGATTTTTGGCCTGGACCTGTTGATCAGTCCTGCCCAATCAGATTCCATGCTGAGCCTGTGTAATGTAAACACAGGCTCAGAAAAGACCCGCTCTCCCCTCCCATTAACCTTTTTGGATTGGGCACATATAGCCCCCAATTGCCCCCCCCCAGTTAACCCCTACACCCCCTGTCACAACACACACTGTATACAGTATATAGCATTTTCCTATATACCCGTATAAGTGTGACTTGTGACCAGGTTTAGCGCTTGCGGTCGTTCCTTTTATCCTTAGGATACCCGCCACCCCCTCCCAATAAAGATTTAACCCCCTGATCCCTCCTGATCCCCCCGATTACCCCCAGTTAACCCCTTCCCCCCTGCCACATTGCACACTAATACAAACGTAATATGCTGTTTCTCTGTATTTTGTATTAGTGCGATTGTGACTTGAGTTAGCGCTAGCGACTTAGTTTCTGTCCCAAGTAGGTTTAGGGTCCCCGCCACCCCCCCCAATAAAGATTTAACCCCCTGATCAACCCTACACCCTCTGTCACAACACACACTGTATACAGTATATAGCATTTTCTTTATACCCGTATAAGTGTGACTTGTGACCAGGTTTAGCGCTTGCGGTCGTTCCTTTTAGCCTTAGGATACCCGCCACCCCCTCCCAATAAATATTTAACCCCCTGATCCCTCCTGATCACCCCCAGTTAAGCCCTTCCCCCCTATCACATTGCACACTAATACACATGTAATATACTGTTTTACTGTATTTTGTATTAGTGTGATTGTGACTTGAGTTAGCGCTAGCAAGTTAGTTTCTTTCCCAAGGAGGTTTAGGGTCCCCGCCACCCCCCCCCATAAAGATTTAACCCCCTGATCCCCCCCTGATCACCCCCAGTTAACCCCTTCATTGCCCTGTCACAGTGTCACTTTTATAGTGTACAGTTTTTTTTCTGATCACTATTATTAGTGACACAGGTGACATTAGCTAGTGTTAGCGTCAGTGTAAAATAGTTAGAAATAACCCCTTGATTATCATCTGATCAGAACTATACTAGCGTCCCCATAGTTTAGGGTTCCCAAAACGCGGTGTTTGCACGATCAGCACTGATTCCTGCCAGCACATGCGTTTAACCCCTTCACCCAGCCCACCCCACCCCACCCCACCCAGGTAAGTGTAGTAATCAATAGATTACTGTCACTTACAAAAAAACACAACAGACAAAACCGCTGTGTTAGAGTCAGGCCTGATCCCTGCTAGCATTAGCAGTTTTTTTTGGTAGAGGTTGAAATAGTCCTTGACAACCAGGTGCTTTTATTACCTGTTAGTCACACTACTGTATCGGTAAATTTAGTTAACTAAAATGACCAAATATTGGTACAGTAGTGCAGAGGCTTACAGTATACTGACCATGTCAGATGAAAGCGATGGGGAAGCCTCACTGGCAGAATCAGGGTCAGTATACGAACCTGATGGCAGCAGCGGCTCCCTGACAGATAGCTCCGACGACATATGGGTCCCTGTTAGACCCAGGTGTACCCGACTCCATTCTGGAGTTGTTGAGATGCAGGAATCGCAGGGTGCTCGTATGGAGCAGAGTGTCAGTACTAGTGCCGCTCATCCTTCTGGTGGCCTGGCATGCGCCAGCGGCCTAGTACACCCCGGACCTAGTACAACCAGCGCTGCAGTAACACTTGGTGATGTGGCGAGTCCCATAAGTGCAGTTGAAGCTGGTGCAGTGGCTAGCACGAGTAGTGGCCCGCAGCCACCGCGTATTCGAAAACAGGCCCATAGTGCCCTCCCTGATGCGCTGGCATATCTCAATTGGTAACCCACTGATTCTACAGCGCCAGTACTTCCCCCATTCACTGCCCAACCTGGAATCCAAGTGGAGACAGCTGGTTTTACGCCCCTGAAATTTTTTTGAGCTGTTCTTCACGGAAGATCTTTACGGATCTATTGTGGATCAATCAAATTTATATGCACAACAATTTATTGCCGCCAACCCAAATTCGCCCCTTGCCAGACCATTCGCCTGGAAACCTATAACGGTTCCGAATTTTAAAATCTTTCTGGGCCTTTCCCTCCACGTGGGCATAACAGTGAATTGCGGCTATATTGGTCCACTATATAAGGTAGTTTGTTTGGAGTAGTATTTGTGTAGTCTATGTACGTGCCCGTGTTGTCTGTGTGTGTTTGGCTGACTTAACCCAGAACAGCATATAAACAAAGCATTCTGTATAGGTCACAGAAAAAAGGAGGTTATCTGGTCAGCAAATAATATAGCGGGCTCATAAATTTATGTGAACATAGATATTTATTTTGAAAAAATTGGAGTTGTATTAATATACACCCGTGCAAATGAATGAAGTCAGTGAATACAATCAGTGTGTAAAACAAGAAACAAGACTAACATAACATGTAACAGACAGTGACAAAAACCGGCCGGTGTTCCGTGAGAATTACCTACCCGTGAGAAATCCTACCCCTCGTCACTTCCGGTGCACGGCACTGTATGTAATGCGGCGGTTACATTAAAATAACTGTGCTGCAATATGACTCATCTCCGCTCCTGTCCCGGTCACTTCCCTGCTATCGGCAAGTAAATATAAAAGCGGCGGCGGGTGTATGAAAACATACATCACGGAGCCGAGAGCCGCTTTTATATTTACTTGCCGAGAGCAGGGAAGTGACCGGGACAGGAGCGGAGATGACTCATAGTGCTGCACAGCTCGTTTATGCCAACGAATGGTGCTTAATCACCTAGCAGCAACGCTAAGCATACCCTCTCTCTCCCTCAAATGCTGCAACACTGACTGAGATACTTTCAGCCCTCTCCCTAAAGAGTCATTTATAAAACGAAAAACTAAAAGCACAAAAGAGTGATCTTACTGGATCCAACACTCAACACAATTGTGCAGTACGGCCACCAGCCCCACTAGCGACCCACACCCCCCTAAGGAGCCTCTTCAAGAATTGCCTATACTGTAACCATTTGATTAATTGCTAATTATATATTCTTGATGTAATATTTTTGCCGGCCGGTTTTTGTCACTTTCTGTTACATGTTATGTTAGTCTTGTTTCTTGTTTTACACACTGATTGTATTCACTGACATCATTCATTTGCACGGATGTATATTAATACAACTCCAATTTTTTCAAAATAAATATCTATGTTCACATAAATTTATGAGCCCGCTATATTATTTGCTGACCAGATAACCTCCTTTTTTCTGTGACCTATACAGAATGCTTTGTTTATATTGGTCCACTAGCCCACTTCACCATATGCGCATGTACTCTGCTTCCATGTCCAGGGCGAGATACGAGCAAATTCTGCGATTTATGCATTTCAATGACAATGAAATCTGTCGTCCTCGGGGAGATCCTTAATATGATCGGCTCCACAAAATTCGGCCCCTCATAGACCACTTCAATCAGCGGTTTGCAGCCTTGTTTACGCCCGAAAAAGTTGTCTACGTTGACGAGTCCCTGATTAAGTTTACTGGCCGCCTTGCTATGAAACAGTACCTCCCCAGCAAGCGTGCCAGATACGGGGTCAAGCTGTACAAGCTCTGTGACAGGGCCACAGGCTATACAGTTAGTTTCCGGGTCTATGAGGGAAAAGATAGCACTGTGGAGCCCCCCCAACTGCCCAGACTACATAAGGAGCAGCAGTAAGATAGTTTAGGACTTGGTGTCACCCTTATCCAGAAAGGGGTACCATTTGTACGTGGACAACTTCTACACAAGCGTGCCACTATTTAGTCACCTTCTTGAATTACAAATTGGCGCATGTGGCACCATGCAACCTAATCGCCGGGGCTTCCCCCAACAGCTTGTAAATTCCCGTCTTAGTCGGGGGAGAGAGCCTGCTTGAAAACGGACAAATTGCTTGCAGTGAAGTGGAGGGATACACGGGATGTTTTCGTTCTGTCCTCCCTTCACGCAGACACGACCTCTGTGTCCATGACTACAACCTTAATATGGGAGGGGGTGGACCTTAACGACCAGCTTTTGGCGCCGTATTTAGTTGCCCGTAAAGCTAGACGCTGGTACAAAAAAGTGTCTGTTTATTTATTCCAATTGGCTATGCTGAACGCCTTTGTCCTATACAGGGCGTCAGGACGAACTGGATCCTTCCGAGAATTCCAGGAAGCGATCATCAGTGCCTACCTGTACCCAGGAGGTATGCCTGCCCAACTTCCCCTTCCAGATGTAGTGAGCCGGCTGCATGAGAGACATTTTCCACATGTCCTCCTGCGTACCCCTACCCAAAGACACCCCCAAAGAAGATGTCGTGTCTGTAGAAGGGGCGGATGTAGGCATGACACCCGCTATTATTGTCCCAGATGTCCTGACCAACCTGGTCTCTGCATCGAGAATGTTTCGAGCGCTACCATACACTTGTAGAGTATTAGTGTAGGGTACAGCACGACATAGTGTAGGGCACACAAACACAGGATCTCGAAAGATGTTCGATGGCTATCGACATTTTAAGAGACCCAAGCTGGAAAATCGCAGTTCACAGAAAAAAAAGTGTTACAAAAAAAATTAAAAAATCCAAAAACAGTTGTCATGGCAGTCATTTTTTATGTTCTTCTACTTTTCCTACTGTACTTTTACTGTACTTTGTTTTTCATTCTTTTGCTAACCTGTTTCTCTTGCAGGTACCCGTCGGCTGCCACATTGATTTTATATATTCTGACACAAACAGTGTTTGCGCACAGCATATATGGATACCTCTGATGGCAGCAGCTGTGGTAGGCTGATTTCACCACTGCAGTTAAAATACCTTTAGGTATACGTGGAATATTGTCATGTATACCCACCATTAAATTCAGTTGGTGGCTGTTTGGGCAGTTAATGGTGTGTAATACTACACAATATTCCTGTGCTGATTTCTGTTAGGTTCTCTTTTTTTTTTCGTTCAGCCCACAGGCTGCATGGAAAAAAAAACCTACACTATATGCCAAACAAGGACCAGCAATGTACTGGTACGTTGCTGGACTTTGAGTGGTTATACCAGGATGATGCTTGCAGATTTAGGCATCACCTTGGTATCGTTTTTTACAGCCAGCGGTCGGCTTACATGTAAAAGCAATCCTAGCGGATAATTGGCCGCTAGACTGCTTTTACATGCAGTGGGAGGGGACTCCCCCCCCCTACCGCCGCCTTCCGTGGTTTTTCTCGGGCTCTCCTGTCCCACCGGTTAACCCGAGAGTGCAGCCGGTGGTTCAATTATCTAACCATAGAGCTGATTGGAGATGAGAATGGCTCCAATCATCTCTATGGCCTAAGATACCGGAAGCTACGAGTATTTCATGACTTCTGTTTCGTCAGAAATAAACAGCGCCATTGGGAAATAGGGAAAGTATTTTATCACACCAGTTTAGATGTGGTCAGATGCGTAAGGTCAGAGGAGAGATCTAGAGTCTAAAAGACCCCAAATTTTTTAAAAAAAGAGTACCTGTCACTACAGATTGCTATCATAGGGGATATTTAAATTCACTGTGATAACAATAAAAATGATAAAAAAAAAAAAAAAAAATGAAAGGAAACGTGTCAAAATAACATTAAAAAGAAAAATAAAAAAAATAAGAAATCAAGGCCTAATCTGCTTGGACAAAGCAGATTATCACTGCGAAATACAGAGGATCCTTGGTGATCAAGAAACATATATATTGCTTGCCAATAATCCAACTACTCAATATAAGAAGGAATTGGTTGAGCTAATTGAGAAAGGTTTCAGAAAGACCATACTTAATAAAAAAGAAAAATCTTTTCTAATCCCTTCAGCACCGAGAATTCCCGTGTTGTATTATTTGCCCAAAGTGCATAAAAATCCCACCCAACCACCAGGACATCCCATCGTCCGTATGATAAATTCCATAACTTCTAAAATTGGTAAATACATAGATCACTATCTACAACCACTAGTCTGCAAGAATCCTTTATACATTAAAGATACAAAAAATACCATTAATATTCTTAATAATGTTGAATTGGAAGGCCATTGTCTAATTGTAACAGCAGGTGTTAATTCATTATATACCTGCATACCTCATTATTTGGGCCTAGAAGCGGTGGACCATTTCCTACAAAGAGACCCTTTAATATCTTCTCCTCAACGAGAATTTATTTTGGACCTTTTATTATTTGCCACTGGGCATAATTATGTTTGGTGTAATGGCCAATTCTTTCTTCAACAGAAAGGTGTGGCGATGGGGGCAAAATTTGCCCCAAGTTTAGCCAACTTATTCATGGCTAAATGGGAGGAGGATGTCCTCTATCCCTTACAAAGGCCAGAGCTGATCCTTTGGGTCCGCTATATAGACGACATTCTCCTCCTTTGGAAGGGTAATGTTGAATCTTTAGACTCTTTCATGGCCCTCTTGAACCATAATAATCGTGGCATACAACTCTCATATGAATCCAGTGAAACTAAAATTAATTTTCTAGACCTGAAAATCATCAGAGACAATAATCGTTTAATTACTAATACTTATTTTAAATCCACCGATCGTAATTCATACTTACCAATTAACAGTTGTCATCATAAACCATGGAAAGTGTAAAGAATCCACGCTGATGGAAAAATAGAGGAATGAGCGGCTGCAGCCTACCTTAAAAAAAAGGTTTATGCCTCTGAAAGGGGCAATGTACCAATTGAGAAATAGAAAGGGAGGAAGGTACTTGGCGCTGCCACACTGGTAGGGTGTAAATAAATAAATGTAGGGAAATAGATATGAATGATAAGTATTAATATCTCTCCAAGGAGTGGTGTAAATGGTAAAGTGCTAGATGCAATATGATACAATAAAAGTGGAAAAAGTGCAATAGAGGAAAATGCACAATAAAATCATATGTAAACAAATTAATATGCGAATAAATGATACAAATATCCCCAAATTGATTGTCTAATAAAGTGCAATGGTGGTTAGTGTAATGATAATATAAAGTGACTTTATGCTAGAAAATACAATAAAAAATAAGATAAATGAATTTAATTAAAGTGACAGTGCTCCTTAAAAGGAGGAGGAAGGATGGGGGTGTCACCAAAAATGGCAAGTGAAGGAATGTGCCCAATCAGTGAATATGACAAGTCACATAAGGTGATAGGTGAAATAGGTGTAAAGGATAAATAAGGTGTGTCCCAAAAAGAAAATGGGCAAAAGTGAAAGAAAGTACAGATATGATAATAGCCACAAAACAAAGTGTAACAAGTGGCGATATAAAAATAACAGTTCAAAAAAGCAGCTGAAAGTCCAATGACACTTGTATAAAATGATGGGTGTCACATAACAGAAAAGTGACTACATAGGTAAGTCCGTGTGAAATTAAAAGTTCAGAATATGAAGAGGATGACAACCATCCGGTCCCAAATTTTCATGGAATAAGGTGAAACTCTTCAGAAGGTGACGCGTGCTGGTGAATCCTGTGTCCCCCTAATGAATTGCGCACTCACCCGAAAATGGTACCCCTGCAGGGGTAACACGCGTGGTAAATATCAAGGGTAAGTCTCCTCTGACAGCATCAATAAAAGGATACAATGCTAATGAATTAGATCTGACTATCTCTGAGGTTGCTAGAAGGGATAGATCCCAATTATTAGCTGATTCCAATCCTAATATTACTAACTCTTCAAATTTTGCAAAGTGGTCTGTATTTACAGAATACTCCATTCATCATAAACATATCAAACAAATTCTCAAAAGACATTGGGATATACTCAAAAATGATAGAGTCCTGGGCCCTGTCATTCCGGACAAACCAGTAGTTACTTTTAGAGGGGCACCGTCCCTGAGGGGGAAATTGGCTCCAAATGTACTAGATCCTCCCAATAAGCCTCAGTTCTTCACAGATCTGATTGGCCACTTTCCTTGTCGTAAATGTAGAGTTTGTCACCTAAATCGTGATAAACATAGAAAATTCATGTCTTTTGAATCTACCATCACTATTTATGACATTAACTTCTTTTCTACATGTACTACAACTTATGTTGTATATCTCCTTACATGTCCCTGCAACAAACAATATGTAGGGCGTACTACCAGGCAATTTTATATTCTTGTCAACGAACATATTACAAATATCAAAAATAATAAAAGTAATCATAATTTACCCAAACATTATTCCAGATATCACCACAGCGATCCGAAAGGCACACTATTTCAGATCATAGATCGGTATACGGCACCATGGAGAGGTGGATCCAGAAAGATAGGTGTCTCACGTCAAGAGACATATTGGATATACACTTTGAAATCCTATTCACCATTTGGTTTAAACATTGAATGGGATATTAATTCTTTCATTAACACAGCTTAATTATATGCAATCATTTGATATTCATGTTCTCTTTCAGTAGGCTACCTCCATGTTTATTGTCCCATTCTTCATCCACAATCCCTTACCAGATTTTTTTGAACAGTCATTTGGTTATGCTAGTTTAAAATTTATTCTGTCATCTATTTACCCTATATATGGGTTCATTGTCCTCTGGTCTATTTATTTTAGTTCTTTTGTTCACTTATCGTTTCTCCCCCTTCTTATCATTCACATAGCAGGTATTATTAAGGGTTTTTTTACCCATTTTTTGTATTTAAATTTTTTTTTTTATATATTGCCATATATATTTTATATCATAATGTTTTATTACAATACTGCGGATTGAGGGTTTTTTTTAAATATACTTTTTGTTTTTCTTTTAATTCCCAAATATACACATTAAGCGGTATGATATACAGTATATATATAACTTTTTGCCAACTACTTAGGTTAATACAAATCCTCTGTGGTTTTTTCCATATTAATAATCAACCTTTTGATGTCTTTATCAATAATTCCTGATAGATTGTTATAAATCTCAGGATGATAAATATAATTCCCGGCCACGGTTTTACCGGAACCGGAACTAGCATGCCGATCGTTATATATCCTTTTCTTATGGGTATTTAATATCATGCAAGAAGTTAGTCCCACATTTTCGTGCATTAAAATACATTTTTTTGTGATGCCCGTATCGGAGAAATGTCCATCTCTTCTCTTGGTTTCACACCACTAAGGACGCACATCTCTATACCCCACTTCCTGTAGCAAACCGGAAGTGTCCAAGTCTAATCAGAAAGAGGCTGAAACTCACGCCACCGCCATCCCGGTGCAAGCCAGCCACCCACATCCACAGGCCCTGTACCAGCCAGCCACCCACAGGCCCTGTACATGCCAGCCACAGGCACTGTACCAGCCAGCCACCCACAGCCCCTGTGCCAGCCAGCCATCCACCACAGGGTGCTAGACAGTCAGCCACCCACCCACCACAGGGTGCCAGCCAGCCAGCCACTCACCACAGGGTACCAGCAAGCCAGCCATTAAGCATTAAACAAAAATTAACATGTTCAGTACTAGATTTGTGTCAAAAATTGTCTTTATTTTTCAAGACTTTCTATGTACAAAATATCGGCCGATAGGTTGTGACCAAAATATCGGTATCGGCCCTGAAAGAAACCATATCGGTCTATCCCTATTACTAATATTTATATGCAAAGTTTAAGCAGGGAATATTTGAATGCCTCTCTGGAATCAGGAAGGAACTTTTCTCCCTGCTGGAATAAATTGGATCATGCTTTGCTGTTTTTTTTTTTTTGCCTTCCTCTGGATCGACTGTGGGTGAAGGATTGTATGTTTTTTTTTTTATTTTTATTTTTTTTTCCCTTTTATTGGTTGAACTAGATGGACTTATGTCTTTTCCCAACCTGACTTATTATGTATATGGTCACTAATCTGCTCAGTGAATCTCAGGACCCAAAGGGAAACATGATGACATACTATAAGATACAATATAAATGATGTCCCTCTGTTTACCTCAATGTGAGCCCCGCGTGTCTTCTCTCTGGGTGTAATCACTTTCACATCGGATTTTATCAATTCATCATCAATGCTCAGAGAGACTCTGTCCACATTTGTAATATTTTGCCTGTTGTAATACAAAATAAATTCATTGTTATTATTATTACGTTTATACATCTGTCATCTGTGGCACTGTATGGATAGCTTCAGACTTAACATACAGTAATTGTTACAATCTGACTGTACAATCTCCTTTAGGCCCCTTTCACACTTGTGCGACTTGTAATGTGATTTGGGACTGCAAAATCGCATGACAAGTCGTTCCTCATAATTTCCAATGAGTACCATTCATATCTGTGCGACTTGAAGTCGCACCGACTTCAAAGTAGTCTCTGAACTACTTTGGCACGATTTCGATGCGTTTTGAGGTCCAAAGACGTTCAAGCCCAGTCAAACTCGCATCAAAATCACGTCAAAATTGTGGCAAAAAAAAAGTCTGAGCAAAACCGCTGTAAAATCGTGTGACTTTGAAGTCGCACAAGTGTGAAAGGGGCCTTAGTCTCAGTTCACACTGGGGCGAGATGTCAGGCGACTTAGTCCCTGACAGGTCGTGCTCCATTCAGTGCAATGGAACTGTTCTAATCGGAGCGACTCAAGACGCTCAACTTAGAAAGAGGTTTCTGCACTATTTGGGGGTGACTTTGGAGCGGCTTGTACTGACTTTTATTAAAGAAGCCGTGCTGAAGTCGCACTGTACGGGGCAGCTTCAGAGTCGGGTGCCTTTGAGGGCGTCCCAGTGTGAACCGAGCCTAAGATCTATGAACAACTATATTGTACATGAGTACACTGATTAGATACAAACTGTTTGGATAGTTTAGGTAGGTCATGGCACACAGTTTTGGTAAATCTTAAGCTGGGTACCCACTGTCCGAAATCGGCTGGTTCAGCAGGAATCGGCCAGCTTTCCATTGCTGTGTACAGCAGTCTGTCCTACAGAAGCTGGTTTAACGACTGGCTTTTGTCGAAAGGTAAAACCAGCATCTGATCAGCACTCACAGCCAATGGCTGCGACCTTTGATCAGTGTATTCTGGCCTGTTGTGCCAGAATACAACAGCACAGCAAGAGAGATTGTTGCACCAACATGGCTTTTGCATAGCCATGGCTATGGCTATGCAGTGTGTACCAATTTTTGTAACCGTCTATAATGTAAAGACTTTGATATTTGCCGCTACAATCAGTCTTGCTTCTTTTGTTCGCTGAGATAAGATAGCCACATAGAGAATGCATTGTTTTCAAGGAGAAGCCAATTTGTAGGTGGAGTAGAGGCTGTTCACTGAACAATCTGCATGTTCACTTTGAAAAGTGCTCTTCACTAAGGCCTCATGCACACTAAGTCCCGATTCACATTAGTGCGATGACAGATATCGCATGTGATTCTCATCGCACTGCTCTGAACATCACATGAGACGTCTGTGCGATGCAAATTTAGCCATACAGATTGTATGGCTGAATTTGCATTGCATTCGGACAGAACACGCACAGGACCCTTTTTTGGGTCCGCAGCAGAATCGGATCGCATGGTGGTTCACACCTTTGCGATCCGATTCATGTCCGAACTGACAGTTCACACCGCAATATGCAAACTGATCTGGGGGTGTCGTTAACTTTGTATTGACACCCCCAGCGATTCGCATATGGCAGTGTGAACTGCCTGCGATTTGAATGCGATGCGGGAACACGCAGTGCATTCCCAGGGTTCCTGCATTGCATATGTGTGGACCGGCACTTAAGCTGATATGCAGCTGCAAGAAAAAGTATGTGAACCCTTTGGAATGATATGGATTTCTGCACAAATTGGTCATAAAATGTGATCTGATCATCATCTAAGTCACAACAATAGACAATCACAGTCTGCTTAAACTAATAACACACAAAGAATGAAATGTTGCCATATTTTTATTGAACACACCATGTAAACATTCACAGTGTAGGTGGAAAAAGTATGTGAACCCTTGGAGTTAATAACTGGTTGAATCTCCTTTGGCAGCAATAACTTCAACCAAACGTTTCCTGTAGTCAGGGCCGCTGATAGGGGGGGACCACCAGTCCTACTGTAGGGGGCCCAGGCACACAAGGGGGCCCCAACAGCATTGGGAATTGGTGCAGTTGGGCGGAGGAGCAATTACAGAAGGAAGCCCTGTGTGGCTCTATACAACAGCTGAAAGCCAGTTTCTCCCACTCCTGCCAACTTTCAGCTACTGTAGGGAGAGACACAGACACATGGCATCGTTCCTGTAATTGCTTCTCAGACACTGATCCACTTCCCTGTTCTGCCTGCTTCTGATCCCCCCTATTTTTAGTGAAAATATTGTCTTGATATATTGGGGGGGGGGGGGGGCCTGCCAGGTAGGCTGTATGGGGCACTGTGATTTTTAACAGCAGCCCTGCCTGTAGTTGCAGATCAGACGTGCACAACGGTCAGGAGTAATTCTTGACCATTCCTCTTTACAGAACTGTTTCAGTTCAGCAATATTCTTGGAATGTCTGCTGTGAATCGCTTTCTTGAGGTCATGCAACAGCATCTCAATCGGGTTGAGGTCAGGACTCTGACTGGGCCACTTTAGAAGGCGTATTTTCTTCTGTTTAAGCCATTCTGTTGTTGATTTACTTCTCTGCTTTGGGTCATTGTCCTGTTGCAACACCCATCTTCTGTTGAGCTTCGGCTGGTAGACAGATGGCCTTAAGTTCTCCTGCAAAATGTCTTGATAAACTTGAGAATTAATTTTTCCTTCAATGATAGCAATCCATCCAGGCCCTGATGCGGCAAAGCAGCCCCAAACCATGATGCCCCCACCATCATACTTCACAGTTGGGATGAGGTTTTGATGTTCGTGTGCTGTGCCTCTTTTTCCCCACACATAGTGTTGTGTGTTTCTTCCAAACAACTCAACTTTGGTTTCATCTGTCCACAGAATATTTTGCCAGTACTGCTGTGGAACATCCAGGTGCTCTTGTGCAAACTGTAAACGTGCAGCAATATTTTGTTTGGACAGCAGTGGCTTCCTCTGTGGTATTATCCCATGAAATCCATTCTTGTTTAGTGTTTTACGTATTGTAGATTCGCTAACAGGGATTTTAGCATTTGCCAGTGACTTTTGTAAGTCTTTAGCTGACACTCTAGGATTCTTCTTCACCTCACTGAGCAGTCTGCGCTGTGCTCTTGCAGTCATCTTTACAGGACGGCCACTCCTAGGGAGAGTAGCAGCAGTGCTGAACTTTCTCCATTTATAGACAATTTGTCTTACCGTGGACTGGTGAACAGCAAGGCTTTTGGAGATACTTTTATAACCCTTTCCAGCTTTATGCAAGTCAACAATTCTAAATCGTTGGTCTTCTGAGAGCTCTTTTGTGCGAGGCATCATTCACATCAGGAAATGCTTCTTGTGAAAAGCAAACCCAGAACTGGTATGTGTTTTTTATAGGGCAGGGCAGCTGTAACCAACACCTCCAATCTCATCTCATTGATTGGACTCCAGTTGGCTGACATCTCACTCCAATTAGCAAAACAAACTGAATGTTCACATTCCAAAGTGATTCTTAGTATATCGATTGGACCTGTGTTTACTTTAAATAATCATATACAAGGCAAAATTACAAAACAGGGTTTGCCAAAACATTATTTTACCCAAATGCAGGAAACACGTTTACACAGTATTTACTAACATTCACTTTACTAGCTTCACCTTTAGTAAATCCAACCCTATGCCTGCAAGTCAGGTAATTTTATTTTTTTATGGGACAAGCTCGCCCCCTGCTGGAATTGTCTTGCACTGATTGAAAGCATCCAGTAGTTTGTGTGTGGCTGGTGTGCAGTATATTTGCTGACCAACTGCCATAAATATATCTGGGCTTTTTGGAAAATGAATTCTATTTGCTTTAATAAAAAAATGAGGTTTATGAATGTATGCAGCTCTACAAATGTCTGCAAAAAAATATGCCATTCTACCTGGATTTGCTGCACATGACAGCACATGACAGCCAATGATATATTGAAAGCGATCCTGTATGTGCAGATTTTCTGAATGGGCTTGCAACCCCATATGTCTCATATGCCTATGCAGCACCTAGCAGAGTCTTAGGCCCCTTTCACAGGGCAGCCATCAGAAAATTTGGGGCCCCTTACAAGGCTTTAGGCCTGGGCCCCCCAGGCTTGACCACCAACATTCCCCAGGGCCTCGCAGTGCCCCTGCCCCCACATGAAAAGAATGCACCAAGGGCAGGTGCTCCTCCCACCCCTGCCATCCTCTGACTCTGCCGGATGGCTGGGCCCCTCAGGATGCCCGGGCCCCCTACTTATATATTGGCTGTACCCCCCTGATGGCAGCCCTGCCCTTTCACAGCGAAGGTAACTCACAGAGGGGTTGCACTGCAGTTTTAGTGCAGGTTAGCTGTGAAAATCTCAACCATGGAGAAACTAATCCATACTTTTCAGAACAGACGCATCCAATTTCATAATACCTGGTCCTGTTGGATCCACTATAAAACTACAAAAGAGAATGCTGCTCACATGGTGTGACTGTGTATATGGGAAGGTCAGGTACTGTTGTTAGAGGGCGATAGGGCTGACTTGATGGGTCTCTGGGCTTACAGTCAGGGTCTCTATTTGGGCTACTCCTTGATTGAGGGGTACTTTGTGAGGTTGTATTGCTGCTCTCTATAAGGCAGCATAGCCTTGGAAAGCCCTTTGCGTGAGGGTCTCCCCCACCCCCTTCTCTATTCTGTGTGGTTTTGGTGGCTTCTCGCCTTTCCTTTCCTTGCTTCTTCCCCCCTTCTTCTTCCCCCCCCTTCTCTTCTCTCCCTACCTCCCCCTTCTTTGTCACCCTGCCATCTTTAATTGCTGCTTTTTAGGTTCCCCCTATATTTAGAGGAACTCCACTGAGGATGAACTACATCTTACCTGGTCCACCATGTTGGGGGCTTTCTCTTGCCCCTGTGTCAGCCCTTGGGGTAGTCCTGTCTGGTATCATGCTGCTGTTTTGCTCTGGATATATTTTATAACTAATAAACTGCTACATTTTCGTTCTGTCCTGAGGAAGCAGTTGTTATCAATGAAACGTGTTGACACTGAAAGGGCGCTTCCCCAAAACCCCCTTTTCTATAGCACCTAGTATGAGATGAATATATTCTCTGGAGTGTTTGATAACCCTGTGTAGGCTGAATTTTTGGTGTTTAGCATCCTACTCCATGTTGTATGCGATTAAAGTGGGCATCAAAATGGGATGTTCTTAGAAGTAACAAGAATTTCTATGGATTTTAAGGCCAGCCTTAGTAAAGAAAGTCAAGAATTTACAGAGTAAAACTAGTTTAGTATTTTAAAATAATGTTGAACTTGCTTTATTGTAAGGTGGATATATTACCTGGAGTCACATGTAAGTTCCATGGTGTTGCCAGTACTGCAAATGTTGTGCATGTCAAGGCAAACTAAAAGAAAAAAAAAAAGGGGGTATTCAGGATATCTCTGAAATATAAGTACATTTCCCCTTTTTAAAGTGTAACTAAAGGCAAAACTTTTTTTTTTCATATTGAATAGGTTAAGGGAAGGTTATACCCCCCCCCCCCCTCAATGTTTGCCATCTGTGTCCCATTGGGGAGATTTCCCTTCACTTCCTGCCCCACAGCTAAAACAGAAAGTGAGAGGAAATTGCTCCAAAGTGAAGGAAAACAAGACTAGTGTCCCCACTGGAAAATGTCCCCTCTATTACTGTTCTGATGTAAACCCAAACATTGGGATTTTCTTTCACTTTTACTTTCAATGATAATGGTAAACAGGACAGATAGAGGTAAACCTCCCTAACCGGGGCACAGACAGCAATAAAAACAGACAGGGGTCCTAATCCCTCTCAACTTTAATAAAAAAAAAAAAAAAAGTTTTGCCTTTTGTTACACTTTAAAATGTTGCAAGTACAGAAAAATAGCTGTTGATCTGTGAGAAATCCAGTGTGCTCTCAACACCCTGTTAGGACTGAGGACACGGTGCCTTTGCTGGACTGAGGTCCCAATCTGTGTTATCAGCCCTGCCTGCTGGACTACAGACCTCTGCCTATCCCCCACCCTCCCTGTATATATATCTACAGGCATATATTGATTTCTTTACCCAGGAAAAGCATGCAGCTGCTTTGACTCCCAAGAATCCATCCACACACAGTGTGTTAGCAAAGACTGATCTGGGAGACTTGCCTTTGTCATTAGAAATCCATCCCCCAATGGTTCCCCCTGCAAGACTTTTACAAGCCTGGTAATAAAGGGTTTGAAAGCAATAAAAGCTGTTTATCACTACAGAAGCAATGTAAAGGGAAAATATATGTGGGGACATGCTCTAAGAGGGAAGGGGGAGGCTTGGGGGTAACTTTGGGTAATTCCTGGACATATACTTTAAGTTTATGCTGCAGTGGTGACATTACACCTTATTTATATCTGCTAAGGCAGTGGTCTCCAAATTGTGGCCCTGGGGCCAGGTTTAGCACTTAACTTGCCTCGATCTGGTCCTTGGAGCACTATTCCATCCATAACTGACACCAATAATGGGGCACTATTTCTCCCACTGACACCAGTGGTGGGGCACTATTCCTCCCACTGACCCCAATGATTAGGCACTATTCCTCCCACTGACACCAGTGATGGTGCCCTATTCTTCTCACTGATCCCAATGATGGGACACTATTCCTCCTACTGACCCCAATGATGGGGCACTACTCCTCCCACTGACACCAGTGATGGGGCACTATTCCTCCCACTGACACCAGTGATGGGGCTCTATTCCTCTCACTGATCCCAATGATGGGACACTAATCCTCCCACTGACACCAGTGATGGAGCACTATTCCTCCCACTGCTCTTAAAGAGGAAGTAAACCCTTCTCTGCAACTTTTACCTATAGGTAAGCCTATGATAAGGCTTACCTATAGGTACTGTAAATATCTCCTAAACATGTACCGTTTAGGAGATGTTTACCTTACATGCAGCCAGTGAAATCACTGGCGCATGCGCTCTGAAGGAACGGCCGCTGGTGCCATTCCTTCAGAGCCCCGTGCCGTGACCGTCGGCTCCCACGCGCGTGCGTGGGAGTGACGTCACCGCGGCTCCGGCCAATTAGATGGCCGGATGCCGCGATCCCGGAAGACGGGCGACTGAACATGTTCAGTCGCCCTTCATACAGGTAAGCGGGCGGCATGGCGGGGGCTCGTTCTAAGGTAAGTATTTTATAATGACCTAGTATGCGATGCATACTAGCTCATTATGTGTTTCGCTTTCAGGTTGAAAAAAAACCCATTTTTTTTATGGGTTTACAACCTCTTTAATGATGGGGCACTATTCCTCCCACTGACGCCAGTAATGGGGCACTTTTCCTCCCACTGAACCCAATGATGGGGCACTATTCCTCCTACTGACGCCATCAATGGGGCACTTTTCCTCCCACTGAACCCAATGATGGGGCACTATTCCTCCCACTGACCCCAGTGGTGGGGCACTATTCCTCCCACTGAGCCCAGTGGTGGGGCACTATTCCTCCCGCTCACACCAATTATGCGGCACTATTTCTCCCACTGATACCAATGATGGGGCACTATTCCTCGCTCACTGACCCCAATGCAGAGGCGTGATTAGAACCTTTAGGGCATCAGTGCAAGAAACCATGAAGGGCCCCCCGACCCCTGGCCGAAGGCCCTTCCCTCTGAGTCTGGGGCCCCTACCTCTGAGCCCAGTGGTGAAACGCCAGGGCCTGGTCGTAAGAGACATTTGAGATCCTAGTAGTTCCGCCACTGGTGTCAGTAGTTTTTTATTTTTTACCATTTTATTTATTAATGTTTTTTTACAATATTATTTTGTATTATTTTTTAAAGAATTTTTAGGAGCCCCATTGGGAGGGCTTTGGTGAAATATCTGGGGTCTAAACAGGCCTCTTATGTTTCACCTTTGAAACAGAGAAACGAGATTGAGGACACAACCCTCAATCTTCTCTGCAGTTTTAGCTGCACTGAATGAATGGACAGGAATAGCTCTGTACACAGTTTGCCGTGCATCCAGAAACTGAAGCATATTAAACACAGTTTATTACACTTCAGTTATGAATGGAGAGAGTCAGTACTTGGTACTGACTCTGTAATCAGGCAACGAAGGGGCCGGTAAAAGAAGAATTTACCAGCCCCTTCCCCACTCTCCATCCTTAAATATCCCCAGAAGCGGTGGGAGAGGGGAGGGGGAAAACCCGACAGAGCTGTGGGGGAAGAGAGGAGGCAGAAGACAGTACAGGGGGGACCAGAGAAGAGCACAGGGACTGTAGAAAAGCATGGGAACTAGAGAAAAGCACAGGGGGACCAGATAAGAACACAGGGGGGACCTGTAGAAGAGCACGGGTACCAGAGAAAAGCGAGGGGGGGGGGTCTGAGAGCACAGAATTTGCCAGAAAGATCACAGGGGAGCCAGGAGAGAGACTCACAGGCAGCAGATGGAAGTCGGACAGGAGGGGCAGCATATAGAGGAACTAATGCCCTCCATGTTCCTCTTGTGGAAGGGAGAGAAGGAGAAGCAGCCATTCAGTGGGTGCAGGAGGAACATGGAGGGCATCGGTTCCTCTATGTGCCGCCCCTCCTGTCCAGGTGTAGGAGGGAACCGCACTGCTTCCAGAACCAGAAGGGGTGGGTCACAATGGTGACCCCTGTAGTTGCACCCCTGGGCTGCTGATATTCCATCCAAGATGGTGGTGCCCAAATGCAGTCTTTGGCTTCTGAATGTCTACACATAGGGGAGGCTTTAACTGGTAAATACCATGATCAACATAAAAAGACTTTCTTTTTAATAAATGGTCTGGTGACTGGGCATCTTTAATTTGATTAAACTTTGAAGGTAATTTTTTTCATATACAGTATCTCACAAAAGTGAGTACACCCCTCACATTTTTGTAAATACTTTATTATATCTTTTCATGTGACAACACTGAAGAAATGACACTTTGCTACAATGTAAAGTAGTGAGTGTACAGCTTGTATAACAGTGTAAATTTGCTGTCCCCTCAAAATAACTCCACACACAGGCATTAATGTCTAAACTGCTGGCAACAAAAGTGAGTACACCCTTAAGTGAACATGTCCAAATTGGGCCCAATTAGCCATTTTCCCTCCCCGGTGTCATGTGACTCATTAGTGTTACAAAGTCTCAGGTGTGAATGGCGAGCAGGTGTGTTAAATTTGATGGTATCGCTCTCACTCTCTCATACTGGTCACTGGAAGTTCAGCATAGCACCTCATGGCAAAGAACTCTCTGAGGATCTGAAAAAAAGAATTGTTGCTCTACATAAAGATGGCCTAGGCTATAAGAAGATTGCCAAGACCCTGAAAATGAGCTGCAGCACGGTGGCCAAGAACATACAGAGGTTTAACAGGACAGGTTCCACTCAGAACAGACCTCGCCATGGTCAACCAAAGAAGTTGCGTGCACATGCTCAGCGTCATATCCAGAGGTTGTCTTTAGGTAATAGATGTATGAGTGCTGCCAGCATTGCTGCAGAGGTTGAAGGGGTGGGGGGTCAGCCTGTCAGTGCTCAGACCATACGCCGCACACTGCATCAAATTGGTCTGCATGGCTGTCGTCCCAGAAGGAAGCCTCTTCTAAAGATGATGCACAAGAAAGACCGCAAACAGTTTGCTGAAGACAAGCAGACTAAGGACATGGATTACTGGAACCATGTCCTGTGGTCTGATGAGACCAAGATAAATTTATTCGGTTCAGATGGTGTCAAGCATGTGTGGCGGCAACCAGGTAGGGAGTACAAAGACAAGTGTGTCTTGCCTACAGTCAAGCATGGTGGTGGGAGTGTCATGATCTGGGGCTGCATGAATCCTGCCAGCACTGGAGAGCTACAGTTCATTGAGGGAACCATGAATGCCAACATGTACTGAAGCAGAGCATGGTCCCCTCCCTTCGGAGACTAGGCCGCAGGGCAGTATTCCAAAATGATAATGACCCCAAACACAACTCAGAGATGACCACTGCCTTGCTAAAAAAAAGCTGAGGGCAAAGGTGATGGACTGGCCAAGCATCTCTCTAGACCTAAACCCTATTGAGCATCTGTGGGGCATCCTCAAACGGAAGTTGGAGGAGCACAAGATCTCTAGTATCCACCAGCTCTGTGATGTCGTCATGGAGGAGGGGAAGAGGATTCCAGTGGCAACTTGTGAAACTCTGGTGAACTCCATGCCCAAGAGGGTTAAGGCAGTGCTGGAAAATAATGGTGGCCACACAAAATATTGACAGTTTGGGCCCAATTTGGACATTTTCACTTAGTGGTGTACTCACTTTTATTGCCAGCAGCTTAGACAATAATGGCTGTGTGTTGAATTATTTTGAGGGAACAGCAAATTTACACTGTTATACAAGCTGTACACTCACTACTTCACATTGTAGCAAAGTATAATTTCTTCAGTGTTGTCACATGAAAAGATATAATCAAATATGAAAATGTGAGGGGTGTATTCACTTTTGTGAGATAGTGTACATACACTGCATATGTAAACACTTTCTTTTCTAAACTGGCACTCCAAGCTTTTGGAGCGGGGAAGACTTAGCACCTCCATCACATTTTGCTGCTATTTTATTCCCTGTTGGTGAAAATTCCCCCTCACTACCTGATCACCTGAACCCAGGGAAAGGTGATCTCCTGGTACTTAGGTTTCTTGAAGAAATTAAGGCATACTTGTTCAGGTGACCATTGAAGTTAAACCCCAGACTGATTTTTTGCAGCATCAATAATCATCAGTTACTGTACCTGACTATTACTTCATAGATAATCTGCCAGTTTGCCAGCAGGGCCTGGGGACTAGGGATGTGCACAGATGCACATTCCTAGTTCCTTGCTGCAACAGTTATTCACATTCTCACCACATGGGGCACTGTGCATGTGGAATTAGAAAAGATCTATTGCAGTCACAAGGTGGTTAAGCATAGATTATCTAACCCACTGGTGGTGGTGATCTGGGAGATACAATTGAAACATCCTGAAGTGCCAGTATGGGCAGGTTATCCTCCAGACACAGAGTGCCCAGCTTCGGGACAGAGTCCACCTACAAAAACAAAGGCAATATTGGTCAAGAATTCCAATAAAGCTACAAATCGATTCCCTTCAATGGCTGTAGTTACCGAAGGGAAACAAGGACAGTCTCATTTATGGGAAATTTAAGCTTATTGTTTTCTAACAGTACTAAAATACCACCTTGTAGACATGTGCAACTCGTTTTGGGACGAATATAAATTCAGACAGAATTTTGGTTATATGGATACATGGATACCTTCGAATCTCTTGGGCCCCGTTCACATTAGGTCGCTCCGGCTTAGGGGGCGACCTGTGAAGTCGTGTGCAGCGCGGCTTTGGTGCGACTTGCACGGACTTCACATAATGGAAGTCAATGCAAGTCGCCTCCAGGTCGCCCCCAAGTAGTACAGGACCCTTTTTCTAAGTCGGAGCGACTTGTGTCGCTCCTATTAGAACGGTTCCTGTACTACACAGTAGGAGCGTGAGGACCGCGACTTGTCAGGCAGACAAGTCGCCTGACAAGTAGGATCAATATGAATGGAGTCTTAAGGAAAAAGTAACAGATTTTGTTGAAATTTGCTTAGTTTTGTTTCGTATATTCATTTTCTAACGAATTCCAAATTTTCAGAAGGACTTGAATTCGGATCAGTTGAAATATGATCAACCGATTCGAATTCTGTGTAAAGAATAGCTGGTTGTTAAAGAGGTTGTAAACCCACTTTAAATGCTTTTGCCTATATGTAAGCCTATATTAAGGCTTACCTATAGGTGCTATATACATCTCCTAAACTTGCACCGTTTAGTAGATATTTACAGTGCATGCAGCCGATGACGTCATCGGCGCATGCGCTCTGAAGGAACGGCCACCTGTGCCGTTCCTTCAGAGCTCTATGCCGTGAACGGCGGCTCACGCACAGATGCGCGGGAGTGATGTAATCGCGCCCCGGCCAATCAGATGGCCGGAGGACGCGAACAAGGAAGCAGGACGGCCGGACATTTCCGCCGCCCTGTCGCTGAGCGGGCCGCACTGCGAGGGCTTCGTTTTAAGGTAAGTATTTCATAATGAGCTAGCATGCAATGCATACTAGCTCATTATGCCTTTGTCTTTACAGGTTTTTTTTTTCTAATTTTTTTTATGTGGGTTTACTTCCTCTTTAAGGAGCATGCCGGGAAGCCAGCCCCCCTCTAACAAAACCAATGACTCACCAGCTGTCAGCGGGCTTCCCCACTGACAGATGAAATGTACACAAAAGAATGCCGATGTTCTAAAATTTCATCGGACCTGTGAAAATTCCGGACCCTCGTCACTTCCGGTGACACTACGTCACCACCAGCTGGTGCGAGCCCCGGTGCGCATGCGCACAAGACATTTTCCAGGTCAGATTAAATTTTAAGACTTAGCGAACAGCTGACTGAGAGGAGGTGGGGCTGAGGCACCGGGTATGTGCGGGTCCACCAACTCCGCTTCTGGGTCTATGCGTTCCAGACATAGATCTTTTTTTTGTTGTGTTCTTTTCTATCATTCCACACATTTACACACATTCCCTTTACTTCAATGGAACGGAAAGGCGGACACTCTTTTTTTTAGCACATACCAACACACTGTGCAGGGGACCAGAAGCACTGCATTTTTCCATGATGCATTTCCCTTTTCTGCTTAATATAAATACTAATTATGATTACAATGGATATTAAACATTTTATTATTTCTCTCGATGTGTGTAAGGGAATGTGTGTAAATGTGTGGAATGATAGAAAAGAAACAACAAAAAAAAGATCTATGTCTGGAACGCATAGACCCGGAAGTGGAGTTGGTGGACCCGCACATACCCGGTGCCTCAGCCCGCCTCCTCTCAGTCAGCTGTTCGCTAAGTCTTAAAATTTAATCTGACCTGGAAAATGTCTTGTGCGCATGCGCACCGGGGCTCGCACCAGCTGGTGGTGACGTAGCATCACCGGTAGTGACGAGGGTCCGGAATTTTCACGGGTGCGATGAAATTTTAGAACACCGGCAATGAAAAATGCAGACACAAAAACAGGATGGGGGTCCCCTCCAATCCATACCAGGCCCTTTGGAGAGTTTTCCCATTGTATAAGAGATAGTACATTGTTCCCATTAAAGTGGTAGTAACCTGCGCTTTGCAGGCCTTTTTTTCTCTGAGAATAGGTGCATACTAGCACATTATGCAATTGTCTTATAGGGGAAAGTTTTTTTTTTTTTTACTGCAGCTGTTTACAACCACTTTAACCGCTTGCCGACCGTATACTTTATATATACGTCGGCAGAATGGCTCTCCCAGGCAGAGTCACGTATCGGTACGTCACTTGCCCGGGAGGAGTAAGGGGGTGAGCGCGCCGCCGGTGTCGCGCTCCCGCCCCCGCTTATCAGCAAGGAAGCTGGCGCGTGTGTCAGGCGGCTCCGATTGCCGCCTGAGACTCTCGATCTCCCCCCGCTGAGAGAAAAGGACGGACGGCTGATGTAAACACAGCCGTCCATTCTTCTGCCTGCAATGATCATAGAGACCATGCGATCCTGCTATATAGGATCACAGGTCTCTGTGATCATTTCACAAGCCCAAACCCCCACAGTGTGAATCACTCCCCTAGGCTCACATTTAACTCCTTGATCACCAACAGGGTTAACCCCTTCCCTGCCAGTGTCATTATTACAGTAACAGTGCATATTTTTAGCACTGATAACTGTAGTAATGTCACTGGTCCCCCCAAAAGTGTCAAAAATGTCAGTTAGGGGCCCGATCTGTCCGCCGCAATGTGGCAGTCCCGCAAAAAAACGCAGATCGCCGCCATTACTAGTAAAAAAAAATAAAAAAAATAAAAATGACATAAATCCTTCCCGTAGTTAGTAAACGCGATAACTTTTGCGTAAACCAATCAAAATACGTTTATTGTGATTTTTTTTTTACCAAAAATATGTAGCAGAAAACAAATTGGCCTAAAATGTTAAAACATTTTTTTTTTTTTGGGAATGTTATACAGCAGAATGTGAAAAATATATATATATATTTTTTCAAAATTGACGCTCTTTTTTTGTTTATAGCGCAAAAAATAAAAATCGCACAGGTGATCAAATACCACCAAAAGAAAGCTCTATTTGTGGGAAAAAAAGGACATCAATTTTATTAGGGTACAGTGTCGCACGACTGCGCAATTATCCGTTAAAATAACGCAGTGCCAAATCGCAAAATAGGGCCTGGTCATTAAGGGGGGGATATCCTTCCGGTCTGAAAGTGGTTAATTAGCTCTGGTCATGGAAGAAGGATAGGACTTTGCTCAACCTCACCTCACTCTGCCAATTTCTTCTTCTGGTTGCAGAAACACATCTTGTCTTTTCAATCTTCTTCGATTTTCTCTCTCTGGCTGGGACACAGCCTGCTTTTAACACACAAAACATTGCACAGATCCGTCACACTTCCCATCTGGTTTAATTTCGCCTCAAAACAAAAGAATTCTCAGTGCATTTCAGTTTCTTAACTTCACTCCCCCTTACCTGTTATCCACGGTTGTCCTTAAAGCGGAGTTCTGGCCTTAAACACCTTTTTTAACTAAAAATACCCCTATAATACGAATCCATCGCCCTTTACAGAACCACTATTCTCATACTTACAAGGTGTCCAGTATTGGATTTTAGTCGAAATCTTACTTTTAAAAACGCTGTCTGGGCGCGGCCATCTTGGATGTGGGCATCTGAAGCCGCAGTGTAATCTGCTGTGTCCTTCTTCCTGATTCCAGGGAGTGTTCTGGGAGTTCTTCCTGATTCCGGCCTCCTGGGAGTGATGACAAACAGCTCCCAGGATGCAATGCAAAGGCGGAAGTGATGTCGGTGGCCGCGGCCACAGAGGGGGGAGAAGGAGGAAGTACAATCAAAAATGCCCTGAAAATAAGGTAAGGGACCCCCGAAAAAAATTGAAATTTCCCAATTGTTGATCAGCATAGCGAGCACTCCAGGAATCACTAAAGTTGCAAAATAGGCCGGAACTCCACTTAAACCACTTGCCGACTGCCTAACGACGATTTACGTCGGCAGTCAGACCCTCACAGGCAAAGTGACGTAGGTCTACGTCACTAGCCTGTGAGGCTCTAGGGAGCGAGCGCGCGCCCGCTCACGGACCCCCCCGCGCGAGTGACCGGCGGACCCGATGTCCGCCGGTCACTCGCGATAGTCGGTTACACGGGAGAAAGGCAGGCGGCTAATGTAAACAAAGCCGCCTGTCATTCTCCCCTGTGTAACAGCAGAGATCATACGGTCCTGCTATGTAGGACCATTGATCTCTGCTGTTCCTTAAAACGCAACATCCAATCCAATCACAATTAGAAGCACGCCCCTAGGGACACACTTAACCCCTCCTTCTCCAATAAAATTAACCCCTTCCCTGCCAGTGTCATTTTTACAGTAACAGTGCATATTTATAGCACTGATTACTGTAGTAATGTCACTGGTACCCACAAAAGTGTCAAAAATGTCAGTCAAGGGTCCGATCTGTTCGCCGCAATGTCGCAGTCCCGCAAAAAAAAAAAAATCGCAGATCGGCGCCATTGCTCGTTAAAAAAAAAAAAAAAAAAGAGAAAAATCTTTCCCTTAGTTAGTAAACGCAATAACTTTTGCGCAAACCAATCAAAATACGCTTTTTGCAATTTTTTTTTACCAAACATATGTAGCACAAAACAATTTGGCCGAAAATATTAAAGAATTTTGATTTTTACATTCTTTTTTTGGGGAATTTCATATAAAAAAATTTGAAAAATATTGTTATTTTTGTAAAATTGTCGCTATTTTTTTGTTTATAGCGCATGATCAAAAAATCGCACAGGTGATCAAATACCACCAAAAGAAAGCTCTGTTTGTGGGAAAAAAAGGACGTCAAATTCATTTAGGTACAGCGTCACACGACCGCGCAATTGTCCGTTAAAGTCACGCAGTGCCGAATCGCAAAATAGGCCCTGGTCAGGAAGGGGGTAAAATCTTCCGGGGCTTAAGTGGTTAATACTCACCGGCCCAGTGGATCCAGTGTGGATCCAGTGTTGTCCTGCTGTGATCCGCCACATTGCTGCCATACACCTTGTCCAGCGCTACCATCTTTCTTCCTGACATAATTTATTAATGGGTGCCTCTACCTGGTTCAGGTAGCCCTGACTTATCAATAAGCTTGATAAAAGGGCAGAACCCGAAACGCGTTTCCTGGAAACCTCACACCAAATAGAACACTCCAAATGGTGCCGAGCAGCCACAAGGACATCACTGCTTTGTACACTTAGGCGGGTTCTCTTTCCTTGGAACTTGCACTGGAGAGCGATTTTGCAATCATCCAGATCGCTGGCCATGGCAGTCTCAGATCAACATCTCTCTCTAGCTATGACAAGCGCTTATGCAAAGGAGTTTTCTGAGTGCAATATCGTTGTTTTAAATATTAAAAAATTATTACTTAATGCTCCTGGTGAGTTTGCTTAAATTCTATTTTTAGACATCAGAAAGGGCGGGTCTTTTAAAATGGGCGTGGTCAACAGGAGGCTAGGATACATTTTCCAAAGAGGACACCTGCTCCAGTGGCAACCATACAAGGGTGAGGTTACAATCTGACCGTGCATTCTTAGTATGGTCAACGAAATTTAACATGTTACTAAACCCAGGAGCCTGCAGTCACTATATCTGCTCTCCCCAGGAGCCTGCAGTCACTATATCTGCTCTCCCCAGGAGCCTGCAGTCACTATATCTGCTCTCCCCAGGAGCCTGCAGTCACTTTATCTGATCTCCCCAGGAGCCTGCAGTCACTATATCTGCTCTCCCCAGGAGCCTGCAGTCACTATATCTGCTCTCCCCAGGAGCCTGCAGTCACTTTATCTGCTCTCCCACAGTACACAGAACATGGAAATGCAATTATTTTAGTAAATATAAACTGCTAAATACCTTTTCTTATCAGCAGAATATAGCAGTCTTGTGACTTCTATCAGTGTCCAGCCCAGCACTGGTAAAGGTTGTAGGAGGAGTCTTCATTCTGCCCTGACTGTCCTATGAGGCTGCATTAACCCCTGACTTTCTGTCTGGACAGTGCTGATTGCCCCCCTGTGCTGATCACATGCACTCTCCCAAAAGAAAAGAAAAAGCAAAATACACAAAACTGAGCATGTGCAGAGTGCCCCCAAGGCTCTGTTCTATCAGGAGATGGATTGGGGACAGTGGAAAAAGGGAGGATCAGAGAAGACAGGATCAAACCGCCTTTTTACACAATGCGGGGGATTAACCCCTTAGTATTTTGTTGCTTTTGACAAACAGGTTATTTTAGATATAGACCTTTATTTGGGAAATATATTTATTATATATGTGACAAACGCATTCAGGACAGGGGCTTTTGGAGGGGACTGCAGGCTAGCCTCTTGCCTACTGACTATGGGCCCTGGCTTGTGAGAGAATATGCTCTTTGTGGGGTGTATGCTTGGGGGGACCCTTGGAGTAATGTTACTTTGGAATCAAGTCCACATCTCCCCAAGACACACAGACTCTGGGACTCTAGGCCTAGGATTCATGTTAAAGGCCTAGCTGCCTATTGTCAATAGGGAACTGCTCCGAACAGTCAGACTCATGGCAGATGCTAATGTCATCAGCTCAACCATCTATCTTCCACACATGGTTGATTGTGCTGATTAACTCACCTATTGTCTACGGTGGGGGGGGGTGTTTACACTTATAACAATGTGTATTGTACTTCATGAGCTCGATGACGGCAAGTCTGCTAGTTAATTAACCAGTTGCCGACTGCCTACAGTATATTTACTGTGGCAGTCTGGCTCCTATAGGAAAAGTGACGTAGGGATACGTCACTCGCCTGAAGGCAGCAAGGGGGCGCGCTCCCGCCCCCGATCGTCAGCGGGGAAGCCGCTGCGGGTGTCAGGTGGCTCCGATTGCCGCCTGACATCCACGATCACTCCCCGCTGAGAGAGAGGGACAATCGGCTATTGTAAACACAGCCGACCGTCCTTCTCCCCGAAATGATCACAGAGCTCATGTGATCCTGCTATATAGGCTCGCATGTCTCTGTGATCATTTCAAAAGCCAATCTCTATACAGTTAGAAACACTCCCCTAGACCCCTTGATCACCCACTGTGTTTAACCCTTCCCTGCCAATGTCAATATTCCAGTAACAGTGTATATTTACTGGAATATTTTTTTACTGTTGAGTTTACAATATTATATCCTTGAGTGGATATGCATTGGTATTTTTATTTTTGAGTTGGCATATTCTGCTGCTACACCCATACAGTTAGAATCACTCCCCTAGGGTCACATTTAACCTCTTGATCATCTATACTGTTAACCCCTTCCCTGCCAGTGTCATTATTACAGTAGCAGTGCATATTTTTAGCACTGATTACTGTAGTAATGTCACTGGTACCCCAAAAATAGTGACAAAAATGTCAGTTAGGGGTCCGATCTGTCCGCCGCAATGTCGCAGTCCAGCAAAAAATCGCAGATCGCCGCCATTACTAGAAAAAAAAAAAAAACATTAAAAATTACATTAATCTTTCCCGTAGTTAGTAGACGCGATAACTTTTGTGCAAACCAATCAAAATATGCTTTTTGCGATTTTTTTTACCAAAAATATGTAGCAAAAAACAAATTGGTCTAAAATGTTAAAACATTTTGATTTTTTGATTTTTTTTTTGAATGTTATATAGCAGAATGTGAAAAATATTGATTTTTTTTTCAAAATTGTCACTCTTTTTTTGTTTATAGCGCATAAAATAAAAATCGCACAGGTGATCAAATACCACCAAAAGAAAGCTCTATCTGTGGGGAAAAAAGATCAATTTTATTTGGGTACAGCGTCGCACGACCGTGCAATTGTCAGTTAAAGTAACGCAGTGCCGAATCGCAAAATATGGCCTGGTTATTAAGGGGGTAAATCTTTCCGGTCCAGAAGTGGTTTAGTTAAAAATTGTAATATCTACTTACTAAGAGTACACTGTGCTTTCCCCTTGCACATATTGTAAAGCAGTTTTATTTAACATGTATAGAAAATATAATGCATTTTCATGATTGGATGTTCTGCAACTTTACCCCACTGCTCCTTTGATGAGCTATTCTTTCTATTTACTAAAAATGCCATAAATAGGAGACGATGAAGAAATACCCATTACGCAGCTCTCTATCTATAATCTTGTCGCATTCAGCTTTCTGAGATCAGTGGTAAAAGAGCAAGCAATGGAAAATAGATATATAGATGATATATTATCTACTGATCTCCCAGAAGAAGATCTGAGCCCAGGATTAGGGAGGAGAAGTAGCAATGTTATCTCTTTACAGGAAATCCTCCGTGTAACATACTGAGCTCTGCTAATCACATCTATCTGGAAAGATATTAGTGATTAAACTATATGTAAACCCCAGCAATTAAGTTCTCTCATTTGCTCCATTTTGGTCTGTTAAATATAAAAATAAAAGCAGTTTATTATATCTGTTATAAAAATACACGTAGATCCTGCCAGAAATCTCATAAATTCTTAGGCTTCATGCACACTGGATGTTATCAAAACATCAGTAGAAAGCTGTATCTGTAGAAAGAGTTTTTAAGTTTTTTTGCAGTAAAGATATTCAGCGGTTTTTTTTTTTTTGCTTTTTTCAGCTGTAGCGTTTTTTACCTTTTTTTTAGCAAAACTATATTCTCACAAAATCTTATGGTTTGAAAACGTTGATTAATGTTGAATAGCCGCGTTTTTCAGGGTTTTTAACCTCTTGCCGACCGCCGCACGACTATTTACTGCGGCAGTCAGCCCCTCACAGGTAAAGCGATGTAGGGCTACTCCCCGTGGGAGCAAGCGCACGCCACCGGAGGCACGCTCCCGCGCGGTCACGGACCCCCCCCCGCGCGTGTGCCCGGCGGACCCGATGTCCGTCGGTCACTCGCGATCGCCCGTTAGAGCGGGAGAAAGGCAAGCGGCTAATGTAAACAAGCCGCCTGTCATTCTCCCCTGTGTAGGAATAGTAATCATACGGTTCTACTATGTAGGACCGTTGATCATTGTTCCTACACCTCAAGCCACAGCCAATCACAGTTAGAATCACGCCCCTAGGGACACACATAACCCCTCCCTCTCAAAAAAGTTAACCCCTTCACTGCCAGTGTCATTTTACAGTAACAGTGCATATGTATAGCACTGATTACTGTAGTAATGTCACTGGTAACCCCAAAAGTGTCAAAAATGTCAGTCAAGGGTCCGATCTGTCCGCCGCAATGTCGCAGTACCGCAAAAAAAATCGCAGATCGCCGCCATTACGCGTTAAAAAAAAAAACAACAAAAATGACAAAAATCTTTCCCTTAGTTAGTAAACACGATAACTTTTGGTAGTACGCTTTTTGCGATCTTTTTTACCAAACATATGTAGCATAAAACAAATTGGCCTAAAATGTTAAAAAATTTTGATTTTTACATTTTTTTGGGGGGGAATTTCATATAAAAAAATGTGAAAAATATTGTTATTTTTGTAAAATTGACGCTCTTTTTTTTGTTTATAGCACAAAAAGTAAATATCGCACAGGTGATCAAATACCACCAAAAGAGTGCTGCTCCTGATGACGTCATTGATGACGAAATGCGTAGAGTGTGGTCACGTCAGTTCCGCTTCCTGTTGACTGAGACGCTGATCCGGCCGGTGGAACGCACCGCGTCCCGGAAACAACCGCTACACGAGGGTGTTGCGGTCCCTAGGACATATATGCATGGTTCTCTTGTTTTAAATGTGAGTATTGTGTACTAAGTGATTAATAAAGCACCATTTTATTTACAATACTTCACTATTGGAGCCTTTTTTCTTCCTTTCATCCGGACATCTCCCCTACATATCGGAATGGTTATGAGGAATTACTATATATTAACTACTCTGGAGAGGAGCGTATGAAAGGAGGTCGGGACCAAGTGGATACCTAGTCAGCCTTCGGAGGGACCCCTGAGAGTCACCCCAAACGCTGTCTACCGCTGTAGGGGTACCACCATCTGGTGAGTGCGGGATCAATAGGAGGGGAGCACTTATTCCCATATTGAGCACCCCCACCATTTCTGAATCCCTGGAATCCACTTCCTCCTGATAATCTCTTCCCCCTCTCTATTTGGGACTTATCCACACCTGATTGTGTATTTGTGGCACCATTTACTACTATGGACATTTAATGTACTTTGCTTGGACACTGTTCATGATTTTATATTTTTTTAAAGTTTCATTTACCTAATTTAAATATTGCTATATAGTCTTTTTATCACTAGCACTCTTATGCACTTGAACAGAGCACCTTAATTTTTATTTTAAAATTTCTCACCTAATTTATGCAATAATGTACCACCACGTTTATTGATTTTACAAGTGTGTTTTATTGGTGGCTCAGTTTTACACATTTGATTGTTATATACAGAATTTATTTATTTAATTTTGTGACACTTATATTGGAATAATTTTATACACTTACATTTTTATCTCCCACTATTCACTCACGGGAAAACATTTTTTTATATATTTTTTATTTTCTTATATTTATTCACTGTATATCACACATTACTTATGAGGATTTAATATTTTAATACACTTAACTCTATTTATTATTCAATATAAAGTGACCCACCGATATATTTATTTTCCCTACTTCCTATTCCTGACAGCGCCACTTACCTCCACATCCACCCATAATTGTTAAATATAGTTTGCTATATTTTGAGGTAGGCTGCAGTCATATATAATTTTTCCCATCAGCGCGGAAATCTTTTACCACTTATTCGCCTTCACAATGCCTTATTTAATTAAGTTTATAAGAGAATACTTAAAGCTGAGTTCCGGCCTCAAAAACATTTTTGAGATAAAAATCCCCCCCTAATCCTAAACTAACGCCAATTACACTAATATTATTCCCACATTACAGTAGAGTACAGTAAATGAATATAGATAAAATCTTACCTTTAAAATTGATTGAAGAGCGCGGCCATCTCCGGTGTGGGCGTCTGAAGTCGCTGTGTCCCTCTTCCTGGTTTCTGGCTACCCAGAATGGCGATCGCAATCTCACGCATGCGCTGTAGATTGCGATCGGCAATCAGAGGAGCGGCCGGCCATTCCCATTGCATCCTGGGATGGATGACACACATCTCCCAGGACGCAATGCGAAACCAGAAGTGACGTCCGGGGTCACGGCTGCAGAAGGAGGAAGTCAGACAGAGATGCCCCTAAAATAAGGTAAATGACCCTTAAAAAAAAAAAAATGTCCGATTCTTTTTTTAAAGCGGAGTTCTGGCCACCAAAACAAAATTTAAATGAAAATACCCCCGGGACAGTCAGGGCTACTACATTCCACAATGGATAGCCTCTGATCTGTCCTGGTTCGCACTTACCTTTTAGAAGAAATACTTACCTTGAAAATTTCTTCTCCAGCGCTGCCATCTCAGGTGTGGGCAGCTTGAAGCCAGCACGATCCTCTTCTGTGTCCTCTTCGGTCCAAAGATGCACTGCGCCGGCCCCGCCGTCACTTCCAGGGCTGCAGCGTCATCCCTGCACAGCTTCTGGGCATGCCCAGAAGCAGTTTAGCAAGGTATGACGGCGCCTGAACCGGAACTGACGTCGGGGTCGGTACAGGCGCATTGATTCCTGGGAGCAATGACGTTCAGCTCCCAGGAATCAATGCAAAGCGGAAGTGACGGCGCGGGCCGCGGCCACCGAGGGAGGAAGTGGAAGAAAGGTGAGTATATTTTTCTGCAATTACAAGGTAAGTAAAAAAAAAAAAAAAATCGTAACTACCCATTTCTTTTTCAGGTGACTAGAAGCAAGCGGATGGCCCAAAATCGACTATGTCGATTTTGGGGCTGGAACTCCGCTTTAACGTGCTTTTCCCTACAGAAATCAGAAAAGAAGAAAATCAGGCTGGAACTCTGCTTTAAGAATTATTTTTTGTAAACTTTATGTAATACCAGTGTTTGTTATGACAACTTGCCTACTTCCTTTGTACCACCATATTCTTTTTTTTTTCAATAAAAGTTTGTATACAAAAAAAATAAAAAATTACAACCCTTGGTTTTTTTTTTCAGCCAGAAAATGCCTCTGCCAAAACTTGCTGATAACAGCCTGGGTGTGCATGGAGACATATGAGAGCATGCTGAGGAGTTTACTTGCTGCAGAAAAAAATTTCTGACGCCAAAAACATCCGCTGTAAAATCCTCCAGTGTGCATGAGGCCTAAAAAGTTACTAAACCCACAGCAGCATACCTCCCAACTGTCCCTGATTTCCAGGGACTGTCCCTGATTTGGAACAAAGTCCCTCTGTCCCTCTTTCCGCCTTATTTGTCCCTCATTTTGATCTGATCCATATAGTTGTATATAAAATGCACTCCTTATCTATCAAAAAGTGTTTTCCAGCACTAAACCTTTCATCCAATTTCTAAACTGCTGCATTTGTAAATTCCATAAGCCAATATAAAGGAATTGTAGTGGATTTACCTAATCCTTTTTTGCACAATTCTCCTTTAAGGGAGGTGTGACAGGGGGCATGCCCTATGCCTACATACTTTTGTGAATAGGTGTCCCTCATTCCCATTTCAGAAAGTTGGGAGGTATGCACAACAGTAAAAGCGATATATGGGGTTAAGCATGCTTTTTTTCTTTTACTGGAACCCAAGGGTTTAATCCTCTGCATTGTGTAAAAAGGCTGTTTGATCCTGTCTTCTCTCATTCTCCCTTTCTTTTACTGTCCCCAATCCATCTCTTGATAGAACAGAGCATTAGGGGCTCAGTTTGGTGTTATTGCTTGAGAACTTTTTTTTTTTTTTTTTGGGATGATGCATGTGATCAGCACAGGGCCAATCAGCACTGTCCAGACAGAGGGTCAGGGGTCCTGCATCCTTATAGGACAGTCAGAGCAGAATGAAAACTCTTCCTACAAGCTTTAACCAGACACTGATAGAAGTCACAAGACTGCTATATACTGCTGATGAGAAAAGGGATTTAGCAGTTAATATTTACTAAAATAATTGCATTTCCATGTTCTGTGTACTGTGGGAGATCAGATATAGTGAATGCAGGCTCCTGGGTTTAGTAACACTTTAACTTCCTGTTCTGCACACTTATTAGTTTCCAGATATCTCTGTTGACCAACCTCCCCACATGCTATGCAAGGGGGAAAATAGACCTGTCTTAGGGTAACATTCTTCAGCAAGATGGCCTGTACTAAGGACCCCCCCCCTCCCCTCTCATCTCATTAGGCAGATTGATAGCAGCGGAAGCTATTGGCTCCCACTGCTGTCAATCAAATCCAGTGACACGGGAGCAGGGGGTGGGGCCGAGCACCGCTGTTTGTGTCAATGGACGCAGCAGAAGGACTCGGGAGGGAGCCTGCACAGGTGCTCCTAGGGAAAGCAGCTTTCCGTGGGGGCACCCGATGAAGAAGAGGAGCCAGGAGCGCCAGAGGGGCATCCCAGAAGAGCAGGATCAGGGCTGATCTGTGCAAAACTCTTGCACAGAGCAGGTAAGTATGATGTTTCTTATTTTTATTTAAAAAAAAAAAACAAACCTCTACAACCCCTTTAAACTTTGACAAAAAAAAAACAACAACTGGAAGCTGATTGGTTTCTATGCAGAACTGCACCAGATTATGCACTCTCCCGTTTTAGTAAATAACCCTCTTTGCATGGCTGCTAGCTTCCCTAAGTCCCCACTAACAATTAGTGACTGATCAGTGTGCTTCCCAATTATGTAATCATCATGCAGATGGCACTGCAGCCTGCAGATGGCACTGTGTATCTGTTTAATACTGTAATTGTCAGTCACAATTACAGTATTAAAAAAAATAATAATGATAAGGAAATCAATTAAATAAATGATAATGATCTGTAAAATAAATAGCGAAAATAACATTAAAGTCTTATTAAAACACTGTACCAAATAAAAACCTTATATGCCATTAAAATAATAACGATTACTATCAAGGTAACAAACACATCTGACGGTGCCAAATTTGGGCTGGATGATTAGGCATCAAGGATCTCTGTTCACAAAAGGGTAGAATCCACCTTTCTAAAATGAGGAAAGTAAAATAAGAACTTACCTTTCTGCAGAGAGTGGTCAGCAGTGGCAGCAAAAGGTTGTATTACTGGTTGTGCATAGTCAGTGACGATTTTATTCCTTGTAAAAATAATAATCATATGAGTAACTGCATTGTACACAGTACACACCTGCGATATTACACATACAAGCTACAATACTTGCCAAAGCTGGAAATTCATAAATAAAAGAAGAACTATAGGCACATTTTTTTTAATTCCATTTTCTTCCAAGGTTTACTTTTGCCAACTGTGTCCCATTGGGGGGAATTTCCGTTCACTTCCTGTCCCATAACCAAACAGGAAGTGAGAGGGAATCCCTGCAAATTAAGGGAATTCCTTGGGACACCCACCCCCCCCTGCGGTCCAATTGGAAGATTTCCCCACTTTTACTTTACTGGGGACAGCCCAAAATTTTGGCATTGCTTTACATTCACTTTCAATGATAATGGTAAACAGGACAAAGTGTAATAATAATCTGTCTCCCGCTTATCCAAGACTAAAAAAAAGTTTTGCCTTTAGTTATACTTTAAGGTATTTAAAGTAGAAGTAAACCCTCATATAGTTTTCAACAAAGTAAGCTGTCATCTTAGCCTCTGTTTAAAGCGGAGTTCCAGCCATTTCACTCACCTGTCCAACGGTCCAGCGATGCGGCCGCCTGAAGCCTCGATCCTCTCCCTCGGCGCCGGCATCACTGTTGTGGGCACCCGGCTGTGACAGTTTGCTGCTTCACAGCCGGGTACCCACTGCGCATGCGTGAGTCGCGCCGCGTGTCTTGATTGGCCGGCAATCTTCTGGGACCTCTGACATGTCCCAGAAGATTGCAGGGAGGGAGGGGGGAGAGGAGAACTTCCGTTCAGGGCACCGCGGCGCTCCGAGCGGAAGTGGGAGCGGGTACCTGTCAAAACTAGGTACCAGCTCCCCCCCAAAAAAAATTAAATGCCAAATGTGGCATGTCGGGGGTTAGAATACCTAAAGCGGAAGTTCCATTTTTGGGTGGAACTCCGCTTTAATCTTCAACTGCCATGCTGCTGCACATGTGATCAATTATGACACCAGCCCTTGGATGGGTTTGACAGTTTGGTTGACAGCACAAGCAAATGTGACAGTTAGCAATCCCGGCATGCTGGGAATGTAACGGATTTCTGAAATCAATGGGTTTACTTCCGCTTTAAGAAAATGACAAACTTCAGCTTCTACAATACAGAAGAATGATTTGTGCTGTTCTCTGATACAACACAAAATAGGATGCATAAGGATATTTATCCTTATTTATTTTAGCCATGTGACAGTTGTCAGTCACATGGCTAAAAATAATAATCCTATGCTGCTGTTATATCTTTGTGAATGGAGAGTTATGTATTGTATGTAGCTGATTCATGGTGTATCCCAAGGCAATGGGATAGAACACTTCTACAAAATGTGGCTATAAATCTGTTTTTGGCATATAGATTGCCAAAAGGTTTAAATTTAAAAGGACGAATAATTAAACACCCGCTGTCTCAAAGCATTTGGTGATATCTTATCTCCATAGTTGCCAACATTTGAAAGTAATCAGAAAGTGCACCTAAAAGGATAGAAAAAAGATGTGGTGGATGTAGCATGCTGCCGTCTACAGCTAGGGGGCATGGCCAATAAAATGGGTGTCACCTAACTTGCTATATTTTAGACAAAATAGGATCCAGATGTACACTGAAGAGAATGTGTGAGTAAAAATAAACCCCACGATTGGTGTCAGTAATAGTAATTCCCAACAATGGTGTCAGTAGGGGCAAAAGTAAACTCCTGCATTGGTACTCAGTGGCAGTAATATTAATGCCACCCTCTTTATAGGTGGTGAGTGACAATATTAATTACCCCCCCCCCCCCCCATATTTTTTAGTAGCCAGTTTCAGCAAGAATTAACCACCAAACTCCCTTTCATTTGTAGTCAGTGGCAGTTATAATAAACCACCCAACTCCAATTCATCAGTAGTCAGATGCAGTTATAATTAACCAACCAACTTGAATTCACGAGTAGTCAGTGACACTTATAATTACCACCCAATGCCAATTCATCAGTAGTCAGTAGCAGTTATAAATAACCACCAGACCCCCCTTCAAAAGTAGTCAGTGGCAGTTTTAATTAACCACCTGACTCCAATTCATCAGTAGTCAGTGGCAGTTTTAATAAACCACCAGACTCTAATTCCCCAGTAGTCAGTGGCAGGTATAGATAACCACAAAACTCCAATTCATCAGTAGTCATTGGCAGATATAATTAACCCCCCGACTTGATTTCACCAGTAATCAGTGGCAGTTATGATTAACCACCTGACTCCAGTTCATCAGTGGTCAGTGGCAGTTATTATAAACCACTCAACTCCCTCTCATCAGTAGCCAGTGGCAGTTATAATAAACCACCAGACTCCCTTTCATCAGTAGTCATTATAATTACCCAACTGACTTGAATCCATCAGTAGTCAGTGGCAGTAATGAATAACTCCCCCACCCCTCCTTTCATTGGTGGTCAGTGGGAGTAATGATCAGGGCTGGGACAAGGCAATCCAGCACCCAGGGCAAAGATGCCAAACTGTGCCCCCTCCATTAGTGTTAGGGTCAGAGCGCCCCATTCCTTGCAATAAACCATTGCGCCCAGGGCAACCGTCCCTCCAGCCCACCCCTTGTCCCAGCCCTGGTAATGATTAACCCCCCTCACCCCCTACATTGGTGGTCACTGGGAGTGAAGATTAACCCCCACACCCCCTACATTGGTGGTCAGTGGGAGTGATGATTAACCCCCACACCCACTACATTGGTGGTCATTAGGAGTAATGATTAACCCCCACACCCCCTACATTGGTGGTCAGTGAGAGTGATGATTAACCCCCCACACCCCCTACATTGGTGGTCAGTGGGAGTAATGATTAACCCCCCACACACCCTACATTGGTGGTCAATGGGAGAAATGATTAACCCCCCACATTGGTGGTCGGTGGGAGTAATGATTAACCCCCCACACCCCCTACATTGGTGGTCAGTGGGAGTAATGATTAACCCCCCACACCCCCTACATTGGTGGTCAGTGGGAGTAATGATTAACCCCCACCCCCTACATTGGTGGTCAGTGGATGAACAGGCATCTTTTTGCACTTATCAAAGGATGCAGCAAATTACTTTCAACTGTATATTTAACAGCTCAAAAGGGAGCAAATAAGAGAAGTTTATTGGTCGCATTTACATACACTTTAAGGAAACCTCTACTGGGAGAAATATGAAGGCTGCCACTGTGGATGCTTTTTCTTAAAATGCTTTTTGCCTGGCTGTCAGGGTGATTCAATGGCTTCAGTACTCTCAGAATCACGGGCTCAGAACATGTGTATGCACATCAGAAGTTCTGATTTCTCTCTGATGGTTTATGTTGCACGCCTGTTCTAGGTTTAAGAACGGTATTAAGTGAGCCAGGCAAGTTGAATTTTCAGAAGATGGTCCCCAGTGGTGTCCATATTTCTTTTAGCACAGGTTTACTTTATGATAAAGTTGTTCTGAAAATCAAGCACACCTTGGAGATAATGCTGCAGGCTTCTCTGTTTCAAGCAGAAGTTTGCTGCGGGCTGACCACCTCTCTGTGTCCTGATCACCTTCCAGTCCAGAATCAAAGGTCAAGGGAATCTGTAGGGAGTGAAGACCTTGCAGGTAGCTCAGGGTCTGTTTCTAGAAAAAAAAAAATAACAAAAGGATTTCAAACAGAAAAGAGAAGGAGCCTGATTTATAAAATGTTTCAATGACTAGTTGCTTCACACTGTCTGTGTTAATGAAAAGCTGTAAAGTTGGTCGCTATTGGCTGTGTCGTTTTCCCAGACAGTTCTCACTTCAGCACTTGTTGTACTTCTACTTCTCTGCAAGATGTCCTCAGTCTTTTAGGTTGAATGTCATTTGGCTTCTTAATCCAGAAGACTGTGAATGAAGGGTATCATAAGGGAGAAAAAAAATGCAGCATGGATAAAAACAGCAATAAAAAGGTCAAGGGTAAAGTATTCTTCCCCTACTTTAACAACTTTACGACTAGGCCTATTTCTGACATTTGTTGTTTACAAGCTGAAATCATTTTAATTTTTGCTAGGAAACTACTTAGAACCCCCAAACATTATATATATTTGTTAGCAGAGACCCTAGAGAATAAAATGGAGATCATTGCAATATTTTTTATCGCACCGTATTTGCGCAGCGGTCTTCCAGGCGCAATTTTGGGAAAAGTTCACTTTCTTTTTTAATTAAAAAATAAGAAAACATAAAGTTAGCCCAACTTGTTTGCATAATGTGAAAGATAATGTTTGGCCGAGTAAATAGATACCCAACATGTCATGCTTCAAAATTGCGCACGCTCGTGGAATGGCGACAAACATTGGTACCTAAAATTCCCCATAGGCGACAATTTAAAAATTTCTACAGGTTACCAGCTTAGAATTACAGAGGAGGTCTGGGGCTCAAATTATTGCTCTCGCTCTAACGATCGTGGCGATACCTCACATGTGTGGTTTGAACACCGTTTACATATGTGGGCGTATGTGTTCGCTTCTGTGCGCGAGCTAACGGGGACAGGGCGCTTTAATTTTTTTTTCCTATTTATTATTTTTTTTTTACACAGTTTATTTAAAAAAAAATGTTTGATCATTTTTATTCCTATTACAAGGAATGTAAACATCCCTTGTAATAGAAATAGGCATGACAGGTCCTCTTTATTGTAAGATCAGGGGTAAAAAAGACCTCAGACCTCACAACTACACTAAAAAAGAAAAAAAAAATGTTGAAAAAAAAAAAAAAAATCGGCCCTTTAAACCGGTTGCTAGGCAACGACGTTTGATGTTGCTCCGGATCCTCCAAGGCCATAGAGTGGAGTGAGCCTCACTGGACTTCCTGTCTCAGAGGATCCGGGACCGGATCGTTTTCCCCGCTGCCGGCGGGTCTGGTTAGCTGGGAAAACTGCCTGGACGCGGCGGGAGTGGGAGGGCACCGCTTTCGCCACCCATAAGGGTGATCCCTCTGCAAATCAGCCGCTGGGACCACCCTTATCTAAAAGCCGATCGCCTGCCCTTTTAAAAAATACCGGGGTTATGGCAGCTATCTGCTGCCATAACCCCGGTATTTAGCATCAAAGGACCAAAGTAAAACTGCAGCAGGCGGTCAGTAAGTGGTTAAAATAAGAGAAAATGCTGTTTTTGTCCCTTCTGCAGATTTTCCTCCACTTCCTCTCTGATGCAATTGTTGTCATTGGGACAGGACATGATGGAAATCCCTCTGCTTAAAGCGGAGTTCCACCCTGAAAATTTTTTTTTAGATAAAAATACCCCCGGGACAGTCAGGGCTAATGCATTTAAGCAACGATAGCCTCTGAACGGCCCCCTGTTTCACTTACCTGTTAGAAGAAATACTTACCTTGAAAATGTCTTGTCCAGCGCTGCCATCTCAGTTGTGGGCAGCTGAAGCCGGAACGTCCCTCTTCGGTGACGTCGGAGTCCCAGAATTCCCTGCATCGGCCCTGCTGGTCACTTCCGGGGCAGGCGCGTCATCTCTGCACAGCTTCTGGGCATGCCCAGAAGCTGTTCAGCAGGGAATAACGCGCCTGTACCGGAAGTGACCAGCAGGGTCGGTGCAGATCTTCCAGGAGTCAATGCAAGCAGGAAGTGATGTCGGCGGCCGTGTCCCCAGAGGGAGGAAGAGGAAGGAAGGTAAGTATATTTTCTTTAAGAACAATGTAAGTGAATGAAAAAAAAAATCTAATTATCCAATTGTTTTTCAGGTAGAAAAAAGCAAGCGGATGGTGAAAAGTACATTCTGAGGTTGGAACCCCGCTTTAAATAACAGAAAAAAACCCTACAGGGATTCTATTCCTTCCCCACTCTCCAAAACGTAAAAATTAGCTTTGGCTGGACACACACTTTATAGTGGAACTTCACACACACAATGGGTCAGTGGGAGGGATTCCCTCAACACTGATTGTGCTGATGGGGGAATCAATCAATTTTCTTTCTTGCAACCTTGATACCTTTTCTAACAGGTACCCACTCCCAGTTCCAAAATTCCCGCCCAGGTGCGAATTACATTAGCTTGAACCCCCCCCCCCAATCACACACACATTCCCAGCAGTCTCCTGGGACATGCCACGTATCCCAGGAGGCTGCGTGACTGGGCACAGAGCGATCTTGTGCATGCGAAGTGGGGAGCCGGCTGTAAGACAACAGGAAGTCACATCCGGTGACCACATCCAAAATGATGGCACCGGGAATCTGAAGCCCAGTAAAGGATTCACTAAAGACAGCGCTGGACTCCTGGATTGGTTAGTGTCTGTTTCATGCGCTATACAGTAGTGGTCACCAACCATTGGTCCATGGACCACAGATGGTTCATGGGAACATTTTGTTGTTTCCATTGCTGTTCTCACTGCTTGATGACAGTCAATATTGTCAACACGCATTGAACCCTATGCCTTCTTTGTAGCTCCAGCTTCTGAGAACTCTGGAAGGAGGGGACTTCCAATGGCAGCGCTGATCACAGACTGTGGGAGGGAGCATGGAGTTTGAGTACATTGCAGGATAAGGGGGTCAGATCCAATGATGAGTCTGTGTAAGGCAGCAGCATAATGCAGAGTGCGGGGGGAAGAGAGCATTGTAAAGCGCTGCGTAAAATTGACAGCGCTATATAAGTACCTGAAATAATAATAATAAATTGTGTGTATAAGGCAGAAGTGTGATCCAGGGGGAGGGGGGCAGAGAGCCTGAGCATTGTGTGTATAAGGCAGCAGTGTGATCCAGGGGGAGGGGGGGGGAAGAGAGCTGAAACATTGTGTATAAGGCAGCAGTGTGATCCAGGGCAAGGGGAGCAGAGAGCCAGAGCACTGTGTGAAAAAGGCAGCAGTGTGATCCAGAAGGAGGGAGGCACAGAACCGGAGCATTGTGTGTATAAGGCAGCAGTGTGATCCAGTGGAAGGGGGGCAGAGAGCCGGAGCATTGTGTGTATAAGGCAGCCGTGTGATCCAGGGGGAGGGGGGCAAAGACCCAGAGCATTATTTGTATAAACCAGAGGTGTAATGCAGGGGGAGGGGGGCAGAGAGCCAGAACATTGTGTGTATAAGGCAGCAGTGTGATCGAGAAGGAGGGAGGCACAGAGCTGGAGCATTGTGTGTATAAGGCAGCAGTGTGATCCAGAGGGAGGGGGCCATAGAGAAGGAACATTTTGTGTATAAGACAGCAGTGTGATCCAGGGGGAGGGGGCAGAGAGCAAGAACATTGTGTGTATAAGGTAGCAGTGTGATCCAGGGGCTGGGGGGCAGAGAGCCGGAGCATTGTGTGTATAAGGCAGCAGTGTGATCCAGGGGGAGGGGGCAGAGAGCCGGAGCATTGTGTGTATAAGGCAGCAGTGTGATCCAGGGGGAGGGGGCAGAGAGCCAGAGAACTGTGTGTATAAAGCATGTAAAATTTATGTTAGTGGTCCGGGGGATTACAAATTGTGAGATTAGTGGTCTGTGAGGTCCGAAAGGTTGGAGGCCACTGCTATACACTATTTGCATATGGTGACTTTTAATACTTTAAAACAAGACTGAAGTTCCTCTTTATTGATGTGGCCAGACATAGAGGCCGACACCCGGTCTAAGTCACGCCATCTATGAGACTTGTGGTCATACAATGCTCCTTCAGAAACTGGGTCACGCATAGACACCTACACATCCGTACTCACCTCGTTCTGCAATAGGTGAATACCTGTACTACATGTATACCGCATTGTGTCTGTGTCCTGTATACAGAACCGGATAAAGGGGGGACGCAGTGTGCATTGAAATCAGAGTAAGCAATTTCAGTCCAGGAGAGGAGCCGCTACAACTGTGCAAGACTGTAGGGAAGGCCGGATGTCAGAATTACATACAGTATGCTGGCACTTATGTGAATACAGTTTTAGTTTCCCATGTTGATTACCCGGTGCTACAGACAGTGGCAGCAGAACTGTCTGTCTTCCAGGGCACAAATGTTGAGCCTACAGTAGTACATCCTTTGCAAAGGACTGCTGCCCATGCAGCCAACCTGACAGCCCCCCCCCCCCCCTCCCAAAAATAAATAAATACAGCTGCAAGAAAAAGTATGTGAACCCTTGGGAATGATATGGATTTCTGCACAAATTGGTCATAAAATGTGATCTGATCATCATCTAAGTCACAACAATAGACAATCACAGTCTGCTTAAACTAATATCACACAAAGAATGAAATGTTGCCATGTTTTTATTAAACACACCATGTAAACATTCACAGTGCAGGTGGAAAAAGTATGTGAACCCTTGGGTTTAATAACTGGTTGAACCTCCTTTGGCAGCAATAACTTCAACCAAACGTTTCCTGTAGTTGCAGATCAGACGTGCACAACGGTCAGGAGTAATTCTTAACCATTCCTCTTTACAGAACTGTTTCAGTTCAGCAATATTCTTGGGATGTCTGCTGTGAATCGCTTTCTTGAGGTCATGCCACAGCATCTCAATCGGGTTGAGGTCAGGACTCTGACTGGGCCACTTCAGAAGGCGTATTTTCTTCTGTTTAAGCCATTCTGTTGTTGATTTACTTCTCTGCTTTGGGTCATTGTCCTGTTGCAACTCCCATCTTCTGTTGAGCTTCAGCTGATAGACAGATGGCCTTAAAGCGGAGTTCCACCCAAAAGTGGAACTTCCGCATTAGGGAGTCCTGACCCCCCGACATGCCACATTTGGCATGTCATTTTTTGGGGGGGGGAGCGGGTACCTAGTTTTGACAGGTACCCGCTCCCACTTCCGCTCGGAGCGCCGCGGCGCCCTGAGCGGAAGTTCTCCTCTCCCCCTCCCTCCCTGCAATCTTCTGGGACATGTCAGAGGTCCCAGAAGATTGCCGGCCAATCACGGCGCGCAGCGCGACTCGCGCATGCGCAGTGGGCACCCGGCTGTGAAGCCGCAAACTGTAACAGCCGGGTGCCCACAGCAGTGATGCCGGCGCCGTGGGAGAGGATCGAGGCTTCCGGCGGCCGCATCGCTGGACCGTTGGACAGGTGAGTAAATGGCTGGAACTCCGCTTTAAGTTTTCCTGCAAAATGTCTTGATAAACTTGGGAATTCATTTTTCCTTCGATGATAGCAATCTGTCCAGGCTCTGACGCAGCAAAGCAGCCCCAAACCATGATGCCCCCACCACCATACTTCACAGTTGGGATGAGGTTTTGATGTTGGTGTGCTGTGCCTCTTTTTCGCCACACATAGTGTTGTGTGTTTCTTCCAAACAACTCAACTTTGGTTTCATCTGTCCACAGAATATTTTGCCAGTACTGCTGTGGAACATCCAGGTGCTCTTGTGCAAACTGTAAACCTGCAGCAATGTTTTGTTTGGACAGCAGTGGCTTCCTCTGTGGTATCTCCCATGAAATCCATTCTTGTTTAGTGTTTTACGTATTGTAGATTCGCTAACAGGGATGTTAGCATTTGCCAGTGACTTTTGTAAGTCTTTAGCTGACACTCTAGGATTCTTCTTCTCCTCATTGAGCAGTCTGCGCTGTGCTCTTGCAGTCATCTTTACAGGACGGCCACTCCTAGGGAGAGTAGCAGCAGTGCTGAACTTTCTCCATTTATAGACAATTTGTCTTACCGTGGACTGATGAACAGCAAGGCTTTTGGAGATACTTTTATAACCCTTTCCAGCTTTATGCAAGTCAACAATTCTTAATCGTAGGTCTTCTGAGAGCTCTTTTGTGCGAGGCATCATTCACATCAGGCAATGCTTCTTGTGAAAAGCAAACCCAGAACTGGTGTGTGTTTTTTATAGGGCAGGGCAGCTGTAACCAACACCTCCAATCTCATCTCTTTGATTGGACTCCAGTTGGCTGACATCTCACTCCAATTAGCTCTTGGAGATGTCATTAGTCTAGGGCAGTGATGGTGAACCTTGGCACCCCAGTTGTTTTAGAACTACATTTCCCATGATGCTCATCTACACTGCATAGTGCATGAGCATCATGGGAAATGTAGTTCCAAAACATCTGGGGTGCCAAGGTTCGCCATCACTGGTCTAGGGGTTCACATTTCACATACCTTTTTCACCTGCACTGTGAATGTTTACACGGTGTGTTCAATAAAAACATGGCAACATTTCATTCTTTGTGTGTTATTATCATATTTTATGACCAATTTGTGCAGAAATCCATATCATTCATAAGGGTTCACATATTTTTTCTTGCAGCTGTAAATAAATAAACTCAGTTTACTATGCTTCAGTTATGAATGAACACAGTGAGTGATCAGTACCAATGTACCAATCACTCATTGCGTGCATTCAGGAAAGGAAAGGGCTGGCAAATATGACATATTTATTGGGCCCTTCCCCCACTCTCCATTCTGCAGGATCCTATTGTGTGCTTGCAGCTGCCAGCAGGAAGGAGAGGAGGGTAGCCGGCAGTGCTGTAGGGGTGGGGCACACAGGGGCTTTGGGCAGCAGGGGGAAATGTATGGTGCACAGGAAGGGTGATTGGTGCAGTGGGGGCAATTACTGGTACCCCACTTTCCACGGCCCTACCTATAACCCACCTTTGCATGCTTGGCCAGGACGTCTCGTGAATACTTCTCTAAGGCATCAAACTCCAGCAAGATCCTCTGAGTCATTTCTCCTATAAAACGAAAATACAGAAAGCATTACAGGGAAGCTATGACCAGGTTACATATAACTGTATATCAGTCTACACCCATCAGCCATAACATTATGACCACTGAGAGGTAAGGGGATATCACTGATTGTCTTGTGACAGTGGCATTTGAAAGTGGGTGGGATATATTAGGCAGCAAGTGAACATGTTGTCCCTGAAGTTGGTGTGTTGAAAGCAGAAGCGTAAGGATTTGAGCGACTTTAACAAGGTCCAGATTGTAATGGCTGGGTCAGAGCAACTCCAAAACTGAAGCTTTTGTGGTATGTTCAGGACCGTCTTTAATGATGAAAATGGCAAAAGGGGCAGCTGCCCCGGGGCCCAGTCATTGTTGTGGGGCCCAAAGCAGCTGCCCCTTGAGCCCACAATTAGTTTTAGTTTCTAGCGTGCACCCGCCGCAATGTGCGGGAACACAACACATGCAGCCTCCACCCTAGGAGTCTACAGCATCCTGCCCAATCAGCAGCAGCCCGTTGGTTGAAGGCCTGGCTCATATAGCAAAGTGGACACAGCCAGTGTTAGCGGAGCAGAGGGTGGGGCTTAGGAGTGTTGTTGTGTGTGGCCGGGGGTGCGCTGATTTGTGTGGGTGGGGAAGGAAGGTGACGGTGGGGGGGGGGGGGGGGGAGAGAGAGGTTCTGGCTGCCTCAGGATACCCGGCAAAGAGCTGCACCGGAAACAGAAACTTTGTGTAAGTCTCGCTTGTTCTGTATGAATTCTTTATTCCCAGCCAATCCTTCTACAGCAGGCGGCATGACTAGTCATTTATTCCTGGCAGCCCATCCTTGGGAAAGCTGCTCACATAATAACAGGTTCTAGGGGTTTTCTGTCTATTGATGGGTCCCCTCACTCCCCCAGTCCATGGTGTGCAGGCACTGAGGAGATGATGTGCTGTAACCTTCAGCAACCAATGAGTGAGCCATAATGATGTGCAGTACCTCTAGCAACCAATCAGTGATCAGTAATGATGTGCATTAACATCTAGCAAGCAATCAGTGAGTGGTAAGGATGTGCAGTAACCTATAGCAACCAATCAGTGAGTGGTAAGGGTGTGCAGTAGCCTATAGCAACCAATCAGTGAGTGGTAAGGATGTGCAGTAACCTATAGCAACCAATCAGTGAGTGGTAAGGGTGTGCAGTAGCCTATAGCAACCAATCAGTGAGTGGTAAGGATGTGCAGTAACCTATAGCAACCAATCAGTAAGCGGTGATAATGTGCAGTAACCTATAGCAACCAGTGACCAGTCCTTTATGTTCACATTATAGCAAAGTTGTTTGTAGATAAGTTTATGTGTCCATGTGACTATCCTACAAATCAGGAACACTGGAAGGTAGAGGAAGCAGCCGGCTGCTATTATGAGGAGAGCTCAGAGCCTCATCCAGTATAATCCTCTGATAATCCGGCCTGATCTGTGTGCAAACACTGAGCGCACCTCCCTCCTCCCTGTATGTGTATGACCCCCCCCCCTGTATGTGTAATCCCCCCCTTCCCCCCTGTACATGTGTGATCCCCCCCTGTATGTGTGTAATCCCCCCCTTCCCCCCTGTATGTGTGTGATTCCCCCCTCCCTTCCCCCCTGTATGTGATCCCCCCCTCCCTTCCCCCTGTATGTGTGTAACCCCCCCCTTCCCTTCCCCCCTTCCCTTCCCCCCTGTATGTGTGTGATCCCCCCTCCCTCCTCCCTGTATGTGTGTGATCCCCCCTCCCTTCCCCCCTGTATGTGTATGACCCCCCCTCCCTTCCCCCTGTATGTGTGTGATCCCCCCCTTCCCCCCTGTATGTGTGTGATCCCCCCTCCCTGTATGTGTGTGATCCCCCCTCCCTGTATGTGTGTGACCCCCCTCCCTCCCCCCTGTATATGTGTGACCCCCCTTCCCCCCTGTATATGTGTGACCCCCCCCTTCCCTTCCCCCCTGTATGTGTGTGAGCCCCCCTCCCTGTATGTGTGTGACCCCCCTCCCTCCCCCCTGTATATGTGTGATCCCCCCTCCCTCCCCCCTGTATGTGTATGACCCCCCCTCCCTTCCCCCTGTATGTGTGTGATCCCCCCCTTCCCCCCTGTATGTGTGTGATCCCCCCTCCCTGTATGTGTGTGACCCCCCTCCCTCCCCCCTGTATATGTGTGACCCCCCCCTTCCCTTCCCCCCTGTATGTGTGTGAGCCCCCCTCCCTGTATGTGTGTGACCCCCCCTTCCCCCCTGTATATGTATGACCCCCCTGTATGTGTGTAATCCCCCCTCCCTTCCCCCTGTATATGTGTGACCCCCCCCTTCCCTTCCCCCCTGTATGTGTGTGACCCCCCCTTCCCCCCTGTATATGTGTGACCCCCCTCCCTTCCCCCTGTATGTGTATGACCCCCCCTCCCTTCCCCCTGTATTTGTGTGACCCCCCCCCCTCCCCCCTGTATGTGTGTGACCCCCCTCCCTTCCCCCTGTATTTGTGTGACCCCCCCCCCTCCCCCCTGTATGTGTGTGACCCCCCTCCCTCCCCCCTGTATGTGTGTAATGCCCTCTCCCGGGATATATCAGTGATCTGCCATGGCACTGTGCCCCCCTCCCCCATGCAGTGTCACCTCCTCGGATGGTCACACATCGCTCTCTCTCTCTCTCTCTGATCTCCTCCGCCGGCGTCCTCCAGTCTCCATAGACACCGGGACGCCGTACTAGGAGTGGCCGCTAGAGGCCGCTATTGTGAGATCACAACTTCACAGCAATGACGGGGGGAGGAGGAGGGGGGTTGGGTTCAGAGGAGGACTAGAAGTCTCAGCAACCCCTGATAACACACAGCTGTCATATCTCCCTCCCCACCCCCCTCTCCCAGCACCCCCTGATAACACACCGCTGTCATATCTCCCTCACCACCCCCTGATAACACACCGCTGTCATATCTACCGTGGGTTGGGAGGTGAAGGTCTTAGTGGGCGTGGCCTCAGGACCTCCTGTTTTTTAGTGGGCGTGATCTCAGGGCATCCTGTTTGTTGTGGGTGTGGTCTCAGCGACTGCTGACTGTAGTGGGTGTAGTCTCAGGGCCTCCTGTCTGTAGTGGGAGTGGCCTCAGGGGCTCCTTTCTGTAGTGGGAGTGGCCTCAGGGGCTCCTGTCTGTAGTGGGAGTGGTCTCATGGCCTCCTGTCTGTAGTGGGAGTGGCCTCAAGGGCTCCTTTCTGTAGTGGGAGTGGCCTCAGGGTCTCCTGTCTGTAGTGGGAGTGGTCTCATGGTCTCCTGTCTGTAGTGGGAGTGGCCTCAGGGTCTCCTGTCTGTAGTGGGAGTGGTCTCATGGTCTCCTGTCTGTAGTGGGAGTGGTCTCAGGGTCTCCTGTCTGTAATGGGCATGATCTCAATCTTTAATTACCCCTCCAAAGTACACACAAGTACAAAAGTGTGTGTGTATATATATATATATATATAAAAAAAATATTTTATTCGTTTTTTGACAATAAAACTGTGTTAAAACATACAGAATATGAAAACAGAGCTTACATATTGATTCCACCAGATATAGCCACCATGGAGTTGCTTGGTATATGATCGAGATATAGGATAGAGGTTTACGCGTTTCATGGAGGTGCTGCTTCTTCAGGACCACCGGCACCTAGCTCTCCAGGAACCATAGAGTAAGGTGACCAGATTTTTAAAATGAAATCCGGGGACATATTTTATCGTATTTAATTTTTTTATTGGCAAATAGTAAAAAAAAATTAAGCATATTTTCCTCAAATGATATATGCAGTGTATGTGGGATGTGTTTATGGAATGATTGTATGATTTTATACGTTATTTCTCACATTCCGTCCATGAGATAAAAAAAGATACTTTTTGGGATCTGACTACCAAATGATAAAAAGATAAGATAGAGAAAAAACTTTATGATGTATTAGAGGGGTGCAGAGTGTATGGCGGTGGGCAGTCTCATCAGTACCCATCAATGCAGCCTCACTACTGCCCATCAATGCAGCCTCACTACTGCCTATAAATGCAGCTTCACTGGTGCCCCATCAATGCAGCTTCACCGGTGCCCCATCAATGCAGCTTCACCGGTGCCCCATCAATGCAGCCTCACCAGTGCCCCATCAATGCAGCCTCACCGGTGCCAGATCAATGCAGCCTCACCAGTGCCCCATCAAAGCAGCCTCACCAGTGCCCCATCAAAGCAGCCTCACCAGTGCCCCGCCCCATCAAAGCAGCCTCACCAGTGCCCCATCAATGCAGCCTCACCAGTGCCAGATCCATGCAGCCTCACCGGTGCCAGATCAATGCAGCCTCACCAGTGCCCCATCAAACAGCCTCACCAGTACCCCATCAAAGCAGCCTCACCAGTGCCCCATCAAAGCAGCCTCACCAGTGCCCCGCCCCATCAAAGCAGGCTCACCAGTGCCAGATCAATGCAGCATCACCAGTGCCAGATCAATGCAGCATCACCAGTGCCAGATCAATGCAGCCTCACCAGTGCCAGATCAATGCAGCCTCACTAGTGCCCCATCAAAGCAGCTTCACCAGTGCCCCATCAAAGTAGCCTCACCAGTGCCTCATCAAAGCAGCTTCACCAGTGCCTCATCAAAGCAGCTTCACCAGTGCCCCATCAAAGCAGCTTCACCAGTGCCCCATCAAAGCAGCTTCACCAGTGCCAGATCAATGCAGCTTCACCAGTGCCCCATCAAAGTAGCCTCACCAGTGCCTCATCAAAGCAGCTTCACCAGTGCCCGATCAATGCAGCTTCACCAGTGCCCCATCAAAGCAGCCTCACCAGTGCCAGATCAATGCAGCATCACCAGTGCCAGATCAATGCAGCTTCACCAGTGCCCCATCAAAGTAGCCTCACCAGTGCCCCATCAAAGCAGCTTCACCAGTGTCCCATTCAATGCAGTTTCACCAATGCCAGATCAATACAGTGTGATTAGTGCAAGCGGATTGGAGAGCTGCCGGATTACACAGAACAGGGATCTCCCGCTTACACAGCAGCCGCTGTCATACAAAGTTCCGCCTCCTATGATAGACAGCACACTGGTGACGTCTATTATAAGAGCCGGTCCAGGAGGCGGGACTTCATATGACAGTGGCTGCCGTGTAAGCATGAGATCCCTGTTCTTTGTAACCTGGCAGTGCTCACCCCCCCCCCCCCCTTCCCCTCCGAGGCAGCCCAGTAGGCCCAATGGGACACGGGAGGGACCCTGGGCGCCACCCACCCTCAGCTCACCCATCCAGGATCCAGGGACAAAACTGGGGACAGTGTCCTCAGTCTGGGGATGTCTGGTCACCCTACCATAAAGATTGTTTGTAAAAATAGAAGAGCATATCAGTGCGATTGATAACAATGTAATCATATTTATTCACAAAAAAACATTATGAAAACTTCTCTGAAAAGACAAAACAAAATACTTTATCCATTAATATGACAATATTATCCCTGGGGGGAGTGGTCATATCCTGAGGCCACTGGGCGAGGGCCAATGGTGGCTCCGAGCTCCATAGCCATAGGAGGGTTCCTTCCCCCTCCTGATAACCCTGGTGTGCCAATAAAGAGGGATCTTTATCCCAGTTTGGGAGATTTAAACAGGTAAGCTTTGGGGTCCAATTAGGTTTCCTGCTTGATTCACCATACCACGTGGACTTCCTTATACTGTGGGTTAAGGAAATCCATAGATGCTTTAAATCCAACTTTTTCACTCATCTCTAATAGACAAGTTATGGTTAAGGCTGGCCATACACTATACAATTTTCTTGTTCAACTTTCCTTTAGATTTACCAAAACCATGTAATATAGGGTCAAACCTAAACACTTTCAATTTGTATGCAGTCAGGCAGGCCCTTGCACTACATAGTTTAAGGTAAATCTAAAGGAAATTGAATAAGAAAATTGTATAGTGTATGGCCAGCCTAAGTCAATGCCATACTCTCGCATCCCCCACCCCCCATCCTTGTTTCCTCATCACAGTGCACTTTGGGAATTATGTGTCCACTTTTGGATCACTTTTCCCCTGGTTAAAATTACATTTTCTTCATCAGTTTAGGCCAATATGTCTACATATTTTTGGTAAAAGAAAAATCCCAGTAAGTGTATATTAATTGGTTTGCACAAAAGTTATCGCGTCTACAAACTATGGAATATATACTGGAATTTTCTATCTTTTTATACTAGTAATGGCGGCAATCAGTGACTTATTGCGGGGCTGTGACATTGCAGCAGACAGTCAGACACTAACTGACACTTTGTGGGAACCAGTGACACTAATACAGTGATCAGTGCTAAAAATATGCACTGTCACTGTACTAATGAAACTGGATGGGAAAGGGGTTAATATCTAGGGCGATCAAAGAGTTAAATGTGTGCCTAGCCAGTGTTTTACTGTACTGTGTGTGCTGCTTTTACTCAGGAAAGTGATGGATTTTATACCCTGCTCTGCAGGGACATAAAAATCCAACCTCTACCCCCCGTGAGAATGGAGATCTGCCTTGTTTACATAGGCAGATCTCTGTTCTGTGTCTCTGCCTGACAATCGAAGGGTGCCGGTGAACATTCAGTGCCCGGTCCGTGCAGATTGGCTTCTGTTGTGAGTAATCGCAGCAGAAGTGGGCCGCTAGTGGCGCACGCCTCCTAGGCGGAAGTGCAGAAATATATATATACACACACACGTGATTCTGCGCAGGAGAGCCACCCTGTAGCAGGATTTGTGTTATGGGGAGGTCCTTAAAGTGGAGTTCCGCTCCCCCCTCCAAAAACTAAAAGTCAGCAGCTACACATACTGTACACACACTGTAGCTGCTGACTTCTAATATTAGGACACTTACCTGTCCTGGAGTCCAGCGATGTCAGCACCACAAGCCGATGTTTCCATCGGCTGCTCCCGCCACCATTGCCAATAAGGGAACCTGGCAGTGCAGCCTTGCAGCTTCACAAGCGGGTCCACACTGCGCATGCGCATTCCTATTGGCTCGGCGGCGGGGGAAGGAGGAGGGGTCCAAACTTCCGAGGGACGGTGCCGCAGCGCCGTATCCCGGAATTGGGAACAGGGTACTGTTAAAAACGTGGCACCGGAGCGGAGGAAGCAAATGAGCGGAAGTTCCACTTTTGGGTGTAAAGCTCAAACATGAAATATAAACAAAGCATATCCCCCTATAGTGTGTACTTATCTCAATCCAGTGCTAAGGGCCCAGTTCCGTTCCAGTTCAGTTTTGACTATAGTACTACTATAAAGCATGCCTCCACTTTTGTTTGGGAAAAAAAAAAAAAAATATTCCCCTCTGGATGATCTCTGTACATTACAAGGATTATAACCAACTTTGCTGCAGATTCCTACATTTTGTTACTCTGAAGAAATCATTGTTTGTTTCTCCATGTTGAGTGTGTCTAATGGGAGTGGTTTCATAATTATCAATCAGCTGTGGCAGCTGCAGGGCTCTAATGAGGGAATCTGCTGGGCCTGCATTCCTTTAGACATGTTCCTATTGGAAGTATCTCACCAAAAATGACATTTTTGTTGCAGGGGATGCCAGAAATCTGACTTATATCTTAGTGCAGACTTCTGGGAAAATTGGTGAGCCAATCACACAAGCAGGAAATGTTTCTGGGGTGTGGTCAGTATACATTCTGTGTACAGAACACCTCCAGGCGGCCATATTGCATTTTCAGAAAATTACAGCAGCTGCAGATTGAAAAGGAAAGGTCATTTTTAATAACATTCAATTACAATATGATTTGTGTCGCAATTTTATACGCTATATTGTTTTTTCTTTATTTGCTGATTTAGGCCCCATGCACACTGGGCGTTTTTAACGCCGCTGTAAGCAGCGTCAGGCGTTTTCTTTTTGCAGCCTAAAAACGCCCCTCCATGTTATTCTATGGCCTCATGCACACTCAGACGTTTTTAAGCTGTAAGTGGCCTAGGCGTTTTTAAGCTGCAAAAAGAACCCACGACCTGCGCGTTCTGAGGACCAGCGTTACAGCTGTAAAAACGTCTGACGCTGCTAAAAGCTGAATAACGTTGCTTAACGTGCGTTAAGCCACGTTATACGTTTTTTTTTTTCTTCCATTCAAAATCAATGGTTCCCTGTGGGAGCCTATTGATTTGAATGGAGGTCGCACCGCAACACCGCAAGTCGGATCTGACTTGCGGGGTGACTTGCGCTGTGGGAATCTTGAGGGGGAACTCCACGCCAAAATGGGAAAAAAACGGCGTGGGGGTCCCCCCCAAGGTTCCAAACCAGGCCCTTCGGGTCTGGTATGGAATTTGAGGGTAGCCCCATGCCGAAAAAACGGTGCATGGGGCCTTATTGCCCAAACGCTATATCCTTTAACCATTTCAATCCCGGGCACTTTACCCCCCCCCCCCCCCCCACTTCATTCCCAGGCCAATTTTCCGCTTTTGGCGCTCTCACACCTTGAATGACAATCTTTTTACATTTGAAACACATAGTGCTTTCTTTTGGTGGTAATTATTCACCACTGGTTTATGTTTGGCTAAACCAAAAAAAAAAAAAATATTTCTTTTGTAAATTTTGCAAATAAGTAATTTTTCTTCTTTACTGATGTGGCTGCACCGATGATCAGTGCCATGATTATCTGTGTAAATGTCCCCTCTCACACTTGACAGCGTGAGAGGAAAGAAATGCCGATCACCAGCAAGCTTGTTTACATGTGATCAGCTTCCTGTTCCACTCCAAGAAAAAAAAAATCGAGTTAGGCTTTGCGCTTATCAGCCATTCACATGAAACTGTTCTGTGAATGGATACAAGGCTTTCTCAGATTGGCCAAGGAGGGTGGATGAGGGTGGATGATGTCAGTCTCCCCATCAGCCTATTAGAGTAAGCCTTGTATTCATTCATACAAGGCGGAGACTACTCCTAGTACCCTGGCAAAAAACTAAAGCATGCTGGTAGTAGTAGGGGGTCATAACTTAAGATGGCCTACAGTTTTTTGCCAGTGTCCAGTCCTCCTGTAGATGGCAGTATAACCGGAATAGTGTCCTTCGAATGGAAAAAAAAAAAAAAAAAGAAAAGAAAAGTATATATATATGTGTGTGTATATATATATATATATATATATATATATATATATATATATATATATATATAAAAAATACACACACACAACTCATTAACCATGGAAAAGCTGAACCTGTATAAAACCAGAGTGAATAAGAAATTGGCATATCTCAACCGAAAATCAATGATCAATATACCCAAACTGTTTTAGGTTCTTTACTGAAAAATATTTTAACTGCATGGAATTCTAAATCACAGACATGTCTGGTTGTGGATAAAGATGAAGATACTGGACCAAATTTTAAATATCGGTGTAAAAAAAATAAGAGCTTGGTCAGAAATAGAATATTTTTATTGACCCTTTAAAAAAAAAATCTGCAAATATTTAAAAAGTCCTGTCTTCTTTTCAACCTTGGATATTTTTTTCCTCTTCTACAACTTCTTGTGGCAGTTTTCACTGAAGTCTGCTGGAAACATCACTTTGTGCTGCATCTTCTACAATAGCAAGTCCTTTAGTAAGGCCGGAATTTCCTCTGTGCTCGCATAATTGCAATCTTCTGCTTGTCTTCCTCAAACTTTCTATGTAGTTCAGCCAAGACTGGAAAAAAAAAAAAGAAAAGTACTAAATAAAAAAAAAAAAAAAAAAAACACGAATTCTAATCGGACACAACTGCGACAAGCAGGAAGGTTTCTTGTGCCAACCATGATTGTTGAAAAGGGGGCGGGCCTTTACAGCACATTAAATTTCAACAGAATGTATGTACCTAATGATGATTGACAGTCCAGATGTGTGAATTTTACTTATACTGCAACTGTAGCGAAGCAGAATAGAGACCGGTATGAGGCTCTGTGCCCATCTAGGCGTCCTGGATCGCAAGCAGAATTGCATCGATTCTGCCCGCTATTCAGAATAAGGGCAAGTCGGGGGACGCCCGTGCAATCCCCCATCACTTCCAATGGCACCCCTATCGCTGCGCAATTTTCCCGTGATTGTCGCCTGACGAAACGCGGTAAAATCACGCAAACAGAATCGCGGGACGCCTAGCACCCAAAAGAAGTTCTTGAATCTGGGACGCCTAAATGTGAACGGAGCCTTATGCCTCGTACACACATTCAGATAATCGGACGACTTATCGTTCGCATTTTGTTGCACGATACTAATATCAAATTCAACAAAGCGTACAAACCGTATGATTTTTTTCGTACGATTCCGGAAAAGCTTCCTGGTTGCTTAGCTACGTATCAGATGGTAAAAAACAAAAACAATGGCAGCCAGGCTTTTTCCGTGCTATTTTAGTGTTTCTGATCATGCCCGGTCCTGTCGATCGATTTTTAGCGGACGCACACTGTACTGATTAAACGATTGTCATTGGCTAGGCTATCGTACGACAGACATGTTTGTCCCTTCGGATTTTGTTAGACGAACTGTCATGATCGGCTGTCGAAAGCTGTGTACTAACAATCAGATTATCATGCGATCAAGTCGAAAGCGATTATTTTCATAAGATTATCTGAACGTGTGTACGGGGCATTAGGCTCTTGCGCACAAAGCTCAGTACAGCTTTTATTTTTTTAATGAGCTAAAATACAGCCCATTAATTGTATTGTGCCTATGCACACAGGAGCATAAACAAGCGATGTGCATTCTTCAGTAAAATAAAAAAATCGACTTTTTTGGTCAGTAATTTACGCTTTATGCGGACAAATGCCCACTTACATATTGTGCAGAACACGAACGCGAGAACAAAATGTGAAAATGTGCGCAAATACATACAAAAAGAAAAATGTCCTGAAAAAGTAGATGCTCAAACAGGAGTATTATTGTGCAAGAGGCCTTACAGCGTTATCTAAGGGGCGGGGTCCTGTGATCCTGTGTACGTTGCTCAGATACAGGAGGTGGAGTGTTATCATTTCTGGACTAGAAGCGTGTAATTGGCAGATCACCAGGTAATATAGATAAGGTAGCCAGCTTGAAAAAACAAAACAAAACAATTTGTGTGTAGATATGCTTTAACCTCTTGCTTACTGGACACTTATACCCCCTTCCTGCCCAGGCCAATTTTCAGCTTTCAGTGCTGTTGCACTTTGAATGATAATTTTGCGGTCATGCAACACTGTACATATAATGAAATTTGTATAATTTTTTTCACACAAATAGAGCTTTAAGGTCCTTTCACACGAGCGGATCCTCCATGCATCCCTATGGGGCAGCGGATGTCGGCGGAGACATGTCCGCTGACACCCGCTGCCATCCGCATCCGATCCTGTCCGTGAAATCTGGACGGATGGAAACCCTATTTTCTATCCGTCCAGGGGATGGGATCAGATGAGAGCGGACAGGAGGTCTGCTTTCATCCGATTCCCCCATAGAGATGCATGGGGCTCCAACACCTCCCTCTCCGCACACAGAGCGGAGAGGGAGCCGTCACCTGCCTGCTCAGCGGGGGATCTGTGTATCGATCCCCCGCTGAGCAGCACGGATCCGCCTACAGAGGTGGACCGTGTGAAAGAAGCCTTATTCTGGTGGTATTTGATCACCGCTGGGTTTTCTAATTTTTTGCTAAACAAACTAAAAAAGCCAGAAGAAGAAAAAAAAATTATATTTTTTTCTTAGTTTCAGTTATAAAATGTTGCAAATTAGTAATTTTTCTTCTTCATTGATGGGCACTGTCGTGGCTGCACTGATGACCAGTGCCCTGATTATCAATGTAGATGTCCCCTGTCACACTTGCTGGTTACCAGCTCTCCTCACTCTGTGACAGCGTGAGGAAAGAAATGGCGTTAACCGGCAAGCTTGTTTACATGTGATCAGCTGTGATTGGACACGACTGATTACATGGTAAAGGGCTGCTGTGATTGGCCTTTTACCCCAATCTGTGATCAGATGAAGAAGACGACAAATTTTCAGATGTGATGGCAGCAAAAAACAAAAACACTAAAGTCGGTCCAATTTTTGTGAAAGATATTACGCTGAGTAAATAGATATTGAACATGTCACACTTTAAAACTGCGCACACTCGTGGAATGGCCACAAACGACGGTACTTAATGTCCATAGGCGAAGCTTTAAAATAATTTCTACAGATTACCAGTTTAGAGTTACAGAGGAAGTCTAGTGCTAGAATTATTGTTCTCGCTCAGACGTTTGCAGCGATACCTCACATGTGAGATGCAAACACCGTTTACATATGTGGGCTTGACCTATGTATGCGTTCACTACTGTGCGTGAGCACGCTGGGAGGAGGGGGGGGGGGGGGTCTTTAAAAAAAGTTTACATTTTTAGAAAAAAATTTTATACTGTCCCAAAAAAAAAAGTTTGGTCACTTTTATTGCCATCGCACGAAATGTAAAACATCCCTTGCAATGGGCGTGGTTCTGGCGGGTCCTCCCAGAACTGGATGACTACATTGTTGCCGTCATTCAGCTATAGTGTGGTCAAAAAGTGGTTAATATGTCGCACTGTATACTAAAACTTACATTTTGGGATTCTAAAACATTTCCTTAACCATTTAAAAATGGTATGAAAGGCTGTTTTTCTTTTAACTCACACCGGTGTGGTCATGTGATCCCAACAGCTTCACCCTTCCCTGTGTAAGGAAGCGCTCAACTGAGGTCTGCATTCCCGGAGCCGTAACGTCAAATGGTGATGGGATAGCAGCTATTTGTCCCAATGAGTTGGTGTGCCCCAGTATAATGGTGTGCACATGAGCATAACCCTGCATGCAAACATAGGTCTAGGATCGTTTCCAACAGAGTGCAGGCACATGTTCATAGTCAAGCTGCACAGCTACTATGCTCACAGGCACGCACACTACATTCCAGAGGTGGCATCAAAAGTAATGTTAAGATCAAAACTGGGAAAGCAGGTTTTTGCTGGATGGTCTTTAGCTACCTACCCTGAAACCCAGGTACTTTATCTTTTTTCTGATGCTGACTCAGCTTGTATCCCTACCACAGGCTGCTCTTTTCTACCTGTTGCTGACCCAGCTTGTACACTTACCGCAGGTTGCTTGTCAACCTGTTGCTGACCCAGCTTGTCCCCTTCCGCAGGTTGCTTGTCAACCTGTTGCTGACCCAGCTTGTCCCCTTCCGCAGGTTGCTTGCCAACCTGTTGCTGACCCAGCTTGTCCCCTTCCGCAGGTTGCTTGCCAACCTGTTGCTGACCCAGCTTGTCCCCTTCCGCAGGTTGCTTGTCAACCTGTTGCTGACCCAGCTTGTCCCCTTCCGCAGGTTGCTTGTCAACCTGTTGCTGACCCAGCTTGTCCCCTTCCGCAGGTTGCTTGTCAACCTGTTGCTGACCCAGCTTGTCCCCTTCCGCAGGTTGCTTTGTCAACCTGTTGCTGACCCAGCTTGTCCCCTTCCGCAGGTTGCTTGTCAACCTGTTGCTGACCCAGCTTGTATCCTTATCACAGGTTGTTCCTGTCTACCTGCTGCTGACCTAGCTTGTATCCTTAACCGTAGGATTGCTCTTGTCTACCTGTTGCTGACCCAGCATGTATTCTTACCACAGGTTGTTCTTGTCTACCTGTTGCAGACCTAGCATGTATCCCTACCACAGGTTGCTTTTGGCTATGACTAAGGCTCTTGCTGAAACGTGTTAGATCTTTATATTAATGCCGCTTTGATGTAGCCAATAATTTTTGCAATACGGACTACAGTGCTGCTGGCTCTCCTTTATCTGCTAATCGTCTACCTGTTGCTGACCTAGCTTGTATCCTTACCACAGGTTGCTCGTCTACCTGTTGCTTACCCAGCTTGAATCCTTACTGCAGGTTGCGCTTATCTACCTCTTACTGACCCAGCTAGTACCACATAGCCACAGTCTTCTCTGGTATACATGCTGCTCATCCAGCTTGTTCCAGTGTACCTGTTGCTGACTCTTTTTTTTTTTCTCTCAATAAGACCTCAGATCTCTCCTACAGGCTGGAAAGCCTAAAATAAAAAAAATGATCTCGGGTATGCAGCTGAGGTCATGGCAGTATTTACAATTGCCAGGCCAGGCGTGACGTCATAACATCGTGCCCGGGCCTCCGAGAGTCATAGAGACTGCCGGGGACCATCTGGTCCTCAGAAATCTCTATGGTGTACTTCCACCGCCGGTGGATTCCTTCACCGGCTCGCCGATCGCACTGGGGAGCTGGCAGAAGTACCGGAGGAAGGGAAGGGCATCCCCTCCCATCGCCTGTAAGAACAATCAAGTGGCTGAACAGCCGTTATGATTGTTCTTTATGGTGAAGAGAATTGCCGGCTAAAAAAAAAAAAAATTATATCTGAATGAAGTCCGCAGCTGCTGCACCCATCATTCAGCAATCTCCACTCAAAGCCCAGGACGTCATATGACATCCAGCGGTATGGAAGTGATTAAAGCTATATGCACTTTACACAATTCACTATTCTGCTAGTTATGAAATAACTGATCTGTACAGCAATCTGGGTTGTCTTGGAAAAGTGTTTGATGTCTAAATCTTATAGCATTCGTTTTCAATACCTGTGTATAGGTTTATTGCACTTTGCGGTTGAGCAGAATCTTTCCTGTTATTAGCAAAAAATCATTCCCATATGCACATATTTGTAGTAGAAAAGAAAACCTACATTCTTTTTTGCTGTTACGATTTTGGAAGGCATAGAAAGCCAAGAGCTCCTTCTGGGCTCTCTTCTTCTTTTCTTTTTCTGCCACACGAATACTGATGGCTTCAGTTCTTGCTAAACCTGGACGCCGTCCTTTCCTTGTAACCGTCACCCAGCCATCCTCATCTGGCTCCTCTTCTTCCTTGGCTTCTTCTTCTTTCTGTGCAGATGGAAAAAAAAAAAAGGACACCTAGTATTTTGCCAGTCATTTTCATTTTAAGCATTTCTCTGTTATACATAGATGAGGTAGAAAAATCAAAGCTTCCTACATACATAAAGTTTGGAATTGGTTTTCAGTGGTTTTATTCATAGGGGTTCATTACCTAAAAATTGCAAAGTGCAAAATCTGGTGAAGCTGTGCATGGTAGCCAATCAGCTTCTAACTTTAGCTTGTTCAAATAAGCTTTGGCAAAAAAAACTGGAAGCTGATTGGTTTCTGTGCAGAGCTGCACCAGATTCTGCACTCTCCAGTTTTAGTAAATTAACCCCCATTGTTTAACCACTTCTGGACCGGAAGATTTTCCCCCTTAATGACCAGGCTTTGGTCCCCCTTAATGACCAGGCCATTTTTTGCGATTTGGCACTGCGTTACTTTAACGGACAATTGCACGGTTGTGCGACGCTGTACCCAAATAAAATTGATGTCCTTTTTTTCCCCACAAATAGAGCTTTCTTTTGGTGGTATTTGATCACCTCTGTGATTTTTTCACTTTCTGCTATATAACATTCCCAAAAAAAAAAAAGAAAAAAATGTAAAATCAAACATTTTTCATCATTTTAGGCCACTTTGAATTCGGTTACATATTTTTGGTAAAAAAAAAAAAAAAAATCCCAATAAGCGTATTTTAATTGGTTTTCACAAAAGTTATTGTGTCTACAAACTAGGCGAAAGATTTATGTAATTTCTATTCATATATTTAATAGTAATGGCAGCAAAAAGCGATTTTTAGTGGGACTGCGACGTTGCGGCGGACAGATTGGACCCCTGACATTTGACACTTTTGGGGGGACCAGGGACATTACTACAGTAATCAGTGCTAAAAATATGCACTGTTACTGTAATAATGACACTGGCAGGGAAGGGGTTAACCCAGGGGCAATCAAAGGGTTAAATGTGAGCCTAGAGGGTGTTTTCTAACTGTGTTGGGGGGGGGGGGGCTTGTGAAATCAATAGAGAGACCTGGTTTCCTAAATAGTGGGATCCCATCGGCTGTCGGGTGCTGCCGCCGCCATTGCCAGTAAGGGAACCAGGCAGTGCAGCCTTGCTGCACATTCGGATTGGCTCAGCGACGGCGGAAGGAGGAGGGGGCCAAACTTCCAAGGGACAACTCCACTGCATCGTCTCCCGTGGGTGGGTAAGGGTACCTGTCAAAAACCGGTACCTGTTCCCCCTTCCCCCCTGAAAGGTGCCAAATGTGGCACCAGAGGGGGGGAGGAAACAAATGAGCGGAAGTTGCACTTTTGGGTGGAGCATCCACTTTAACAAAAGCTGAACTGCCTGTAATGATCCTTGGTTTAAATATAACAATGTATTTCAGAAGCATTCTTACTTAGGATTAGAATAAATCATTTGTTGCTAGATTGTAAGAATTTTTTTTTTTTTTTAAATCTTACCTCTACAACTTTGTTGTCATATTCCTGCATGTATTGCTCAACTTCGGCTTGGAGTTCAGCAACATCAACGAGGGACATCTCATAACCTTCTATCCAACCTGGAAAAAAATAAAAAAATTAAAATTACAGCTGAGGCCTACTTGAGGTTTTCTCAAGTCATCAATGTAGTTGGCTCAAAACTTCTGCTCGCTCCTGAATTCCATATTAATTTGTCCACTTGTTTGGCAAACTATACTGAACAAAATTATAAACGCAACATTTGTTTTTGCCCCCATTTTTCATGAGCTGAACTCAAAGATGTAAGAAAACTGGGATTCATCTGTGAAGAGAACACCTTTCCCAAGTGCCTGACGCCATCAAATGTGAGGATTTGCCCACTCAAGTCGGTTACGATGATGAACTGCAGTCAGATGAAGACCCCGATGAGGACGACGAGCATGCAGATGAGCTTCCCTGAGACGGTTTCTGACAGTTTGTGCAGAAATTCTTTGGTTATGCAAACCGATTGTTGCAGCAGCTGTCCGGGTGGCTGGTCTCAGACGATCTTGGAGGTGAAGATGCTGGATGTGAAGGTCCTGGGCTGGTGTGGTTACACATGGTCTGTGGTTGTGAGGTCCGTTGGATGTACTGCCAAATTCTCTGAAACACCTTTGGAGACGGCTTATGGTAGAGAAATGTTCAATTCACAGGCAACAGCTCCGGTGGACATTCCTGCAGTCAGCCTGCCAACTGCATGCTCCCTCAAAACGTGGGTCATCTGTGGCATTGCGCTGTGTGATAAAACTGCACATTTTAGAGTGGCCTTTTATTGTGGCCAGCCTAAGGCACACCTGTGTAATAATCATGCTGTCTAATCTGTCATCTTGATATGCCAAACCTGTGAGGTGGATGGATTATCTTGGCAAAGGAGAAGCGCTCACTAACACAGATTTAGACAGATTTGTGAACAATATTTGAGAAAAATAGGCCTTTTGTGTACATAGAAAAAGTTTTAGATCTTTGAGTTCAGCTCATGAAAAATGGAGGCAAAAACAAAAGTATCATCCAGTAAGAGATTAGATCTAATAGTGCAGTTGCACATCTCTCCCAGTAAGGAGTAAGTATTTCCAATGGTTTAGAGAGGCTGGATTCATACTTTTTATGGATAGTGTAGGACCCACTGATAATGGGGTACTTTGACGTAGTGGTGGGCTTGAGCACGATATGGCCATATGGTGGGACCAAACCCCCATTTTTATTCATGGATTGTCTTTATATTCGATAGTCATTTCTTTTGCATGTGTGCGCTATTCTCTGTAAATATGCATGTTGCTTGGCTCATAGCTGCACCAGCTTTAGAAATGCCCGTTCAGGTGCCCCCCCCGGCTCTTTCTTTGTTTGTTGAGAGATTAGATCTACTTAAAAAAAAAAAAAAAAACACGTATCTCCATACTTGCTCAAGGGCGTCTCAAAGGACTGGAACTGGGTAGTCATCACGGTGTGGTCAGCAATGTCCATGTTGCTCTCAAGAGTTTTACTCTAAACACAAGGGTTAGATATCTGAATTCACCTTTACCAGAAAACAAAAATTCTACACACCTTGGATTCCAGTTTTTATAGCATGATCCTGTCCCGATAAAACCAATGGTGTTGTAAATTTAAGGGAATTGAACTCACGAAGCCCTGAGGAATTTCTAAACACCACATAAGCCACTTTAAACCCCTGAAAAAAAAAAAAATTATAATAAAGAACAATACAAAAATATATAATTTTTTTAACAGTTTTATTTTTTTTTTTTGTTCGGCAAGGCAGTACTTTCCCCCCTTCCTTGCCTAGGTGAGAATGATTTTGCACACGCAGATGTGCTGAAGGGATCTGTCTGGCCTTTGGAACCCAGCACACAAAAATGGCGAGGTTAAGGTAGCCCAGGACCTCCGTTTTATCTGCATGCTTAACTACTTGCCGACCGCCGCAAGTACATTTACTGCGGAGGTCAGCCCCTCCTGGGCAAAGTGACGTATCGGTACGTCACTCGCCTGCGAGCCAATAGGGGGCGAGTGCCCACGCCGCTGGAGGCGGCGTTCACTGCCATCACCGCGCGAGTGACTGGCGGCTCCGATGTCCGCTGGTCACTCGCGATCTCCCGCTGGAGAGGAGAAAGGCAGACGGCTGATGTAAACAAATCCGCCTGTCATTATCCCTGGTGTAACTGCAGAGATCATACGATCAGATTGCCGCCATTACTAGTTTAAAAAAAAAAAAAAAAAAAAAACAATAAAAAAGGACATAAATCTTTCCCGTAGTTAGTAAACGCAATAACTTTTGCGCAAACCAATCAAAATACACTTATTGCGATTTTTTTCACCAAAAATATGTAGCAGAAAACAAATTGGCCTAAAATGTAAAAAAATTTTGATTTTTACATTTTTTGGGGGGAATGTCCTAAAAAAAAAATAATTTTTTTTCAAATTTGTCGCTCTTTTCTTGTTTATAGCGCAAAAAGTAAAAATCGCACAGGTGATCATACCACCAAAAATATCAAGCAGAATACATATTGGCCTAAATTGATGAATTCGATTTTTTACATTTTATTTTTTAATGGATAGGTTTTATAGTAGAATGTAAAAAAATTTCAAAATTTTCTGTCTCGTTTATAGAGCAAAACATAAATGTAGAGATGAGCAAATACCACCAAAAGACAGCTCTATTTGTGGGGAAAAAAGGACACATTTTTTTGGGGTACAGTGTCGCAGGACCGCGAAATTGTCAGTAACGCAGTGACGTATCGCAAAAAATGGCCTGGTCAGAAAGGGGGTAAAACTTCCTGAGGTCAAATGGTTAATGGGGGGGCACAGAAAGCAATAAAAACTGACATTTAATGATTATTCTATTCCTTCTGCAATCTAAGGCTGCATTCACATGTCAGCATATGGATCGCGGGCAGAATCGCCGCGATTCCGCCCGCGATCCGGAGATTATTGCAAATCACGGGGCGCTTGTGCGTTGCCCTTGATTTGCAATAGCACCCCAAACGCTGAGCGATGTTGCCGTGATTTCCGCCTGCCGAATCGCGGTAACATCGCGCGCAAAAAAAAAAAAATCGCGGGACGCAATACGCTCCAAAAAAAAAAAAACACAAAAAAAAGTTTTGCCTTTAGTTATACTTTAAGCTGGGTACACACGGGATGAAAATTGGCCAAAAACAGTCGGTTCAGCAGGAACCAGCAGACTTTAGGCCGGTGTGTACCGCTGTCTTTTTTTTTTTTTTTTTTTTTATACTTTGTTTTTATTTGCATATAAAATTTCAATATACAACAGTATTCCACCAATTTGATTTAGATTCACAAATTACATAATAAAATTATGCGAAAAAAAGAAAAAAGGAAATACAGTAATTCATACATTAAATATCATACATTTTTTTCCCTTCCCACCCTCCCCCCCCTCCCAGGATTCCTCCCCTTCTTGCCAGCAGTTTCCATTCAACAATGCCTCACCATGGTAGATATGCTTAACTATTTAATTCAATATATTTAGTTGATTTTTTAAATTCTATCCATTTCCCCCATTTTCTTTTCATATTTCTTGGGATCTCCTCTTGTGTATTACATAGGTATTCCATATTATAGTTATTATTTATCTTTTTACACCATTCCTTTATTTTCGGGCTCTCCTTTTCTCTCCACTTTTCTGGTATGGTTCCTTTTGCTATATTCAGCATGGTTGGGACCAGAGTCATATTATATTTTTTTAAAGGTATTGTTGTTTTATGAAATAGGCAGGCCCATGGATCGTCCGGCACTTTTATTTCGGTGATATCTTCAATCAGTTGTCTAACCTCTAGCCAGAAATCTTTTATCTTGGGACAATCCCAAAATAAATGATATATTGTACCTATGTTGCCACAATCCCGCCAGCATTTGTCTGTCTTGCCTGGTTGGTATTTATTTATCACTTCTGGGGTGATATACCACCTAAATAGACATTTATAGTTTAATTCTGTAGTACTTACGTCTATGGCTGTGGATCCAACCATCCCTAGTACAGTCCCAAGTTCCTGTCCTTGCAAATGTGTCCCTATTTCTTTCTCCCATTTTACTATATATGGAGGTTTTTCCAGACTGTGCCATTCCGTCAGCATTTTGTAAATCTGAGACACTCCATGCCTTTGCATGGGAGAGTAGCTCAGTTTCTCGATGTTGTTAAGATTTTTTTCAGACCTAATCGGCTGTGGTAATGAGCTGACAAAATGTTTCAGCTGGAGATATCTCCAATCGTCTATTTTTATATTATTATTTTCTTGTTTTAATTTCTGAAGTGTTTTTATGTGACCTTTGTGTAAGATATCTTTTAATTGAGTGTTCCCTATCCAATTTCCACCTTGTACCGCTGTCTGTTCTACAGAAGCCGGTCTTACGGGTATAGTTATATACTATAAAAATGACCCTGGACTGATTCCTTCACACTTACCTTTAGCACATTTAAGTTAAAGAATTTGGAAACTGCATGATCCTTTACTGATGGAGCGGGCCTCTCAAGCACTTCCACAGACTTCACATAACCACAACAACTGAAAATTCTAGATAAACATTTCTAAAAAAAAAAAAAAAAAAGAAAAAGAAGAAAAAAAATGGAAAAATGACATAAGATAAAAAAATGTTACGCTCAATCCCAACCACCACCAAAACAACTGATATACAACTCATGTCCCAGTCTCAGTCCCCACTAAAACAATTAAAAGTCAGCAGCTACAAATATTGTAGCTGCTGACTTTTAATAAAAGAACACTTACCTGTCCAGGGATCAACTGCTGCCCTCACCCAGGCTGGTTCTTTGCCCGTCTTCGGGTCCCTGGTGCCGGTGTTCGATCAGAAAACCCTACTCCATCAGATTTCCCTACCCACGTCATTTCCGGTGCGGGTTCGTTATGCACCAGCTGTAGCCGCGTCACACGTCCTACTGAGCATGCGCGGAATAGGTAGGGAATTTTGATAACATCGTAAGGGGGTGAGGCAAAAGTCCTACTGCGCATGCGCACCAACGGATCGGGCAGCGGCATCTCTTATAACAAACATACATCCGATCTCCATGGCACACCCTGCGCCGAGCCGACAATGGGACAATCCTATTCCCTACCCACACGCCCACTGTCTCATTGTTGGGTCGGTGCAGTGTGGGGCATGGAGATCGGATTGTCGGGTCGGTGCAGTGTCGGCTCGGCGCAGTGTCGGGCCAGCGCAGTGTGGACCATGGCGATCGGATGGATGTTTGTGAGAAGAGATCCTGCTGCTCGACCCGTTGGTGCGCATGCACACTAGGACTTTTGCCTGACCCTTACGATGTTATCAAAATTTCCTACCTATTCTGCGCATGCCCAATAGGACGCGTGACGCGGCTACAAGCTGCTGCATGACGAATTCACAGCTGATCTCAACCGGAAATGACATAGGTAGGGAAATCTGATGGGGTATGGAAATCTGATAGAACACCGGCATGTTTAGTGTGACTCCCTGCAGCTTCACATCCAGCTTCCCGCTGCACTTTATGAATGGTCTCACAGCTTTCTAGGACCTAGGATGTGTCCCAGAAGGCTGCAGGCTTGGAGGGAGGGGCTAAACTTCCGCTTGGATTGCCTAGACCAGTGATTCTCAATCTTTTTTTTTAGTTGAGGCACCCTCTAAAATTACTGACAGTCTTCAGGCACCCTTTAAAATTATGGACAGTCTTGAGGCACCCCATTATACAATGAAAAAATCAGTTCCAATGCTTTAACATCCACACATGTAGGACACCCAACATTAGAGGTGTTTTATTCCTCCAAATCAAATACACTTTTGCACACTGATAACTGACTAGTATTCCAGTGTTTCTCCTCTTCCTCAGTTTCTCTCCATCACTCTGCTAATGTAAACCCCAGCTCTGATGGGAGAGGGGCAGGTGAGGGTCCAACAAGGATGCTATGGAGTTGACTGACATACTCCTTATCAGGTGATGATGTCATTGGTTGTTGGGATGCCGTCAGCTAGAAAGTTGTAATGGTGCACAATGAAAACCTGTGGCTTTGTGTAACTAAAAGGCAGGTTTGATTCCCCCCCTCCCCCCCCCCCCCCCCCCTCTGGCTTGTATACAATTTTTGGGCAATTTTTAGGCATTTTGCCAAGGCACCCCTGAAAAAACCTCTAGGCACCCTGGTTGAAAAAGGCTGACCTAGACGATCCGAGTGGGTACCTATCAAAACCAGGTACCCGTTAACCCTCAAAAACGAACGTATCCAAAAGTAGTACGGGGGAGTGGAGAGAAGAGGCGGGAAAGCAGAACTTCTACTTTTGGCTGAAGTTCCGCTTTAATTTTATCTTACATCAAACTGCAACATATCTATCATAGCTGTCAGACTCAGGCATGTAGGTTGATCTGATTGCGAGTTGGGTTACTGTTGAGATATGAAGTGGTAGGAAATCTTAGAAAAGGAAAGCCAGTGCTATGTTTAGATGTGTTCCTCTCCCAGCTGTGGAGAGAACACTAGTAGAGGCGTTGAGAAGAATGTAGGTACATCTAGACCAGGCTTTTTCAAAATTCTTCCCCCAAAAGGGGTAATGTCTAAAATAATTTCCAGGCCCTGAGGAACCTTTGCTTAATTTAATTTATTAATGGTCAATGACAAAAATGCCCCGTACATTGGTGGTCAAGAGGTAGAATGCAGCTGTGGTCAGAACAGCATCCTTACGTACAACTAACAAAAAAACAAAACAAGAAACCCCCAAAACATTGGTGTCATGCTGCTGGTTTTGCCAAATGGTGTCAAACCCAGAACTATCCAGGCACCATAAAATGGGAGGTCGAATACCTACAGCTCAAGGAACTCCTAGCAACCTCTCAAGGAACTTTGGTTGAGAATGGTAGGTCTAGATAGTTGATGGTAATGGGGGATTCATATGTACTATACTCTACTAGTACTAAGGAAAATGTGCCCTGCATATATCCAAATCCAATGCCCCTTCATCAGAGCAGAGGGGAATATACTGAAAATGCCTTTAAAGTGTCACTAAATTCACATCTTTTCACAAAAAAAAAAAAAAGAAGAAAACCAGTTACTCTTACTGGTAACATCTTTTCCAAGAGTCTCAGGGCAGTCACCTTTACAAGACCTTAGCTCCTCGCTTCTCAGGAAACACTGCCTCAACCACAAAGATTTAAACCCTGTTAGCCGGGGCCCTTCAGTTCTCCAAGAGTACCTTGGAAGTACCTTAGAAGATACATCATACTAACCTCCATTCTCCTAATAGTCTTATGTCCAGAACTTCGAGTGGGTAACGGTGCTGTCCTGAAAGACTTCTGGAAAAGAAGTTACGGGTAAGAGTACCTCTTTTTCCCCCCTTGTCTTTCAGGATATCCACCTCTGAGAGAAAAAGGAGTACTTACCCCTAGGGTGGGACCACCGCTTCAAGGACTTTACGCCCAAAAGTCTGATCCTTAGCGGACAACAACAGGTCCAGCTTGTAGTGCTTGGTGAAGGATGAAAAACTGGACCAGCCTGCTGCCCGACAGATCTGCTCTGGCGTAGTACCAGCTCTCTCCGCATGGGAAGTCGCCACAGCCTTAGTGGAATGTGCCCCGATACAAACTGGGACCTCCTTCCCGTTTGCAATATAGGCCTGAATAAGGGTCCTTTCACGAGGTCCGTTCAGTTTTTTCATCCGCTCAGTGATTTTTATTTTATTTTTTTTAAACGGACACGGATGCTTTTTTGGAGGGTCTGTTCTGTATGTCCGTTTTTCACCCATCCGTTTGCGGATTAAAAAACGGACATAATGTATGTCTATGGGAAACGGACACGGATGCTTTTTTGGAGGGTCTGTTCTGTATGTCCGTTTTTCACCCATCCGTTTGCGGATTAAAAACGGACATAATGTATGTCTATGGGATTGCGGATGTCAGCGGATGACACTGCTGACATCCGTTTTTGCGTCTGTTCTGTTTTTTTAAATGGAAGAAAAATAGGATTCTCTTCCGTTTCAAAAAACTGAACTGAATCGACGCAAAACGGATGTCAGCGGATGTCCCATAGACTTAAATTATGTCCATTTATCATCCGCAAACGGATGGGATTAAAAAAAAAACGGACATACAGACCGCCCGTGTGAAAGGACCCTAATGGCTAACCTAAGCCATCTGGCTAAAGAACGTTTAGAGGCTTTGGAACCCTTACTAGTCCCTGAAAACAAAACAAAGGAGTATTCAGACTTCCTAAATTCCTTTGTACAATCCATGTACTGAAGGACACACCTTCTAACGTCTAGCTTTTGTTCACCCCCAGGATTCGAACAGAAGGGGTTGGTAAAACGATTTCTTGGTCTCTGAAAGCTCTAGGCCACAATTGGCAAAAAGGCCAGATCAGTCTTAAAAACTATACGATCCGAAAAACTTGTAGAAAGGGAGCTCTAATACAGAGAGCTTCCAATTCACTAACCCTCCTGGCAGTAGTGTTTGACACTAAAAAGGTTTAAAAACTTCACCACACAAGACTTTAAACAGCTCTGTAGAACCACGGATAAATCCCACATTAAAAAGAGGGATTGCACACTGATCTCTGCCTGTTCAAGGCCCTAAAGAATCTAGTCACCCAAGGGTTTTTCCACTAAGGATACTTCTAAAAAGACACTTTGCGCCGAGACCCGACTCTTTAGGGTGTGGACAGCTAAACCTTTATCTGCCCCACTCTGATGAAGTTCCAACACTGTCACTGGGCTGCCTACATCCAAGAAGCTCTCTGCGCACCAGCGGTTGAAACATTTCCAGGTTTTTAGGTAAATAGCACGCACTTACTTTTTCCTGCAACTAAGCAAAGTCGCCACAAACTGATCCGAAAACTCCTGGCTTTTCAGCAACTCTTCCTCAGAAGCCAGGCTGCAAGAATCCAGCGCTCCACCTGGGGACAGCTTGAACTGGTTGAGTCCAGGGGGGGTTCCAGGGCCAGACCCTTCAGGACTGAAAACCACAGTCTCCTGGGCAAGTGTGGCGCAATGAGGATAATTAAGGGTAGTGTCTTCTTTCGTAGATTTCCTCAGGACTGCTGGTAGTAGTACAGGCGGGGGGGGGGGGGGGGGGGAGGCATAGCATCTGGAGAAATGCCAGCTCTGAGCGAGCGCATCCACTCCAAGCACCTCGTCCCACCTGTTCAGGGAGAAGAGCAGCTGCATTTTCGTGTTCTCCCGAGAGGCAAACAGGTCCACACACAGCACCCCCCCCCATCTCTTCTGTAGACATTGTGATTGAGGGTCCAGTCGCCTTCCTTCAAAGTTCTTCTGCTCAGGAAGTTGGCCAATTGGTACAATTCTCCCTTCAGGTGAACCGCCGAAAGGGAGAGCACCCGGGCTTCGGCCCACTGAAGAATTCCTTCCGCCAGAACCCACAGAGGCTTGCTCCTTGTCCCCCTTTGACGGTTGACATAAGCAACTGCTGCGGAATTGTCCGAGGGGACTTGCACATGGTGCCCCTGTAGTTTTGTCTGGAAGGTTCTGAGAGCCAGCTATATTGCTCTCAGTTTTCTCCAGTATGAAGATCACCTTGAATCTTCGCTCTTCCAAGATCCTTGCACCAGTCAGGAGCCCAGGTGTGCTCACTAACCTGTGCCACTTGCGTCCATAGTGATAACTCGACACTGACGGGACCCATGAGAGACCCCGAGGCAGGTTTGAGACCCTTCTCCACCACCAGATCTTTTTACCTATACTGGTACATGCATCAGGGAATCCAGAGACCGCTGACTGCGGTCCCACACCTCCAAGATGAACAGTTGTAAAGGACAGAAGTGAAGTTTCGCCCACTGTACCACCAGAATTGCAGCCTTCAACAATCCCGGTGCCGACATGGCCTGTCTTACCAATATAGGCCGACTGCTCTGTAACAAGCTAATTGCTCTGTCTATCTTATCTTCGGACTCTTCTTCAAAGGAAGAAAGACCTTCTGAAGTGTGGAATCTAACTTGTAGCCCAGAAAAGTGACCCTTGGTGCAGGCACTAGACTGGACTTTTCCAGATTCAGGAGCCACCCCAGACTCTCCAAGGGGGGGCAGGAGGAAGAGGATCAGCCGAAGGGAAGGGCCCGAAATTGCAGATGTAATGTGCCCTCTGCTGTCCTTATGGCCAAACTAAGAAACTTCTGACACATTCCACATATTCCGATATGGAAATGTGCAGGTAGGCTTCTCTCAGTTCTATCAAGGCCATAAAGCAGATTTGGGGGAGGATAGCCCTTATCGAGAAGATCAAATCCATCCTGAATTTTTGTAAGCTAACAATGCTTTTAGGGTTTTTAGGTTCAGGATAAGCCTGAACTTGTCTGAAGGTTTCCGTACAGCAAAAATGTGGGAAAAAACCCTCCGTCTATCTCCTCAGGTGGTACCTTTACCACGACCCTCATAAGCTCTTCCAAGGAGGAAAGTAAGGCTGACACCTTTTCCGTGCATCTTGGTACTTCAGTGATGAAAATCCTGCGTGGAGGGGGGCTTGAAAACTCCAGATGATAATCCCTCCTTATGTTCCCTAAAATGAACTGACTGGAGGTTCCTCCCACTGTGGTCAGCTTGTCATTGAGTTTTCTGGGGCTGTTCAGGAGGGCGAAAACAGTTAGGTACCTGGTAACTCTTTCTAAGAAGTCTTCCAGGGCAGCATCTGAGAGATATGCTCCTCCCACCTGAAACAGGAAACACAAATAGTCCACCATTATAAAAAAACGTCAGTCATACCTTCTGCCTCAGTAATATTAAAGCACCGAAGGACAGGACAGCCAGTCGATGCGGTAATGCCTTGCGAAGGTACTGAAGCGCGACCATGTCGCTGCATGCAGATCGGTTCAGATGTTGCCCTGGCTTTTTCTGTGCTTGATGATGCCCAAGCTTTTATCGAGTCGGCTATGACTCTGCTCAGTGGGGCAAGGTTCAGTGCTTGGTAGGCTGTCTGAATAGCAAGCTTTATCCATCTGGCTATCGTACTTTTCGAGGCCAGCTTCCCCTTGTTGACTCCTGCATGGAGAATGAATAGTGTGGTTGTTTTTCGCCAATCTTTAGTTCTCTCGAGGTAAGCTATCAGGATCTTTCTTACATCTAGCTTGTTGTAGGCGTCTCTTTTCTTGCTATCCATCAAACTCCTGAGTTCTGTGGAAAGTTGAAAAAACTTATGGTAGGAAGGCTGGGTCTGGTGTGAGGATAATTTTATCTATCAGAATTAAAACAGACAATAAGGTTCTATCATGGATAGAGCCTGTATTTGGCTGACTCTCCTTGCTGACACAAGTGCCACCAGGAGTACTGTTTTTACTGTATGGTACTTATCTGAGCATTCCTCCAATGGTTCAAAGGGTGCAGAGAGGAATCCTTTAAGTACCATGGAGAGGTCCCATGTCGGACTTCTGCTGAACTTCATGGGTCTGGCTGTTTTCAAACAGAGAAGGAATCTTCTTATGAGTGTGTCTTCTGCCAGGCTGATGTCTAGGTAGGAAGATAGGGCTGCCACTTGAACCTTCAAAGTGTTGTGTGAAATGCCTGTGTCCACTCCTGTAAAAAAAAATCTAAGATTGTTTGGATAATCCCCTTGCCGGGGGTCTCCTTTGCTCTCGTACCATAAGACAAAACTTTTTCCTCACTTTTTCGTAGATGGCTCTAGTCACGGGTTTTCTGCTGGCTAAGATAGTGTCAATCGCACTGTTTGACAGACCTTTGTTCTGTAGCCCCCACCCTTTCAGGAACCAGGCCGAGAGCTTCATGACCTTGTGGCTCGGGTGGTTGACTGGCCCTTGCGATAGGAGGTTCGACACATCTGGAAGTGTTAGATGTGGTTGAGTACTGAGATTTTTTAAGTGACTGAACCATGGTTTCTGTGGCCAATGGGGTGCAATAAGTAAGTATCACCGTTGCCCTTTCTACCTTTATCTTTTGTACCAGCTTTGGTATTAGGGCAGTTGGGGGGAATGCATAACACAGTTGGGGAGCCCAGCTTTGGATGAACGTTGATGTTCCCATCTGTGGAGTTTAGGGAGAAAAATTTTAGGAACTTCGTATTTATTTTTGACGCAAACAGATCCACAAGAAGATTTCTTGATTTAAAAGGACTTGATCGAATCTGGACATCTTTGCCCTGAATGGCCGGTTGGAAAGCTTTTAGCGCCTCCTCTACAGCTTTTAATTCCCTCATGTTTGAGGATGCTTGAGATCAGTGGGGGTTCCATTTTCCTTGTACGCAGCAATCTGCCATATGCGCTCCCCAACCCAAAGTGCTGATGTCCGTAGTGATCTGCACCGGATTGGTCTGTGTCCAGCTGCGTCTCTCAAAGGTAAATTAGCAGGCTGAGCCACTGTAGCATTCTTTAGATTGATAGAGGAATCAAAATATTTGTCTCTAGAGATGATCGGTTGTCATCTCATCGGGCCAGAATGTGATTTTGTAGAGGTCTCATATGGAGCTGTGCCCAGGTGATGTCCGGGATTGAGGATGTCATTAGTCCCAACACTGCCATGCCTTGTTTGGTGGTCATGAATTTGGCCCCTATCAGGGATACTATCGCTTCCTTGACCTTTTCAACTTTTTCCTCCGTCAGGAAAATCTTGGTTATTTTGGCATCTAGCATGTAGCCTAAGTATAGGACTCTCTGGCTTGGGGTTAATTGTGATTTTTCTCCGTTCACAATCCATCCCAAGCTTTGCAAGTAAGAGATGCTCTTGTACAGATTGGCTTCCAGTCTGTCTGCTGATTCGGCAAAGAACAGTAGATAGTCTAGGTATGGCACCTCGCCTATGCCTTGTTGTCTTAGGTTTTTTAGGACTTCTGCCATTATTTTCAAGAACATCCTGGGAGCAGAGGAGATACGGAAAGGTAGAGCTGTGTAATGCAAATGTAGAGTGGTAGCTGGACCCCGGACCGCAAATCTTAGGTATCTTTGATGACTCTTCTTTATCGGCACATGTAAATATGCATCCTGCAGATCTACTGTTGCCATGAATACTCCTGCCGGAAGAATATTCCTGACTGAGTAGATGGACTCCATCCTGAATCTCTTGTACCTTATCTTTCTGTTGAGTAGTTTGAGGCTCAGTATGAGCCTTAGCTTGCCTGATGGCTTCTTCCTCGCAAATGTGTGCGAATAAACTCCTGTCTTTTCTTCTTCCAGCGGTACATGAAAAATCACTTTTTGTTTTATTACATTTTCTAATGCAGAAAGGAAGGCCTCTGCTTGGTTTGTGCCTTTCGGGAGTGTCCTCACCAGGTATTTGGTTGGGGGACGAGTGGGAAAACTCTTCTGCTATCGTACGAAGAACAAATCAGTTTTTTTTCAATTTTCTTCCAACGATGAGCCTGGATATGTTCTTGTAGCCTCTGCTTCTGACATATCCAGGAGTAGTTGCAAGCTTGCTGTGCATTTCAGCTGTCCCCATAGAGTTTGGCTCCCACCAGCCTTTTGTCCGGTCCACTCTTCAAATTCTTGCGGCCGGAACCGGAAGCCGCCTCCCCCGGAAGGGACTCCACCCGCCACCCAGGAGCTCCAATGAGCTGGCCATGAGATTCGGAACCTAGGGTGATGCCAGGCATCCCTACAGGTACTCCCCACCCAGACCATTAGCTGCGCCATGAAGAGACCTTAGCCTCCCCTTGACAAGAACCATAGCCCCAGCCTCCCCGGCTGGCCAGCCCTGGTTCCTGGCGGTGTCTCCCCACCGGAGGAAACACCAGAACTGAAGGGCAGCGGCTGACAGGGGGTTTAAATCTTCATGGTTGAGGGGGTGTTTCCTGAGAAGGGAGGAGTCAAGGTGTCTCAGAGGTGGCTGTTGTGTGGAGGGGGCGTGGCCGGAACTCGGATGTGAAAGCAGCGCGGCTCCGGAGCTCTGTCCTATCTGCCCTGATCCTTCCGTGATCCTGCTGGAACCCGACATCCTACTCACCTGATTCCGACGTCTCCTGTCTCCTGATATCCCGGTGCACCCACGGCGATGGTCAAAATAGGTCCTCCCGGTCCAGAGGCACTCGGTATCCGCCCGCCGGACCTCACGCTGCCACGATCCCAAGATGGCGCCGGCCCTGCACGCGCTGCGGGCCCTTCCTCCCAGGTCGCTCGCTCCTCGGCTGTACGGACGGCATCGGCCTCTGTGGATGGGGAAGCAGTCCCTCCTGGATCGTCTCAGCTGGCGGTGACTGTAAGTGGTGCCCTCTCTCCTCCCCTGGGCTCCCCCGTACCCTCGGAGCCTGCTCTGTCTGTGGATAGGCCCGAACCTACCCTGTCTGCCATAATGGACGCTATCCAGCACTGTCAGACCTCGCTTGCCACACAGATTGAGTCTGTCCAGATGGACATGTCGTTTCTCAAACAAGATGTGCACAACCTTCGCCACAGGGTGGGCAACGCGGAGCAGCGTATTAGTGACATGGAAGATGCCCACCGCCCCATGCAGTCCACTGTGTCAGAGTTACAGAGGGGTCATGTCGCTACTACAGACAAGCTAACGGACATGGAGGACCGCCTCAGGCGCAATAATTTGCGTTTTTTGGGCTTTCCGGAGGGATCGGAGGGTAAAAATCCTGAATCATTCATGGAACATTGGCTTATCGATACTTTTGGGAAGGAAGTTTTCTCCCCCTTGTTTGCCATTGAAAGGGCGCACAGAGTGCCATTGCGCCCCTTGCCGCCCGGGGCCCCACCCCGTCCTCTTCTCATCAAGCTCCTGCACTTCCGTGATAGGGAGGCTGTGCTCCGGGCCTCTAGGGACAAGGGCCGAATCCTGTATAATAACCACGCTGTATCTATCTTCCCGGACTTCTCTGCTGCGACCCAGAAACAGCGGGCCTCCTTCATGGCAGTTAAGAGGAGACTGCGGGATTTACAATTGCCGTATAGTATCCTGTACCCGGCTCGTTTGAGGGTCATCTATCAAGGTAAAGCCCACTTTTTTCAGGATCCTCAGGACGCTGCGCAGTGGGTGGATTCCTTGGGACGCCGCTCGCCTCCCTCCCAGGATCCTAGGTCTCCTCGTCGGTGATCGCTGGCCTGTGTCTTGCAACTGCTGCTGGGTTTCCCTTTCTTCCTCCTGGATGTCGTTGGGATACACCTTTATATTCTATGATCCTCCTTGCAACTCTTTTTGTGATTGTCGGGTGTCCTCCTGAATGGGGGGACCCTCCTTGTTCCTCTGGAAGGGCATTTTTGGGGATGGTTGCTCCCCTTCCCCTTTTTTTTTCCTTTTTTTTTGCTACCATTCCTGTCTGCTTCAGGACGAGCAGATCCACGTTTCCCTGAACTACACTGTTTTTTGGTTATGGGATTTCAAGCTCTCAACTGTTGGGGACTGAGGGCCGGGTGGGTTAGGGTGGGATGGGTGTTGGGTTACTATTGTTTTTGTGTTTATCTGGGATTGTGGGGGTCTTTCCCCCCTTTTTTTGATTTGCGTTTACTCCGTCATGTCTTCTTGGACTCTTATCAGGGATTTTTTTTACGCCTAGGTGCTACGATTTTCATTTCTGCCTTGCTGTACTTGATAATATTTTGGTTCTTGTCTGTGCCTTTTCCTCCTATGCATATTGCCTGCCAATGGTTTTGCCTGCCATACTGTGAGGTCTTGGTGCTCGGGGGGGGGCCTCCCCCTTTTTTGGGACCCCCCCGGTCACCAACGCTGATTTTTAACATATCACTATGTCTACTCTCCGTTTAGTCTCTTGGAACGTCAGGGGGCTAAATTCTAAAGTCAAGCGTTCCCTGGTTTTCGAATATTTAAAACGTCATAACCCACACATTGTTTTATTACAGGAAACCCATCTCCAGGGGTCCAGGGTGATGGCCCTAAAGAGGGCGCATGTGGCGTACGCGCTACACTCTACATACTCCTCGTATGCTCGTGGTACTTCGATTCTGATTGCAAAATCAGCCCCTGTCACCATCAAGCATTTGAAGACTGACCCTTCTGGGTGTTTTATTATTCTTGTCTTCGAATTTCTGGGTAAGCCCTATACCCTGGTTAACGTTTATGTCCCTCCGCCATTTACTAGACAGTTTTTTGACCGTGTGCTGGGTCTGGTCTTGGAAATGGCTGAGGGTCCCCTTATTATGGCGGGTGACTTTAACACGGTCCTCGATGCTGCTCTGGACAGGTCTGGAGCTGTCTCCTCCGCACCAACTCCTTTATGCTCCTACTTGGACAAATTGGATCTCCTGGACGCCTGGAGATGGAAACATGGGGGGATTACTGAGTATTCCTGTTATTCCAGCTCCCATAATACATTGTCCCGCATTGATCTCTGCCTGCTCCCTCGGGAACTGCTAAGTCTTCTTTCGGGTGTCAGGTATCTGCCCCGCGCAGTATCGGATCACTCCCCTTTACTGGTGGATCTCGCATTGGGGTCCCCCCCTAATTATAAACTTTGGAGGCTCAGCCCCCTGTGGCTGGCGGACCAGGCAGTGACTGACCAGGGGTCGGCGGAGATGAACTCATATTGGGCACTCAATAAACAAGCTGGATCTGAATTGTTGACCTGGGAGGCCTTTAAGGCGACCATGAGAGGTACCTTTTCGTCTGCCGTGGGCGGTGCCAGGAAGGCTCGCCAGACTAAGTTGGTTGACGCCGAACTGGCGCTGCATGCGGCTGAACGACAATATACTGATGACCCTACCCCCCAGCACCATGCTTCTTGGCGGGCCAGGGCCCGGGACTTGGATCTGGTGGTTGTGGAGCGTACACAGAAGAAACTCCTTTATCAAAATCAGCGCATTTTTGAACTGGGCGATAAGAACAGTCGCCTCTTGGCTTATTTAGCTAGGCCGGAATACCAGCCCTGTGTCATCCCTCGGATTACCAGCCACGCCGGTATCATTGTGGAACAAACCCCCGATGTTCTGGCCAGTTTTGTTGCTTTTTATTCCTCCTTGTACCAATCTAGAGCTCATTATACCATTGTTGAACTTGATGATTTCTTATATGATATTACTTTGCCTAAGTTGTCGGCCGGCCAATCTAGTTTTCTGGATTCGCCCCTGACTGCGGATGAGATAAACAAGGCCCTAGCCACTTTCGCACACAATAAGACACCTGGCCTGGATGGTTTTCCTATCGAATGGTACTTGCACTATAGGGAATTGCTGGTCCCCCATTTACTGACTGTGTTCAATTGTGCTCTGAAGGAGGGACGTCTGCCACCCTCTATGACAGAAGCTCTCATTGTGCTCATCCCCAAGCCACGTAAAGACCCCCTTCTCTGTGAGTCATACCGCCCGATCTCGCTTATTAATACTGATGTCAAGATTCTCGCCAAAGTCCTCGCGAGGCGTCTGAATACGGTTGTCACGGACTTGGTGGGTGCGGATCAGTCGGGATTTATTCCTGGCCGTTCTACATCGATCAACCTGCGTAGACTTTTTACTAACCTTCAGACGACTCATGCCTCTGTGGGGTCCAGGGTCGTTGTGACCCTGGACACTGATAAGGCTTTCGACTCCGTGGAATGGCCTTATTTATTGGAAGTGTTGGCGAAATTTGGCTTTGGGCCCGGATTTATAAATTGGGTCCGCCTTCTGTATTATCTACCTCGTGCTCGTCTTCGGGTGAACGGTTTTGTGTCGGACCCCTTTCCCATTTTTCGGGGCACCAGGCAGGGGTGTCCGCTATCTCCGCTGTTGTTTGCCCTGGCCATTGAGCCCTTGGCTGCGCAGATCCGCCTTTGTGAGGGTATTGCGGGCTTTGTGATCAATGGCTTGGAAGAAAAGGTCTCCCTGTACGCGGACGATATGTTGATATATCTGGCGGATCCCTATCAATTCCTCCCTATTCTGTTGAATGTTATCGAACGCTTCGGTCACTTCTCTGGTTTCAGGGTGAATTGGAGTAAGTCCACGCTGTTCCCCCTGGATCCCCAGGCTCTGCCCCCTTCCCTTGCTTCTTGTCCCCTCCAGGTTGTGGATCGGTTTCGATATTTGGGGATTGAGATTCAGCTCCCCTTGTCTCGATTCTTTTCCAACAACCTGGATCCCCTGGTTGCCCGTCTTAGGTCCTCGCTGCGGCTTTGGTCTACGCTTCCCCTCACGGTGCTAGGCCGGATTAATATTTTTAAAATGATTTTTCTCCCCCGTTTTTTGTATGTGCTCAGCCATTCCCCGGTATATGTCCCTAAGCGCCGCTTTCAGGCCATTGACTCGCTCCTGACCTCCTTTATTTGGGGGGGTCGGACGGCGCGTGTGGCCAGGGATGCTCTGCAGCTGCCGGTTCTCGCGGGCGGGCTGGCTGCGCCTAACTTGCGTCTATACTACTTCGCGTCTCAATTGGCCCATGCTCATTGGTGGTTCCACCCGGAGGATGCTAATGCTGCGGCTTCATTGGAAGCAGCTATTTTCACCTCCTATGAATCACTGCAAAACTTGGTACATCGAAGGTCCGTTATGGGCAGACCGAACACTGCTCTTGTTTCTGTCACCCTGCGGATTTTCGCGGCTGCGGCCTTGGATGGTTCCGACCCTCCAGAGCTGCATTCCCCCAATGCCCCCCTTTGGAGCAATCCGCGGCTGAAGGAGTTCTTTAGTCGGGATGATGGCCTTTTCTGGTCCCGCCTAGGGGTGAAATCCATTTCTCATTTGTATGTCCGGGGAACCTTCAGGTCCTTTGCGGACATGCAATCTACCTTTGGTCTGCCCCCCACGGCTTACTACCGATACTTGCAATTGAGACACACGGCGGCCGCACAGTTTGGCCTCCGTGATGTCTCGCTTGAACCGACCCCCTTGGAAAACCTTCTTTCTGACTCTTCACATGAGAAGCTGGTCTCTACATATTATACTTGACTTTTACATTCTCACTCCAAACGGCTCGCGGTGGTTGAGTCTCAGTGGCGGGAGGATATCTCGGAATTGTCGGATGAGGTGTGGCAAGACGTCCTTCCGGAACAAATACCTGTTGTTATCTCCTCTAGGGATAGGGTTATCCAATTGAAGCTTCTTTACAGGGCGTACTATACCCCAGTACTCCTGCACAAAATGGGTACATTGCCTTCTCCGCTATGCTCCAAGTGTACTGCTGCTGATGGTTCATTTTTTCATATGTTCTGGGAATGTCCACCTGTCCGGGCCTTTTGGTCGGAAGTCACAGCTTTTATTGCAGATATCTCTCAGTTATCCAATATTTGTAGCCCCCTTCGTTGTCTGCTGGGTTATGTGGATGACGAGGACGTCCCTGCTCGTACTAAATTGTTTCTCCGCTTGACATTCTTTTATGCTAGGAAGACTATAGCTACTAGATGGAAGTCTACTGCTCCCCCTGACGTTCCATTATGGATTGCTCTCATTAATCAGGCATTGCCTCTGTATAAAATGACGTATGAGGCCAGAGGCTGCCCCAAGAAGTTCCGGAAAATTTGGTCTTTTTGGGTGGACTCTGACCGGACTACTTCTTCAGTTTCTGACTCTGCATAGACAATGGTCTTACAGCCTCTGGAAGATTTTTTTATTTTGGCTGGGAGGGTTCTATACTAATGTTACGGCTGACAGTTATGTATGTTATTTTTGTCATGGCTTTTGTTGTGAAATGGAGTCTTGTGTGTGTCTCTTTTGGCTCCTCAATTGACATGATTCCGGTTATTTCTCTGTTATGTATTGTTTTGTTTGTTCAATAAAATACCTTTAAAAAAAAAAAAAAAGAGGTGGCTGTTGTGAAAGACGAGGGGGGGGGGGGGGGAAGTATCAATAAATGGTGTAATACATGCTGTTCATATTCACTCAGTGACTATGGGATTTGTTTTCTGTATTCTGCAAAAATTCCTGGTTGATCCTTCTGCTCATGTCCCCAATTTAGCTAGGGATTTTACAGCTCTGGTTGCAACTCTGCACATGCTCAGTTTTCAGTGAGTTTTCAATACTGAGTATTTTCTCCCTATCACATCTGAGCAGCCCATGTTACTATAGAGCAGTGATGGCAAACCCTGGCATCCCAGATGTTTTGGAACTACATTTCCCATGATGCTCCACTACACTGCAGAGTGCATGAGCATCATGGGAAATATAGTTCCAAAACATCTGGAGTGCCAAGGTTTGCCACCACTGCTCTAGTTACACATATCAGCGTATACACAGTGATAAATGACAGCCCACTCCCTCCCTTAAACACATCTCCCTCTTATTCTAAGACACAGGCTAGGTAGAAACCTTCCCACACAATGTTCTTGCCAAAAAATAATAAAGATTTGTTTTCACATATATACTTGTATGATAATTTAAAACAGTTTATTAACGATTTTTTGAACATGTGCCCAGCAGGGGACTAGAAGTTCCTCTTGCCTATGTTTCCTTGCAGACAGCCTGGGAAAGGTCTGGGTCATATGACAGCTGTTTATATCGATTAGGTTTCAAATAAGCTGTATATCGATTTTTTTTTAAATAACTACAGTGCCCATCACCCACATACAGAAATAGAAGGGACAATGTAAATTAAAAGGTGTGTGTGTGTAGTATCACTTTAAATTGGCTGCGAAGAGGACTGTAAATGGTGCCCAAATCGGATCAGACTCCTGACACCAGATTGCCAATTTGGGTCCCATTCACAGTCCTCTCTCCAGACAGTTTAAATGTTGTTTTCCCCCAATAATCCCATGCTTTAGGACAGTTCAGTATATTCCTTCCCCACGGCTCTTGATGTGTCCACTTTAAAGGTTACCATCCCTGCTGACATCTCTGCTTCTGCTGGATCCCTAGAGACTGTCTTCATCATCTGTTGGTGTGCCTTAGTTTTCCATTGGAGGAGTCATTCCTGATGCTATGCCCTGATCAAGCCACTTTATTGTAAGTGCAATTTCCCTTTAGCTCACAGAATGGTTCTCTAAGCAGGCAGTGTAAGAACCAATATTTGAATCGGTATTACTAAACCCAGGATCCTGCATTCACTATATCGGATCTCCCACAGTACACAGAACATGGAAATGCAATTATTTTACTAAATATAAACTGCTAAATACCTTTTCTCTTTAGCAGTATACAGCAGTCTTGTGACTTATATTAGTGTCTGGTTAAAGCTTGTAGGAGGAATTTTCCTTCTACTCTGACTGTCCAATGAGGCTATAGGACCCCTGACTTTCTGTCTGGACAGTGCTGATTGGCCCTGTGCTGATTACATGCACTCTCTCAAGAAAAACAAAAAAAACTCTCTCTAGCAATACACACCAAACTGAGCAAGTGTAGCCTGACTCCAAAGGCTCTGTCTTATCAGGAAATGGTCTGGAGTCAATGGAAGAAGGGGAGGATCAGAGAAGACAGGATCAAACAACCTTTTTACACAATGCAGAGGATTAACCCCTTTAAGTTAATCCTCTGCATTGTGCTTGTTATTGCATGCTTGTTATACTCACTCAGTAAGTATAACAAGCATGCTTTACTGCATATACATACTGATTTTACTGTTGTGAGTTTAGTAACACCTTAGGTAAATAACATTAAGCATGCTGTCTGGAGGAGAGGGCACAGTGACAGAGAGATGTGCTCATCAGTCTGCTGCTTCTACATTCAATGTCCAGTCACAAGCTGGGGGAAGGACAAGACCTGCAAGTGGCATTTAAAGAGGAAGTAAACCCTCCTCTGACACTTTTACCTATAGGTGATCCTATGATAAGACTTACCTATAGGTACTGTAAATATGTAAAACTGTACCGTTTAGGAGATATTTACCTTACATGCAGCCAGTGACGTCACTGGCGCATGCGCTCTGAAGAAACGGCCGCTGGTGCCGTTCCTTCAGAGCCCGGTGCCGTGACCGTCGGCTCCCGCGCGCGGGAGTGATGTCACCGCGGCTCCGGCCAATCAGATGGCCGGATGCCGCGATCCCAGAAGACGGGTGACTGGACATGTCGCCCGTCATACAGCTAAGCGGATGGCACGGCGGGGACTCGTTCTAAGGTAAGTATTTCATGATGAGCTAGTATGCGCTGCATACTAGCTCATTATGTGTTTCTCTTACAGGTTGCAAAAAGAAGAAATTTTTTTTTTTCAGGTTTATAACCTCTTTAATTACTGCAGGAAAAAATCAGCTCTCCTGCCCTGCTAAACAGTTGTGTGCAGTATGCCAGGGCCGGGTAGTTATCACAAGTGTATGGACAGAAACAAATCCTATGGCAGGTAAGACAGCACCCTTGTATGCAGCCCATCTGTGTGACAAGTAAATATCCCCTGCGCTCAAAAGGTGCACGTAGGCCAGAGAGGCATGTGGGAGGTCCTGTCCATGTTGCCGGGTGGGCAGTATATATAGACCTAACTGGTCATTGTCAATCATGGCTCTGAGGAAGAGGGTTCTCCCTCGAAACGCGTTAGCCACGTGGACACCTTCAAGCTTGCCTGTCACAACTAAGCATCACGGTCCTGTGGTCTCTGGACAGCTGAAGGGACTCTCTCTTTTTTGCTTGTTATAGCGTACTCTTGTGAGTAGAATATATGTTGTTTTAACGATTTGTTAATATTAATATCTTATGGTATTGCACTAGGTCAGTGCACCCTTCTCTTGTTTCTTTTGTATCTCATCTGTGTATTTAGCCATTTTCCTGGATGTCAGTTTTAACTAATTGAAGTAAAGCTACGAGTCACCTAATTGGTTCTTACCTCTGTGCAGTACGCTGGGATGTTGATTACAAATAAAGTGTTGTTCTGTAATTGCGGTTTGTCTGCTTGGCCCCTTACTTTGTGCTCCTTTGCATACAAGTAGTGCTGCGAAGTGTGCTTGGCTGAGAACTTCACTGGAATCCCTGTTTATATAAAAAAAAAAAAAAAAAAACATTTTTAACTACATTAAAACACATTATATTGGTATCTTAATATAATAAACTTAAACTCTGGTCCCAAAAACCTTTAAATATATACATTTCCTTGGGAAGTAGCGGCATTCACCAAGCGAGGCATTTCGTACGCCATGGACATTGGGTATCTATAGCAACCCTATGCTCCGATCGCACCTTCGATGCATTGTCCTTCTGGCAGAAGGTGCAGCTTACCCATTTTCTGCATTCCTTACCTCCAGCGGCTTCCTTTACGAGACGCCTTACGCCAGTGGTCCTCAACTTCGGTCCTCAGGGCCCACTAACAGGCCAGATTTTAAGTATTACCTTGGGGAGATGCAGACTAGAGTACTGCAATCACTGAGCAGCAAATGATATCACCTGGGATGTATTGCAGTTATCTTGCAAATCTTGCCTGTTAGTTGGCCCTGTAGGCCAGGGTTGAGGACCACTGCCTTACGCCCTTCGAGGAGCTCTGCGCGGATAGCTCCCCGCTGCGTCACACGATCAATCTGCTGTACCGTTTACTGTCTGCCCCTGAACCCACTTTCCGGCCTTCCTATATCACCCATTGGGAACAAGACTTGGGTCTGTCTTTTTCTGACCACCAAGTGGACCGTCTTGTTTTTTGCATACAAAACTTCCATCTGCTCTAAATACCAAGAAGCTGGGTATAAGCCCCTTACCAGGTGCTCTGACCTCTGTTGGAGATGTGGAGAAGAAGTGGGCTCGCTCCTCCATATCTTCTAGTCTTGCAGCCACCTTCAGACCTTCTGGTCGGAAGTGTTGCGTATTGCTCAAAAATTTGCGGACCATGCTCTCACCCTTGACCCGGCCCTTTCTTTTGCACCACCATGAGTTCCCGAGGGCGTTGTATCGGAAATCAATTTTACCGCTTTTGTTCGTGGCAGCCAGGAGCTGCATCCCTCTGCTCTGGAAACAGTCACAGCCCCCCACGGTAGCAATGTGGTTACGGAGGGTGGCATATATCAATGAGATGGAGGATCTTGTGGCTGCTGAGCAGGGTGCGAGGGACAGGTTCCTCAAGAGATGGTACTACTGGCAAGAGTTTACGTTTTCCGCTGAATACAGAGACATGGTTGTCTAGACACAACAAAGCTGGTTGGGAGCCATCTCTGCCCCCCCTTCTCCTCCCCTGCCTTTCCTTGTCCTTTCCCTTCCGTCTTCTTTTCTCCACCCCTCCACTTCCCGGACTATACTTCTCTTCATTGCTCTTTCAATACTCTACGCCTGATTCTCGGGCATAAAAAACTTCCTTTCCCCTTGGGCATGCTGGCAGTTGATCTGCCACTCGGAAAATGCTACATCCACATGTCAACGGGGACATGCTTTCCTGCTCCCCTATACCGGCCACTGGACAGCATTTCCCATGTTCCTTGATACATCAAACTCTAGACGGTGTTAAAGCGGAGTTCCGGCCACGGGGGGGGGGGGGGATATTAGCTAAAAATCCCCCCGGGACAGTCAGGGATAGTGTATTCCACAATGGATAGCCTCTGTACTGTCCCGGGTCGCACTTACTTTTATAAGAAATACTTACCTTGAAAATTTCTTCTCCAGCGCTGCCATCTCAGGTGTGGGCAGCTGAAGCCAGCGCGTCTTCTTCTGCGTCCTCTTCCGTGTCCTCTTCGGTCCCACAATGCACTGCACCGGCCCCGACGTCACTTCCGGTGCAGGCGCGTCATCCCTGCACAGTTTCTCGGCAGGCCCAGAAGCTGTTTAGCAGGGAATGCCGCTCCTGCACCGGAAGTGACGTCGGGGCCGGTGCAGGCGCATTGATTCCTGGGAGCGATGACATTCAGCTCCCAGGAATCGATGCAAAGAGGAAGTGACGGTGCGGGCCGCAGAGAGAGGAAGTGGAAGAAAGGGAAGTATATTTTCTTCAATAAATGTGATAATAATTGTACTGTGTGCTGTGCTGTATTTTCTGATATGTAAACAAATAATGCATTCTGTATGTGGGCCAACTAATCAGCTGATCAACTAATCGATTATGAAAATAGTTGACAACTATTTTTATAATCAATTAGTTGTCACGGACCTAGACACAAAGTAGATCTACTTTCTGAGCACCAAATGCTGCAGGGGCTCTGATGGGGGTACCTGATGTAAGGGAGGGGCTCTGATGGGGACACCTGATGTAAGGGGGGGGGCTCTGATGGGGACACCTGATGTAAGAAGGGGGGGCTCTGATGGGGACACCTGATGTAAGAAGGGGGGGGCTCTGATGGGGACACCTGATGTAAAGGGGGGGGCGCTCTGATGGGGACACCTGATGTAAGAAGGGGGGAGCTCTGATGAGGACACCTGATGTAAAGGGGGGGGCTCTGATGGGGACACCTGATGTAAAGGGGGGAGGCTCTGATGGGGACACCTGATGTAAGAGGGGGGCTCCGATAGGGACATCTGATGTAAGAGGGGGGCTCCGATAGGGACATCTGATGTAAAAAGGGGGGTGCTCTGATTGGGACACCTGATGTAAAGGGGGGGGGGGCTCTGATAAGGACACCTGATGTAAGAAGGGGGGAGCTCTGATGAGGACACCTGATGTAAAGGGGGGGCTCTGATGGGGACACCTGATGTAAGAGGGGGGCTCCGATAGGGACATCTGATGTAAGGGGGGGGGGCTCTGATGGGGACATCTGATGTAAAGGGGGGGCTCTGATGGGGACACCTGATGTAAGGGGGGGGGGGGTTCTGATGGGGACACCTGATGTAAGAGGGGGGCTCCGATAGGGACATCTGATGTAAGAGGGGGGCTCCGATAGGGACACCTGATGTAGCGGGGGGGCCTGATGGGGAGACCTGATAATCAGAATGCCCCCTTACATCAGCAATTCCCATCAGAGACCCCCATAGACCGGTTTTTCCCATCACAATGCCTGGGAAGGAAGTGGAAGTTACACACACGGCGTCATTGGTTACCAGGACGCCGGCGGTCCTAGCAACCAATGGCTGCTGCTCAGAGCTCATCCAGCGTGGCAGACTGGTGGGCTGACGGTCCAGATCAGTACATTTTTTCGAAGGCTGCCATACAGTCCTATGAATATTATGGATTGGGGTCTTGTGCTGCATTGCGGACATGTACCTTTATATCCAGCAGGGGCCGCACACTCCTGTCCCGACATTGTCCCTCTGATGTCACCCCCCGGTGGATCGGTAGCAGCTTGGGGACTTCAATTCTCACACACGTGATAGCCCCTCATCCATGGCGCTTCCTTACCACGTGCCGGAAGTAGTGGTCACATGATTACGAGCGGCCACGCCCCCGGAACGCTATAGACTTATTCGCTCAGCGCATGAGAAAACTGGTCTCCTTGGAAACCGGTTAGCGTGCGGGCGGAGCCAGGAATTCCTGCGGCCATCTTTGCTATTGGAGAGTAGCTCCTTCCAGCTATGTGCGCTGTTGGCAGCTGGGAAATTCAATACAGGTAAAGCGCTCCGGTGGCCATCTTTATTATGGTGAAGTGCCTTTTACCTATCATGTGTTGTGTGGGCAAATAGGAAATATAATGCAGAGCAGTAATAGCTACAGCACATCACAGACGGCCCCATAATGCCTTTTGGGCTGATAGCATATGCATGAATACCAGTTTCAGAGCTGTCATTAGCAGCTAACCAAGCACTGTCTGTGCTTGGTTAGTCACTTTGGAGGGAGGAGAGACATTAGGGGAAAGACTCTAAAATACTCCTGAAGTTTCCAAAAAGAGGACCTGTCACTGCTCAAAAATATCACAAGGGTTGGGGATTCAACCAACTGTGATAGCAATAAAGAAAAATGAAAAAAAAAAAAAACTAATTTAAAAGCGTTCCTGTCCCCCCCACACAATTGTGTGTGTAGATCCGGTAATCAGCGACTGCACTGCACATGAGAGGTATCACTACGATCATTGGAGTGAGAGCAATAATTCTGGAGCCATAATTTCCCATTAACTACAAACTGACAACCTGTAAAGGCTTTTACCTGCCCCCCACCTGCCGCTCTGACAAATGACAGCAGAAGGGTGGCGCTCTCGTTCTGAGATGAGGTCTAATGACGTCGTCCCACTCTCGCTGCACTTGCGATCGATGGTGCGCTGTGTCCCTGGGACAAGGTGCATCACTGATCCTGGTAAAGAGCCAATAATGGGGCTCTTTTCCCATGTGATCAGCGGTGTCCACGTGTAAACAAGGAAATTCCAATTATTGTCTCTCCTCTCCTCACACTGGCAGCATGTGGAGAGCAAATCAGCGGCATTCCCTCACAGGGTAAATCTGCACAGATTATCAGGGCACTGATGATCAGTGCGGTCCCAATAGTGCACAGCAGTGCTGCCAATCAGTGCCCATAAGTGAAGCCTATCAGTGCTCCCAAACAGTGCTCAACTGTGCTGCTTATCAGTTCCACCTATCGGTGCTGCATATTAGTGCCTCCTTATCACTGTCCTTCAGTACCATCTCATCAGTGGCCATCAGTGCAGCCTATCAGTGCCCCCTAACAGTTCTGCATATCAGTTCCACCTATCGGTGCTGCATATTAGTGCCTCCTTATCACTGCCCTTCAGTACCATCTCATCAGTGCCCATCAGTGCAGCCTATCAGTGCCCCCTAACAGTGCTGCATATACGTTCCACCTATCAGTGCTGCATATTAGTGCCTCCTCATCACTGCCCTTCAGTACCATCTCATCAGTGCCCATCAGTGCAGCCTATCAGTGCCCCCTAACAGTGCTGCATATCAGTTCCACCTATCAGTGCTGCATATTAGTGCCTCCTCATCACTGCCCTGCAGTATCGTCACATCAGGGCCCATCAGTGCAGCCTATCAGTACCCCTAACAGTGCTGCATATCAGTTCCACCTATCAGTGCTGCATATTAGTGCCTCCTCATCACTGCCCTGCAGTACCGTCTCATTATTGCCCATCAGTGCCGCCTCATCAGTGCCTATCAGTGAAGGAGAAAAATTACTTATTTACAAAATTTTCAAACAGAAAGTAAGAAAAAAATATTTCTCACTTTTTTCATATTTTAGCAAAAAATAAAAACCCCAGTTGTGATTAAATACCACCAAAAGAAAGCTCTATGTGACTCAGAAAAAAAGATAAAAATTACATTTGGGTACAGTGTAGCATGACCGCGCAATTGTCATTCAAAATGTGACAGCACTGAAAGCTAAAAATTGGCCAGGGCAGGAAGGGGTGAAAGTGCCCGGTATTGAAGCTGTTATAGAGTAACCTATGGACAATTTTAGGTGCCATCATTTGTCTTTTAAATTTTGCCAAAAAAATTGGGTATTATATAGCGTTTGTGTGCACTAAAATTAATTAAAGCAGGGCCCTCTGATTCCTTTTGTACCAAATTGTATTGTAACTGTAATGTCTGCTTTGGTGCTATATAAATCCTGTATAATACCAATAATAATAATAATAATTAAAGTGTATTTTTTTTTCTAATAATTTAAAAACTCAAAAATAGTTAAGTTTTAGGCCAAGAGGGGACTGATGCATGGGGCTAAGCGCATCCTCGTTCTTTGTCATTGCGTTTAATAGATGGCTGCGCAAATATTGTGTAAATAAAATTGCAGCAGCCACCATTTTATTTTCCAGGAGCTTTGCTTTTCGAAGAATGGAATGTTTGGGGGGTTCTAAGTACTTTTAAAACATGTATTTAAACATGTATGTGAAAATGTCAGAACTGTCATGGGCAGCAAGTGGTAAATAATCGTGAGTCTGTTTTTTTTTGTTGTTTTTTTTATTTGCATGATAGTGAATGAAATGTTAATTTTTTACATTTTGGTACATTTACATAAAAAAAAAATAAAAAAAAGACCAAGAAAAGTGTTTACTGCAAGTAGCCAATCAGCATTCTGTTTGATGATGCCATAGCTTCTGCTGGGCTACCTTTGTGAATGAGCAGCCAGGAAGAGACGCCATAGCTGTTGCTCAATGAAAAGAGACACATAATAATATATTCCTGACAGGCAGCATACGTTTGGGTAGCCCCACCCTCGCTCTTACCCCATAGGACCCCACACCCCGTGGCGTTGGCAGGGGGGGGCTAACCCAGGCTACAGCCCCAAGTGGGCCCCCAAAAAGCCCCAGATCTCCTATCCCTAATGCCAATTATTAGCCCTGGGGTTACTTTGCAGGGCCGATCCTGGGCAAGTGCATGCCAGACTGCCTCTAAAGGGAAGGGGGGGGGGTGAGCGCCACCAGTTTATAGATAGTGGGGATCTCCTGCTTACCCGGGGTGGTCAAATGTAATACGAAGTCCCGCCTCCTGGACCGGCTCCTATGATGGACATCTCACTGGTCCAATGCCAAGATGTGTGACGTCCATCATAGGAGTCGGTCCAGGAGGCCGGACTTAGTGTGACAACGGCCGCGCCAGGCAAGCGGAAGATCCCTGCTCTGTGTAAACTGGCTGCTCTCCTCTCCCCATGTACTGACAAGGCTGTGTTGATGGGCATTGGTGAGGCTGCATTGATGGGAACTGGTGAGGCTGAGCTGATGGGCACTGATGAAGCTGAATTGATGGGCACTGATGAGGCTGCATTGATGGGCACTGATGAGGCTGCATTGATGGGCACTGATGAGGCTGCACTGATAGGCACTGATGAGGCTGAGCTGATAGGCACTGATTAGGCTGAGCTGATGGGCACTGGTGAGGCTGCACTGATGAACACTGAAGAGGCTGAGCTGATAGGCACTGGGCATTGGGCATGGTGGGGCATTGGGTAGGGGTGAGGGGGGGCATTGGGTGGAGCTTGGGCTGGACTTACTTTAAAATGTGGGAGGCGTTATCAAATTTACCTTTAAGCTGAAGCCCCTGGTCTTTTTCCCACCTAGCAACACCACTGCCCATTCCCATAAATTTTCAGAAAGAGCCAGAGGCTGCGTTCCTTTTTTGTCCTTCTCACTCAAAGGACCATTTTTAATGAAGTTTTCCTACCTTTTGGAAGTATCAGCGGCTGGGTCTCATGCGGGACAGCTGTGTGGATGTCAGGAGCATCCTGTGGTGTCCAGAAGTCTTCCAGGATGGCTCCGGTTTTCACCGAGTCCCAAGCTATCAGCTGTGTGGGGTTATGTCACACGTGCGCAGATGATCGATACCTAGAAAACAGAGGCTCTGCCATTGGTGGGTATTTGTGTCGGTCAGATGCCCTGCAATCAGCTGGTGACCATTAAGTGTGCCCAGCATGGTTGCTGCAGCTTCTGTTCCTGCTCTGGGATTTGGGTCACCCTGTGGATACATCAGTTGCCCTGTGGAAGAGGTCTAGGTTATGTGAGTATGTTTGGCTTGAGGTCAAAAGGGACTGTTAGGGAGAAACTCCACTTTGGTTAAAAAAAATAATAACCAAAATGTTTTTTTTATGGAGTTCACTATGCTCTGGGTGTTTGATGTGCATGGCAGCATTTTATTAAAGTTTTCTACCTTTGCATTTTTCTGTCCTGAGCAGATATCTGTTTCATTACTCACCTGCTGGGATCGTGCATTGATGTGAGAACCTGCAGTGTCAGTATTCCTTTAGCAGTAGTTAACCCCTAAGGGGATTTTTCCTCACCTAGCAAACATGAACAAGTGTTACATTGTCTTTTTTTGGACAGTTTAGGGAACTTCAGCAGGTTGAATTGGGAAGGTTATTTAATAAATTGCTACATGGCATGAGCAGCAATTTTACATTGTTGTACGTTGTAATATTTTTTTCTTAACAATGTGGAGTTCTCCCTTATGCCTCGTACACACGTGCAGATCGTCGGCCGAACGATCGGCCGTCTTTTGTCCCCGGGCTGTCGTGTCTGTTGAAAAGTGCAAAAGACTGCACAAGAATTTTGTCCGCCGACTACAGCCGACTGCAGAAGTGATGTCATGTGATGGTTAACTTTCCGTGTGTTTTTTCTTTTCTGAGCATGCCCAGTCTTGCAAATCTGCTGTCTGTCGGCCGAATTCTGTACTGACTGGCGAACAATCGGCCGCTCTGGTGTCGGCATACAAAAATTTTAATGCTTGCACGACAGATTCTTTTCGGCCGAAAGTGTGCTGTCGGCTGTCGGAAGCATCATACTAACAAGCCGAAAATCGGCCGATCGGTCGTCGGCCGAATCTTTTCGGCCGACAATCTGCACGTGTGTACGGGGCATAAGACCTATGTTAGCTGGGATTTATTTCTTACTGCGATAGGTCCGGCAGTCTAATCCCTCTATGCTGTGGCTGCTCTATGCAGGTTATAGCTGGAGGGGGCAGTGTCTTCCTTACTGGTACTGTTCCTGTATTGTCACCACTTCTGCAGGCCTTTTAAAGCTGGTGTATGGAAAGCTGACTAATGGACACTTGCTATTAAGCCTCTTCAGATCTGCATGTATTATGCACATAATAAAGTGGGCCTTTGGTGCTCGTGCCTTGGCAGGCAAAATCCTTTATGAATTGTGCAGCTTTGTTCAAGTATCCAGGGAGAAAGATGGCAGCAATCAACAAGTTGCCACAGGTAGTCAAGACTCTATATGAGTCTGTTACAACTCTCCCTGTGCAAGGATTCCCTACTCTGACCATGTCAAGCCTTGTCCTTGCAGGTCCAGTCAACTGGACAACTTAACCCTATTCAAACAATACCTAAAAGAAAGATGCGGATGAGGATGATCTTTAAACAGGTTTTTGTACCTCCCTTTTGAAAGGCTGTTAGGATGCCTAAAATGGCAGAGGTACCTGCAATGCAAGTATTTTAGCACTTTCAAAAGAGTACATTGCCTTTTTCCCCTATGATGTTTAAGCTAGAAGCTCATTCTTGAAGAGGGGTGCAAACTGAACAGAAGGACAGAGCAGCAGCATGTCTTAGTGGTCAGCACCTTGCAGTACTGGGTTGCTCAGTTCAAACCCCAATCAGGACACTTCTACCTGCACTGCAGGATGTCAGATTAGGCACTTATGAGGAAGAGGTTTTCCAACAAAATGAGTCACCAATTTGGTTGACGGGACCTTCATGAATATCAGGTCATATGAATATTCTCCTTCCGAAATATGGGGGACTTTAATTATCCAGATATAGACTGGCCAGAAGGGACCGCGCACTCAGCCAAGGCTCGGCAGTTCCTAAATGTTCTGCAGGACAATTTTATGGGTCAGATGGTGAACGCTCCGACAAGAAACAATGCGGTACTTGACCTACTGATTACCAACAATACAGACCTGATCATGGATATAGAAATACGGGGCAACTTGGGAGACAGTGACCATAGGTCAATTAGTTTCAGTATTAATCATAGTAATAGGAAACACAACGGTAATATTAAGACTCTGAATTTCAAAAGAGCCAATTTCCCCAAACTGCGCTCTCTGCTAGAAAATATAAAATGGGATAGAACCCTGCGAACAAAGAACACAGAGGAAAAATGGGAGTGCTTCAAGAGCATATTAAACAAAGGGATTGGCCAGTGCATTCCAAAAGGGAAACAAATTTAAAAGAGCAAAATTAAACCCTGGGTGGCTAAACTCCAACATAAAAATGCCTATTAATACTAAAGAAAAGGCCTCCAAAAATACAAGACTGAGGGGTCATTGGCAGCATTCAAGCATTACAAAGAGTGTAATAAGAAATGTAAAGACGAAATCAAGGTGGCTAAAATAGAACCCGAGAGACATATAGCGGAAGAGAGTAAAAAGTTAAGTTCTTTAAGTATATAAACAGTAAGAAAGTGAGGCCAGAACACATTGGCCCCATAAAAGACGACAAAGGAAATATGGCCACAGAGGACAGAGAAAAGGCGGAAGTGTTAAATAATTTCTTCTCTTCAGTCTTCACAAAAGAATCGGGGGGGGCTACACTAACCCAACTGGTAAGGTTAAACTAAATAATACACCTCAGGAAGTACCGCCATGGCTAACAGAGGATAGACTTAGAACGAAACTAGAGAAACTTAACATAAATAAAACACCTGGGACCAGATGGCTTGCACCCGAGGGTTCTTAAAGAGCTCAGCCAGGTGATTGCCAGACCAATATTCTTGATCTTTATGGATAGTCTACAGGCGGGTATGGTGCCAGCTGATTGGAAAAAAGCCAATGTGGTACCAATATTTAAAAAAGGGCCGAGATATATCTCGGGTAACTATAGGCCGGTCAGCCTAACATTAGTAGTCTGCAAGATTTTGGAGGGGATGTTAAGGGGCCACATACAAGACTTTAGTAATGAAAATGGTATTAATATTAGTAATCAACATGGATTCATGAAAAATAGTTCTTGCCAGACCAATCTATTAACCTTCTACGATGAAGTGAGCAGCCACCTAGATAAAGGTAAGCCTGTGGATGTGGTGTATCTGGACTTTGTAAAGGCCTTTGACACCGTTCCCCACAAACGCTTACTGTACAAACTAAGGAATGTAGGTATGGACCATAGGGTGAGTACCTGGATAGAGAACTGGCTCCAGGGGAGAGTTCAGAGGGTGGTGATTAATGGGGAGTACTCGTATTGGGCGGGTGTGGAAAGTGGGGTCCCCCAAGGTTCTGTCCTGGGGCCAATCCTGTTTAACTTATTCATAAATGATCTAGAGGAGGGGATATCCAGCACAATCTCGGTATTTGCGGACGATACTAAACTAAGCTTGCCAATATCTTCTATGCAAGATGTGGAAACCTTACAAACGGATCTGAACAAAATAATGGGGTGGGCAACTACATGGCAGATGTGGTTTAATGTTGAAAAATGTAAAATAATGCACCTGGGCATCAGTAATGCGAAAGCAAGCTACTCACTGGGGGGAAACCTCTGGGTGAGTCTAGGATGGAAAAGGACTTGGGGGTCCTAGTGGACAACAGGCTTGGCAGTGGCATGCAATGCCAAGCCGCTGCAAGCAAAGCAAACAGAATGCTGGGATGTATAAAAAAGGGGATTCACTCCAGAAATAAAGAGATTATTCTCCCACTCTACAAGACTCTGGTCCGGCCACATCTGCAGTATGCTTTGCTGTCCAGTTCTGGGCACCGATCCTCAGGAAGGATGTGCTGGAACTGGAGAGAGTGCAGAGAAGGGCAACAAAAATAATTAGGGGAATGGAGGACATCGGCTATTAGGAAAGACTACAAGCACTGAACTTATTCTCTCTGGAGAAGAGACGATTGAGGGGGGATATGATATCAATGTACAAATACTGTACTGGTGATGACCCTAGCATAAGGAACAAACTTTTCAGAGAAAGGGAATACAATAAGACACGTGGCCACTCACTAAAACTTGAGGAAAAACGGTTTAAGCTTAAAAAATACGTAGGGGGTTCTTTACTGTCAGAGCAGTAAGGATGTGGAATTCTCTTCCACAGGCAGTCGTATCAGCAGGGAGCATCGATAGTTTCAAAAAACGATTAGATGGGCACCTTAAAGACCACAACACACAGGGGTATACAATGTATGGTTAACAGCAAACACACACACACATAATAGGTTGTACTGGATGGACTGATGCCTTTTTTCAACCTCACAAACTATGTAACTATGAAAATTGATATGTGTATGGCCAGCATAAGGCACGGTTCACACCTATCCTGTTTGCTTTTGATCTGTACAGAACACTGGTGAGACCTCACTTGGAGTATTGTGCGCAGTACTGGAGGCCATATCTCCAGAAGGATATAGATACTCTAGAGAGAGTTCAGAGAAGAGCTACTAAACTAGTACATGGATTGCAGGAAAAAAATTACCAGGAAAGGTTAAAGGACCTTAACATGTATAGCTTGGAAGAAAGAAGAGACAGAGGGGATATGATAGAAACTTTTAAATACATAAAGGGAATCAACTCGGTAAAGGAGGAGAGCATATTTAAAAGAAGAAAAACTACCACAAGAGGACACAGTTTTAAATTAGAGGGGCAAAGGTTTAAAAGTAATATGAGGAAGTATTACTTTACTGAGAGAGTAGTGGATGCATGGAATAACCTTCCTGCAGAAGTGGTAGCTGCAAATACAGTGAAGGAGTTTAAGCATGCATGGGATAGGCATAAGGCTATCCTTCATATAAGATAGGGCCAGGGACTATTCATAGGATTCAGATATATTGGGCAGACTAGATGGGCCAAATGGTTCTTATCTGCCGACACATTCTATGTTTCTATGTTTCTGCAGTGCGTTTTTGCACACACAATTTTGCTGTGATTTGCGTTTTGCATTTTTATGTTTTTTTTTGGCCAATGTAATGTTGGGCAGATTAAAAAACGCAAATAAGAGCAAAAACGCACTACATGCTTTTCTGCAGCTTCTCCATTGAAGTCAATTGAACCAAAAAAAGCACTGTTTTGCGTTGAAAAAAGTCCTTGACCCTTTCCAAATATGCAGCGACTGAAAAAAGCATAGATGTGACCGTGTCCAATAGGAAACCATGTTAAATGAACTGTAGTGCTTTTTTGTAAAAAAGCATCAAAAAAACGCATCAGTGTGAACCAGGCCTAAGACATTAAAGGCCCGTACACACGATAAGAAAATCTGAAGGGAAATTTCATCCGACGACCCCTCTGCCGATTTTCGGATTGTTAGTATGGTGCTTTCGACAGCCGACTCCGACTTTTCGGACGAAAAAATCCTGATGTGCAGGCTATAAAATTTTTATCGGCCGTCAACACAACGTCCGATTTTCGTCTCATTAGTACAGATTTCGACGGAAAAAAATCATAAGAGCAAGACTAGGCATGCTCAGAGACGAAAGAACACATACAAAACAATCCAACACATGACATCACTTCTGAAGTAGAATTCTGTCATACGGGAAAATTCGTATGAAAATAACCTCTTCACTTTCCACATCAGAGTAGCATGCCACAAAAAACGGACGACAGATCGTTCGATAATCTGATCATGTGTACGGGGCTTTAGTATAATCTGTCATAATGGGGTTAAAAAAACTAAAATTAGCCCTTTATAGTACAAAAAAGAGCTGATAATTGCTACTATAAGGGGTTCATTCATACTTTGAAACAGTGAAAGTAATAATATATATTACTTTTATCATATATATAATAATAAATACACCCAGAGGTAGGATATATGGGCATTTTAACTAGGAGTCAGACATGAAGCTATATGAAGGGTGGAATCTTTTATATTAAAATAGTACTAAAAGCTGAGACTTTTTTTTTTTTTTTCATGGATATGATCATGGTCATTTAAAATCGAATGCACAACACTAGTAAAATTTCACTTTAAATGTAATTGTAATGCCTTATATTACCTCGAGTCTATCAGCCTCCACCTTCTCTGGGTTCAGATGCCCATCTTCCCTGCACACAGTCTTTAAAGTGATTTTTTTTAAACAACAAACCTGTTATAATTACCTGCTCTGTTTAATGGTTTTGCACAGAGAAGCCCTGATTCTCCTCTTCTGGGGTCCCCCACCGATGCTTCTGGGCCCTCTCGCCCTTAGAGTGCCCCAATAGCAAGCTGCAAAGTACAGTATAGAGTGCCCCTGTTGCAAGGTAAAAAAAACTTCTGCCTTAAGAACCACTCACTTCCTGCCCAGGACTACATGTCCCATGAGGCATCGCTCCTCACACATTCACATTCACAAGTTCTCAGGCACTTACTGACATGTATGGAGGGTGTACTGAGCTGTATGTGTGCTTTTCTTTATTTCCTGATATGTAAACAAATAATGCATTCTGTATGCAGGCCAACTAATCGGCTGACCAACTAATCGATTATGAAAATAGTTGACAACTATTTTCATAATCGATTAGTTGTTTCAACCCTAATGGTTTGTACTACTACATTATATATATATATATATATATATATATATATATATATATATATATATATATATACCTGTATGTTTGTTGAATAGAAGTTGGTTGATGCTTCTTTGTTTACTTCCAGACATTTAAGAGTGTTGCTCTTCCTGAAGAAGCAGGCTGTGTCCGGTGAAACACGTTGAAGAAACTCATCTGTATGACTCTCAGTAGTTGTTTGAGTCCAGGGTCCTGACTGTAATTGTCAAAATTACAATTGTAGTCTGTGCAAAGTTATTGTATGTTTAATGTGTTATTTACCCTTCTTTTGGGGACTTTAAAGCGGAGTTCCAGGCACAAAATCGATATTTTTTTTTTTGTGCCCGTCCGCTTCTACACCTTCACCTGAAAAGGAATTGGATAGTTAGGTTTTTTTTTTTATTTACTCACCTTGTAATTGAAGATCGAAGATACTCACCTAGTCTTCACTTCCTCCCTCTGTGCCGCGGCTCCGTCGTCACTTCCGGGCTTGCACTGATTCCTGGGAGCTGAACGTCATCGCTCCCAGGAATCAATGCGACGGCACCGGCCCCACTCGTCACTTCCGGGCGACGCCGCATTCCCCTGCTAAACAGCTTCTGGGCATGCCCAGAAGCTGTTGAGGAATGCGGCGCCGCACCGGAAGTGACGAGCGGGGCCGGTGCAGGCGCATTCTGGGAGAAGAAGACGCGGAAGAAGACGCCGAAGAGGACCGCGCCGGCTTCAGCTGCCCACAAGAGAGATGGAAACGCTGGAGAAGAAATTTTATAAGTATTTCTTCTAAAAGGTAAGTGCGAACGGGGACAGATCAGAGGCTAGCCATTGTGGAATGTACTAGCCCTGACTGTCCCGGGGGTATGTTTGTTGAAAAATGATTTCTGTGCCCGGAACTCCACTTTAAAAAGATTGTATTTTTTAAATTTTGTATTAATAAACATAATAGATTGGTATACTTATATGGTGTGGTACTGTGAAAATCCTACTTAATTAATCTTTGGTTAGGGATGTTTTTTCTTTGAGTTAATGTATTATTACAGGATGTGGTACCAATAAATCCAGTAAGTAATGGAGGAAGGCTTTCCGCCCCTTTCCCCCCAACCACTTTTATCTATTTACGAAAGAGCTGTAATGTGGAAAATAAAAGGAATTGCATTCTCTGCCCTTTTATTTAGTAAAAGAAGTAGCTGGCTAAGTAAATTATCTGGTCTGGTTTACTGTGAACAGAGGGTGAGAATAAGTTCCTACAGTGAATGGGAACCTCCCGAGGTGAAATCCTTCTAGGCCAACCTTACCGAGCTCCGCCCTAGGTAAAACCCCTCCCCGGCAGGTGTCCATCAAGGGCCAATCAACAGCCTCCCTCAGCACTGCTTCTCCATCTTCCATCTGACTCCCCTACTGGCATGACTGATGTCTATTTAAGGGCTTCTTTAGCTCCCTTCCAGGCGCCCAACCTGGGCATTGGCTAAAGGCCCCTGAATATTCAAGGCAATTCCTCCTAGCTTCCGTCCGCTATTTCTAGAACGTTCTCCAACATTCAAACAGGGAGAGGCACCAGAGAGCTGGCAGGATGAGTATTCCAGCCCTGGCCTCTAATAACACTGACCCAGATTAAGTGATTCAGGTTTATCCCTGGGCCAGACTATGATTTTGCCTACTCTCACTACCAGTAGCACACACCAGAGGATGGTACATAACTGTTGGAGAAAAATCAGTGTTCAACGCTATGTCCCTTAAAATGACTTCATAGTCAGTGTCAGGACAAGTGTCACTGGCAGGTAAAAAGACATTATTTTTCCAGTGTGGGTGCAGTAGTTTGGCCTCCCAACACAAGGGCATTATGCACATAAGAGCAATTCCATCATGCTAACACTTGACCTAAGTAATCAAATAAATATGACAGTATGTGGTTCCCCTGCACATGCCAGCATATAAAAGACATTACACATCAAACCGTATACCTAAAAACCAATACAATTTACAGGTATACCATTTGATGCGGAACTTCCTTTATATGTCTTTTAGTATACTTGTGTAGCACCCTCCAGTGTGCTACTAGTGTGAGAGAAGGTAAACTATAGCCTGATTCAGGACTAAGCTTGGGTCAGGGTTTACTAAAGTTCAGGGCTGGGTGACTCATACAGACAGCTCGCTGGTACCTCCCCCTAGATCTGGAAGTTTGGAAAAACTTCTAGAAGTTAGTGGGCAGAGGCTAGGCAAGCTTAGATACCACAGAAGAAGAAACTTGAGTTGTACAGGATAAAGGAGAAGGCTCAAAAGGAACTGTAAATGAGGAGGAAGTTGTCCCTGGTTTTGTTACTGTCAAGTTGGGCATCCCCTAAATTCCCTACCTATCCAAGTTACCCCCCGCCCCTAATAAGACATGAAACCAAAGCTCAAGGGCTGTTCACTGACTCTGGATGAAAGCTGAACATGTTATGTGCCTGGCTGTGCAGCAGTGGGGAACCCTGTCACCTGCACCCCCTACAGGGGTAGTGCTACACTTGCACCAATAAGGAGCATACCACATTTTCACTGTTGCACTGTTGGTATCCTCTTTATTTACTACAAATATGCTAAAAGGCAAATAAGACATTGGGGGAGATTTACTAAAACTGGAGCGTGCAAAATCTGGTGCAGCTCTGCATAGAAACCAATCAGCTTCTAACATCAGCTTGTTCAATAAAGCTTTGAAAAAAAAAACCCTAAAAACTGATTGGTTTCTATGCAGAGCTGCACCGGATTTTGCATGCTCCAGTTTTAGTAAATCAACCACATTACATGCCAAACCTTATACTTGTAAATTTTTTATTGTTTTTCAGGTATAGGGTTTGACATATAATGTCCTTTATATGCCTTTTAGCATATTTGTAGCAAATAAAGAGTATACCTTTTAGCTATTGTACTGTTGGTGGTGACAGGACAACCCCTTAAAAAATGAATCCTTGTGCACAGCAATAAAAACCTGACAGGGATTCCAACCATTCCATACCCTGTGCAAAATAAAAAATGGTTTGGGCTATATATATATATATATATATATATATATATATATATATATATATATATATATATATACACACACGCTGACTTTGCAGTAACTAAATCACTATTGCAAAACAAAGCTAGCGAAGTAGGTCATATAAAGGAGATCACCAGGTAGCAGTATGTGTCAGCAGTAGAGGTGTTGAGAAGTAGAACCTTGATTTAAGAATACTAAGTTCAACATGAGGCAACCAACAGAGTTCAGAGAAGGCTCAATAGTCAGTGCCTACCCTCAAGGGTATCAGTCACAAAATTACAGAGTGATGAAATGTTAGTAGGAAGAGTCTCCAAAATAAAGACATCCTATGACACATAAAAGGAACTCCTCATGCTCTTGTAGGCATAAGAACAATAGTATCTGGTTAGGGTCTGAAACAGGTTTTCTTGAGGGTTACATAATAATGCATAACATTTATTGTGGGAAAGGCCATGGAATGTGTCACAGGCTATCTTCTACGAGGGTCCTACTGTCTGCCAAAAGAATTTGTATCTCTTTCCATCCAGTGCTTCTCCACCAACTTCCCCCTCTCTATTGCCTATCTCCACAATTAACTGCCCCCTCTGTACTACCTGTCTACACCATCAGCTGCTCCCCATTTATTGCCTGTCCTCACCTCCCCCTGTACTGCTTGTCCCTTCCATGAACTGCCTCCCACTGTACTGCCTATGTACACCATCAACTGCCCCCTCTCTATTGCCTATCTCCACACTGCCCCTTCTGTACTGCCTGTCTACTCCATCAACTACATCAATACTCCCTATTTATTTCCTGTCCCCCCCATCAACTGCCTCACCCTGTACTGCTTGTCCCCACCATCAACTGCCTCCCATTGTACTGCCTAACTACACCATTAACTGCCCCCTCTCTATTGCCTATCTCCACAATTAACTGCTCCCTCTGTACTGTCTGTCCCTTCCATCAACTGCCCCTGCTGTACTGCCTGTCCCCTCTATCAACTGCCCCCTCTCTGTTGCCTATCTCCACCATCAACTGTCCCCTATATACTGCCTATCCCCACCATCAACTGCTTCCTACTGTACTGCCTGACTCCACTACAAACTGCCCCCTCTGTACTGCTTGTCCCCATCATCAACTGCCTCCCTCTGTACTATCTGTTCCCGTCCTCAACTGCCCCCTCATAATGCCTGTCCCCACCATCATCTCTCCTCTGCCTGTCCCCACCATCATTTGTCCTCTGCCTGTCCCCACCATCATCTGTCCTCTGCCTGTCCCCACCATCATCTGTCCTCTGCCTGTCTCCACCATCATCTGTCCCCTGCCTGTCCCCACCATCATCTGTCCCCTGCCTGTCCCCACCATCATCTGTTCTCTGGCTGTCCCCACCATCATCTGTCCTCTCCCTGTCCCCACCATCATCTGTCCCCTGCCTGACCCCACCATCATCTGTCCCCTGCCTGTCCCCACCATCGTCTGTCCCCTGCCTGTCCCCACCATCATCTGTTCTCTGGCTGTCCCCACCATCATCTGTCCTCTGCCTGTCCCCACCATCATCTGTCCTCTGCCTGACCCCATCATCATCTGTTCTCTGCCTGTCACCACCATCATCTGTCCCCTGCCTGTCCCCACCATCATCTGTCCCCTGCCTGTCCCCACCATCATCTGTCCTCTGCCTGTCCCCCCCATCATCTGTCCTCTGCCTGTCCCCACCATCATCTGTCCCCTGCCTGTCCCCACTATCATCTGTCCCCTGCCTGTCCCCACCATCATCTGTCCTCTGCCTGTCCCCACCATCATCTGTCCCCTGCCTGTCCCCACCATCATCTGTCCCCTGCCTGTCCCCACCATCATCTGTCCCCTGCCTGTCCCCACCATCATCTGTCCCCTGCCTGTCCCCACCATCATCTGTCCCCTGCCTGTCCCCCCCATCATCTGTCCTCTGCCTGTCCCCACCATCATCTGTCCTCTGCCTGTCCCCACCATCATCTGTCCCCTGCCTGTCCCCACCATCATCTGTCCCCTGCCTGTCCCCACCATCATCTGTCCCCTGCCTGTCCCCACCATCATCTGTCCCCTGCCTGTCCCCACCATCATCTGTCCCCTGCCTGTCCCCACCATCATCTGTCCTCTGCCTGTCCCCACCATCATCTGTCCCCTGCCTGTCCCCACCATCATCTGTCCCCTGCCTGTCCCCACCATCATCTGTCCCCTGCCTGTCCCCACCATCATCTGTCCTCTGCCTGTCCCCACCATCATCTGTCCTCTGCCTGGCCTGTCCCCACCATCATCTATCCTCTGCCTGTCCCCACCATCATCTGTCTCCCTCTGTACTGCATGTTCCTGCTCTGTCTTGTCCACAGTATCAACTGCTTCTTCTCTATTGCCTATCTCCAGCATCAACTGCCCCCACTGTACTTTCTGTTCTCGCCATAAGCTGCCTCCTCCACAATCAACTGCCTCCCTCTGTACTGCTTGTCCCCACCATCACCTGCTTCCCTCTGTACTGTCTGTTCCCATCCTCAACTGCCCCCTCATAATGCCTGTCCCCACCATCATCTGTCCTCTGCCTGTCCTCACCATCAACTGTCTCCCCCTGTACTGTTTGTTTTCACCATCAACTCCCCCCCCCCCATCATTGGAAATCAGGGTGCGATTTTTTGCATGTGCCTATAAATGTGGGTATGATTTTGTGTAGTTAAAAGTAGGATTCTGGTCACCTTGGATATTGCTGCATCACCTCTATCAAGGATGCAGGTGACAAAGTGACAACTCATGAACACAATTGAGGAACAGTTGTCATCCCAGAACAGGAAGTGCCTGAACATTGACCTTCATGGCAGGATTGTCTTAAAACCGCAGATTTAAAGTGAGAACTCCTTTTTAAACGATGTGAACACGTTGCGGCATGCATGACATTTTACTGGCTGGCTTTGGATGGTATTGATAAGATAAGGTCACATTGTGAAATGTATATTGTTTAGGCGTGGTGTATTGCCAGTTAAATCTAGGGCAATATCTTGTGCTTTGTGGTGCCATTAAACCTCTTTCTAGCGAACCGTAAACTTTTCACTGGGGAAAAGTCCCCCCGTCACGTGATTGGTGAGATTGAGGTCATGTCTATGTGTGTATCTGGTGCACAGGGCAGACAGACAGTCAAAGTTGCATTCTGAGAGGTTGCATTTGTGTCCCAGATACTTAAGAGGAAGACACAGGTAGGCGGGAGGTTTGTAGTAAAGAGCAGATAAAAGGGGAAATCACCATCACAGCTCTGCAAAGCTTCACAGCAATCAGAGATGAAGGTAGGTCCCTCAGAACTATTAATTACTATGCTGCGGCTAACAGCCCCCCCCCCCCCCCCCCACCACAGCACCCAAACCCCTCTCTGTCCATCTTTCCTTAGCAATCTACTCTGATTTTGGACTTATTTCTACCAATAATGTTTTTCATCTGCATGCATGTACAATATATCTAATAGTGTTCTATATCTGCATAGCTAGATTTCATTACCAATAGAGTTTATATTGTTCTTTAAGGATCAATTCACCCAACATTTACATTCCTGACAGGTAGGATTTTTGGTAGAGGAGACCCTAGGGGTGTCTTCTGTGATCACTGCTTCTCCCTGCCTGTCTGCGTCTGCATGCGCAGCTCAGCATTCATTTACAGGATTGTTCTGTGCTATGATGATGTGATTCACATGCGCATGCCGCCGGTCAAGCGGCCGAAGGGTCTGATCCCAGAAAGAAGATCGGGAGAAAATTAAAGAACCCTGGAAAGCCGGGATCGCTGACATCACAGCGCTGGATGGAATCGCTTGGCAGGTAAGTCAGCCATAATGTGGTAATCAGTGTTGGGGTAGTTACTCAAAAAATGTAACTAGTTACTTCTGTAAATTGTAACGAGATTACTTTACTAGTTACTGCATTTGAAAAGTAACTTCACTACTTATTACTTTACTCTCCTCTTTCTTAATTGACCGTGGACACTCTTTCTGCATAGAGTTTATTGTATAAACACAGGCTTTGGGAAACATGAGAACAAAACCTGAAAAAACAGAATAAAACATAAAGTGCAACAAAAAGTCATAAACTTCACCCCTCTCTATTCTTCGAAATAACGATTGTATCGCACGGCTTGGGTAACGAAGGAAAGCGCGTTCCTATAGCCTAGTAAAGTAGTGTAGTTACCTCCTATAGCCTAGTAAAGTAGTGTAGTTACTTCCTATAGCCTAGTAAAGTAGTGTAGTTACCTCCTATAGCCTAGTAAAGTAGTGTAGTTACCAATATTAGTATTGTAACTAGTTACATTACTTCGTTACCAAAAAAAGTAATGTAGTTACTGTAATCCGTTACTTTGTAACTCGTTACCCCCAACACTGGTGGTAATATATTGCAAACTAGCACATTATAGCATAAGGGTCCTTTCACACGGGCGATCCGATCCGATCCGCCTGTCAGTTTTTCAGACGGACCGGATCGGATGCTCCATGCATCCCTATGGGGCAGCGGATGTCAGCGGAGACATCTCCACTGACACCCGCTGCTATCCGATTCCGATCCTGTCCGTGAAATCCGGACGGATGGAAACCCTATTTTCCATCCGTCTGGAGGATCAGATCGGATGAGAACAGACAGGCGGTCCGTTCTCATCCGATCTCCCCATAGAGGAGAGCAGGGATCTGACAGCACACAGAGTAGAGACGGAGCTGTCATCCGCCTGCTCAGCGGGGATCGGCGGATCAATCCCCCGCTGAGCAGAGAACGAACCTCGTCGGACGGCGCACCGTGTGAAAGGACCCTAACACTCCTGGGGTCATTATTATTATTATTATTATTTTTATTATTATTATTTTTATTATAATACAGGATTTATATAACGCCAACAGTATGCACAGCGCTTTACAATATAAAAGGAAGACAATACAACTACAATACAAAATTGGAATGACAGATATACACAGACATCTGTGAAAAAGGTGAACTTTAAAGGCATATCCATGAGACAGATACATATACACAGAAGGTATAAAAACACATTTTCCGTAGGTACTTTGACGTAGTGGTGGGCTTGAGCACGATATGGCCATAGGGTGGGACCAAATCCCCATTTTTATTTATGGATTGTCTTCGTATTTGATAGTCAATCCTTTTGCATGTGTGCACTATTCTTTTTTAATATAAAAACACATTTATTAGTTGCATGTAAAAAGTAAAAAGTACAATTAAATTGAAGAAAAACTGACCCAAATGGAAGGGTTTCAGCCTAATTGTGAAAAAAAAACCACACATAAAAAACACACATACAGAGTGGATATTCTACTCAGTAAAAGTCACATACATAATGACAAAATGAGATACATATCAGAATTACGTAGATGTTAAGGTACGTCTGTTCAAGGGATGACGCGTTTCGCAATATGCTTCATCAAGACCATGTAGATGCTTACATTTGCTTATTTTAAGAGTACTTGTGTCTGTGTATCTACTGGCACTTTTCCACTGCAAGTACCGGCTCGGCTCCACTTGGCCCTGCTTGGCTCGGTTTGGTTTTCCACTGCATGGTACCGCATGGTACGGTGTTGGAACGGTTTGGTACGGTTTGCTTTTCCACTAAAGTAAAGTGGGTGGGATAACAACGATTCTCTGACCAACCAGTGGCTAGTAGTGACAAACAGTCAAGGCTGCATGCAAAGGATTGTGGAATATGGTAGCGGTACGGCCCTCTTGGAACCACAACTGAGGTGGTACTGTTTAAGCGAGCCGTACCGTTCAGTTCCATGTAGTGGAAAAGCGTCGCCGTACCATACCGTACCGAACCGTTCCAACACCGTACCATGCGGTACCATGCAGTGGAAAAGCCTAAAAGCGAGCTGAACCGTTCGGTCCTATGCAGTGGAAAAGCGCCATACATGGTCTTGAGGAAGCATATTGCGAAACGTGTCAACCCTTGAACAGATGCTTACATTTGCTTACTTTAAGAGTACTTGTGTCTGTATATCTACATGGTCTTGAGGAAGCATATTGCGAAATGCGTCAACCCTTGAACAGATGCTTACATTTGCTTACTTTAAGAGTACTTGTGTCTGTGTATCAACATGGATTTGATGAAGCATATGGTGAAACGCGTCGACCCTTGAACCGCCATACCTTAACATCTACGTAATTCTGCTATGTATCTCATTTTGTCATTATGTATGTGACTTGTACTGAGTAGAATATCCACTCTGTGTGTTTTTTTATGTGAGTTTTTAGATTAAGCTGAATCCCATCCATTTGGGTCAGTTTTTGTTCATTTTATTTGTACTGGTTTTACATACAACTAATAAATGTATTTTTTTTTTTTACCTTCTGTGTATATTTATCTGTCTCATGGATGTGCCATTAAAGTTCACCTTTTCACAGATGTCTGTGTATATCTGTCGTTCCAATTTTGTATTGTAGTTGTACCGTCTCCCTTTTCTATTGTAAAGCGCTGTGCATACTGTTGGCATTCTATAAATCCTGAATAATAATAATAATAATAAAAATGACCCCAGGAGTGTTATGCTATAATGTGCTAGTTTGCAATATATATTACCACATTATGGCTGACTTACCTGTAAAGCGATTCCCTCCAGCGCTGTGATGTCAGTGATTCCGGCTGTCAAGGGTTCTTCAATTTTCTTTCCAGGATTATGGCACACTCTTGATATCTCTAGTTTTTTACACCTACAATACAGTTGAAAACAGAAGGCATAGGAGAGCCCTGCCCGTGGAGCTTACAATCCAAAAGGAGGGAAAGGTGGTACAAAAGGTAACAGCTACGGGGGAAGATCTAAAGGAGGTGGCCGAAGAACAGTTTTTAGGTGGAGGGGGATGGATTTCTGTGAATAAATACATTTTTACCCTGCGTTTACACCTATGCATTTTTTTGGTGCATTTTGCTTGTTGATGAAACGCGCTACAGTTCATTTAACATGGTTTCCTATGGAACACTTTCACATCTATGCTTTTTTCAGCCGCTGCGTTTTTGGAAAGGGTCGGGCAGTTTTTTAACCACTTGCCGTCTGCTCACTCGAGCACTACTGCGGCAAAGTGGTCTGTTATCGTCTGGCGACGTAGACCTCTCTCCCCTTTCTCTGTGGCGCGCGCGCGCCGCCGGAGGCTCGCTCCCGCTGTGTTCAGTCACAGCGGGAGTCGGGCCAGCCTAGGATCTCAGCGATGGTATGGTGGGAGTTCGTCATAATGGGAACAACAGATGCAAATTAGGGTCTAATTTTGGACACTAGCCCAGAAAAGGAGTAATATTGCCCATGGCAATGTTTGCTGGGATTTTCTAAGGTATGCTATCTCCAGACATAACATTACGGCCAATCATTCACTTCTTTAGTAAGCATTACTGAGCAGAAAAACGGATCTGCAGAGCTGGTATTGTTTTCTATTTTTTGAATAAGGTGATTGTAGCCTTATTACTGCACAACAACACAGTTGAGTACAGTCCATGATACTATTTTTTTTTAATATGAATTATTTTATTTATTTTTGCGTTTAAGAATTTTTATTTAAGTATTAATATTCAACAGACAGACACATTTCCTGTACCCGGACACGTTGTCTTGATATTATCTGGTACCTTCCATGTGCTTTCTGAAAACATATCTTTTTAAATAGAGACTGTAGATATTTTTACTTGCATGATAATTCATGCCAGGTGGTGCACAGTGGAAAACCATTCAATTCTCCCATTATGGTTTACAGTATAGTCAACTTTCCTGGAGATGAAGAGCGCTTTAGACTGCTTCAAGAAACCTGGATGAGGCTTGTCAAGTGGTTTGCAAGTAGTTACTGTGGCTTATAAAAGATGTAAAAAAAGATATCTGCAAAGATTACCAAACTTTTTTTTACATTAGCAATGTTTTGCACTGTAACTCTCTTGCAATTACAATTACTATTATGTTTTTTTTTTATTATTCCTTTTTTTAAACACATTGCAGAAAACATATTACATTCACTATCTAATGGATGCTTGGTGTGCCACCGATGTATGGGGGGCACCATACTGACCCCCAATGTAAGGGGCACCATACTGACCACCAATGTTAGGGGCACCACACTGACATCCTATGTAAGGGGCACCACACTGACCTCCTATGTAGGGGCACCACACTAACCACCAAGGTAAGGGGCACCATACTGACCACCAATGTAGGGGCACCACACTGACCTCCTATGTAAGGGGCACCACACTGACCTCCTATGTAAGGGGCACCACACTGACCTCCTATGTAAGAGGCACCACACTGGCTACCAATGTAAGGGGCACCACACTGGCTACCAATGTAAGGGGCACCACACTGGCTACCAATGTAAGGGGCACCACACTGGCTACCAATGTAAGGGGGACCACACTGACCTCCTATGTAAGGGGCACCACACTGGCTACCAATGTAAGGGGCACCACACTGGCTACCAATGTAAGGGGCACCACACTGACCTCCTATGTAGGGGGCACCATACTGACAACCAATGAAAGAGGCACCACACTGACCACCAATGTATGGGGCACCACACTGATCTCCTATGTAAGGGGCACCGCACTGACCTCCTATGTAGAGAGCACCACACTGACCACCAATGTAAGGGGCACCAAACTGACCTCCTATGTAAGGGGCACCACACTGACCTCCTATGTAAGGGGCACCTCACTGACCTCCTATGTAAGGGGCACCACACTGACATCCTATGTAAGGGGCACCACACTGACCACCAATGTAAGGGACACCACACTGATCTCCTATGTAAGGGACACCACACTGATCTCCTATGTAAGGGGCACCACCCTGACCTCTTATGTAAGGGGCACCACACTGACCTCCTATGTAAGGGGCACCCCACTGACCACCAATGTAAGAGACACCACATTGGCCTCCTATGTAAGGGGCACCTCACTGAACTTCTATGTAAGGGGCTTCACATTTACCACCAGTGAAATGGCACCACATTGACCACCAGTGTAATGGCACCACATTAAAGGGGCACTACAATGTTAAATATCTGCATTTGTTTTTTTGGCCTGTATGATGATGATTATTATTATTTTTTTAATCATTATTACTGAAAATCATTTTGTCGTGTTGAAAAAGGATCCCCATTGGGTGTCATGCTCACTAAATCCTCCCGCAAATATACAAAACATATGCAGTGACTACTATATGTGATTTACATAATTACATACATAATTATGCATATTTGTTTAGTAGTAGCTACATTAAAAATAATGATTTTAATCACTAAATAGTAAATACTACACAATTTGTATTATTTAATAATTATTAAATCTACAATTTCAAACAAATCATCAAGCTAATGTACCATTTGCTATAGATAAATTATTTTTAATAGGGGGTTCCCTGAGACCTGGAAATAATCTTCTGGGTTCTTTTTGGGGGTTAAAATGTTGGGAAAGGATGATATAGAGGGAAAAGGATAAAAAAAAAGGAAAAGAAATGAACACTCTGTATATAAGGTGACAGCGTGTGCCTTGTCAGATAGCAGAGAAGGAAGCCGTGCTGGATCAGTAAGCTGTGCATTAGGTGACAGTGAGTGTTTTGTTAGATTTTAGAGAAGGAAGCAATACTGGATCAGTAAGGCTACGTTTCCACTATTGCGACCCTAAAGTCATGCGATTTAGAGTGCGACTTTGAGTGCAACTTTGACCCAACTTTACACTGGCTGGGTCAAAGTCGCATCAAAGTAGAGCAGGCACCTTTTCAAAGTTGCTGATTTTCAAAGTCGCATAGATTGGAATGGGTGCCATTAAAATCAATGTGCTTGTCACTTGTCATGTGACTTTATGAGTCCCACAGAAGAGGAAAAGTACATGATAATTATTGAGCGAGAAACTCTGAAGAAGTAACTGAAGTGGAGGAGGAAGTAGGTCATGGGCAAGGTGGAGTCTGCTTTTTAGCATGCCTGGTAATTATTGAGGAGAGGATCCATACAGCCAACACAGGGGTACAGATAGAACAAGGGTACAGAAAGAACAAGGGTACAGAAAGAACAAGGGTACAGATAGAACAGGGGTATGGATAGAACAGGGGTATGGATAGAACAGGGGTATGGATAGAACAGGGGTATGGATAGAACAGGGGTATGGGTATGGATAGAACAGGGGTATGGATAGAACAGGGGTATGGATAGAACAGGGGTATGGATAGAACAGGGGTATGGGTATGGATAGAACAGGGGTATGGATAGAACAGGGGTATGGATAGAACAGAGGTATGGATAGAACAGAGGTATGGATAGAACAGGGGTACAGAACAATCAGGGGTACAGATAGAAAAGAAGTATGGATAGAGCAGGGGTACGGATAGAACAGGGGTACAAAATGATCAGGGCAGGGTACTGAAGGAACAGAGGTATGGATAGCATGGGGTTACAGATAGAATAGGTATGGGTAGTATGGATAGTAAAGGGGTATGGATAGAACAAGGGTACAGATAGAACAGGGGTACGGCTAGAATAGGGGTTTAGAATGATCAGAGCTACAGAATGATCAGGGTTACAGATAGAACAGGAATACAGATAGAAAAGAGGTACAAATAAAAGGGGGATACAAATAGAAAATTGGTATGGAAAGAAAGGGGGTACAGATAGAACGGAGATACAGATAGAAAATAGGTATGGGCAGAAAAGGGGTATGGATAGATCAGGAGTACAGAATGATCAGGGGTACAGATAGAACAGAGGTACATATACAACTGGGGTATGAATAGAATGGGAATACAGATAGATAGAAAAGAGGTACAAATAGAACAGGGATATAGATAGAAAGGAGCTATGGATAGAACAGGGGTACAGATAGAACAGGGGTACGGATAGAACAGGGTACGGATAGAAAGGAGCTATGGATAGAACAGGGGTATGGATAGAACAGGGGTACAAATAGAAAAAAGGTACAAACAGATCAGGGATACAGATAGAAAAGAGATATGGATAGAACAGGGGCACAAATCGAACAGGGGCACAGATAGAACAGAGGTATGGATAGAGCAGAGTTAGGGCTCTTTCACACGGTCCGCCTCCATAGGCGGACCCGTGCTGGTCAGCGGGGATCGATCCGCCGATCCCCACTGAACCGGCGGATGACAGCTCCGTCTCCGCATGCAGTGCGGAGAGGGAGGTGTCACAGCCCCCGCTGCTCTCTATGGGGGATCGGATGAGAGCGGACCGCCTGTCCGCTCTCATCCGATCCGATCCTTGAACAGATGGAAAATAGGGTTTCCATCCGTCCAGATTTCACGGACAGGATCGGATGCGGATGGCAGCGGGTGTCAGTGGAGGTGTCTCTGCTGACATCCGCTGCCCCATAGAGCTGCATGGAGGATCCGATCAGATCCGCCTAAAAAACTGACAGGCGGATCTGATCGGAACACCCGTGTGAAAGAGCCCTTACAGACAGAACAGGGGTACAGACAGAACAGGGGTACAGACAGAACAGGGGTACAGACAGAACAGGGGTACAGACAGAACAGGGGTACAGACAGAACAGGGGTATGGACAGAACAGGGGTACGGACAGAACAGGGGTACAGACAGAATAGGAGTGCGGACAGAACAGTTGTACAGACAGAACGGAGGTACAGACAGAACAGGGGTAAGGATATTCAGAGAACAGTAAAGTATCAGAACAGAATGTTAGTTCCTCAATAGTTCTGGAACTGCACATTGCCCAACTTGGAGTGTAAAGTTTAGCAATGTCACTCAGAGATTAGAATGGTGTTTCTGGAAAGTTGGAGGAAGTCAGAAAATAATAAATTCTTTTGTGAAATTCTGTAAATCTTATAAAGACTTCTGTCTGACTGCAGTTCCGTGTTGCAGTTTCCTCTTCCATTATTTTTTTGGAATTTCCTGCCAGGTATACAATTATTGTATCAGTCAGATAAGGACTGATAAGACAGAAAGGTCATGTTTGAGTTTCCTCAATTGCTGCCTGAAGGACAAACAAATATAGGAAGGATTTCATCAAATTTGAACAGAGCGGGTGTAATCAATGCAGATATCAGCTGTGTTTTATAATGATGGCTATGGAGGAGAGATGGCGGGTGGGTGGTCGGACCACCGCATGGTGTGTTTAGAACTGTACAATGGGTTTGCATTGGATCTGATCTAAAAAAATCTGATTATTATTATTATTCAACAACCTAATGTTCATAATAGAAAAATGAACACTCTGTGCTCGTGGTAAATACCACACTAGTAGTAAGGAAAGCAGCCAGCACTAGGATTTCATGATGCAAAAACCCATAAACATATACCAAAGAAAAAGGTGTGACGCTATACAATAAAAGCAAGCATTGAGTAACACAATAAATATAAGTGAAAAAAAAAATCAGAACAATCAATATCCTAAAGGCTGGGTTCACAGTTATTGCGGATGCGGCTCACCGCAATGGGTCCCGTGAGCCCCTGTTCCCCAATGCAGGGACAAATCAGGCCCGAATTTTTGCCTAAATTCAGACCTGAAACAGAGCCAAAGACACACATGACCCCTGTGCAATCCGCTCCACAGCAGCCACGGAGATGTGCGAACCGGCTCTCCTGTCATGTAAATTGGATGCTGGGAAATCCGCATCCAATTCGCATAAGTGTGAGCCCATTGGAAGTGTAAGTTCACCTTTACAGAAAATCTATAAGGTGACCTTACACTGGACCCCCTACCCATCCAACCCGGTCCCGCTCCTGCTGTGCCAGATTGCCGTGATCCCCCGTTGTCAGACAGTGAAAAGCCGATCCACCGGTCCGGAGATTTGAAACCCCTCACGGTTTAATCTCGTGCCCATATTGCTTAGCCAGTACGGATCACAGAGATTCTAATTGGTCAGCATCATCACATGGACAGTGCTGACCAGTTTGAAGCCATCTAGCCCGTGCTGTCAGCACTGTGAGGAGAGGAGCAAAAGCCACTGGGATTTCAAATCCTCTAACTTGAGAAGCGGCTTTTTGGTGTCCTATGGGGTCCCGGCCGACAGTCAAAACTCAGCGTACCTAATGATGCCAGTCTATTAGGCCCCACCCTACGTGTTTCGCCACAGGGGGAAAATTCCTACCCACGCACAAAGTCACCTATGAACTGTTTATTGGGACATTTTTTGCACATATTTTGGCACTATTTTTGCACTTTATGTTAATCAAGTATTTATTTAAGGTTGTGTATTTTTATTTCATGTACACCAACTGTGAACATCACTGGTTCACTATCATTTAGTTGTGTGATCTATACACAAAGGTATATATATTTTTAGACCACTTGATTGCCAATTTTATTATCCAGGTTATGAACAAGGAATTGCTCACCCCTGAATAATTATTAGCAAGCGCTATATTAATCCCACTAGTTTTTTTGGGGTTTAAATTTCTCCTTACATTGGTGGTTAGTGGGAAAAATCCCCCCTTACATTGGTAGTCATTGGGAAGAATCCCCTCTTACATTGGTGTCCAGTTGGAAGAATGTTGCTTACATTGGTGGTCAATAGGAAGAACCCCCCCTTACATTGGAGGTCAGTGGGAAGAATGTTCTTTACATTGGTGGTCAATAGGAAGAATCCCCCCTTACATTGGTGGCCAGTTGGAAGAATGTTCCTTACATTAGTGGTCAGTAGGAAGATTGTTTCTTACATTGGCGGCCAGTTAGAAGAATGTTCTTTACATTGGTGGCAACCCTATCAAATTCTTCCACTCAAGTCAATGGAGCAGTGCAGAACACATGAACTTTCAGTGAAACTTTAATTAACTTGACAGTGACTTTAATATTTTTCCCCTTTTTCTGCTTTCTCTTGCAGGAGTAAAGATTCCTCACATAATGCAAGATGCCACCTTCAGACACATGGAGTGTAATTTGCATATTTCATGTATTCACAATGAGAGCTTCCGAAGGTAAGACAGGTTTCATCATCACAGCTGGGAACCTTCCAATTGGCACTGCGTTACTTTAACCACTTTACCACCGGAAGATTTTCCTGCTTTACGCCCAGGCCCAGGCCGCGGTCATGCAACGCCGTACCCAAACGAAATTTACGTCCTTTTTTTCCCACAAACAGAGCTTTCTTTTGGTGGTATTTGATCACCTGTGCGATTTTCATTTTTTGCCATATTAATAAAAAAAAGCGTCAATTTTGAAAAAATAACAATATTTTTCTACTTTGACAGTTAAAAAATATCCAATATATTCAATTTTTGTCATATATTTAGGCCAAAATGTATTTAGCTACATGTCTTTGACAAAAACATTCTCAATGACCGTATTTTTAACCGCTTTAAGCCCGGAAGATTTTACCCCATTCATGACCAGGCCATATTTTGCGATTCGGCACTACGTTATTTCAACGGACAATTGCGCGGTCATGCAACGCTGTACCCAAATAAAATTTATGTTCTTTTTCCCCCCACAAATTTAGCTTTCTTTTGGTGGTATTTGATCACCTGTGCGATTTTTACTTTTTGCGCTATAAACAAAAAAAGAGAGACAATTTTGAAAAAATGACAATATTTTTCACATTTTTTTATATGAAATTTCCCCCCAAAAAATGTAAAAATCAAAATGTTTTAACATTTTAGGCCAATTTGTTTTCTGCTATATATTTTTGGTAAAGAAAATCGCAATAATCGTATTTTGTTTGGTTTGCGCAAAAGTTATCGTGTCTACTAACTGTGGGAAAGATTTATGTAATTTTTCATTTTTATCTTTTACTAGTATTGGCGGCGATCTGCGATTTGCGGGACTGCAACATTGCGGCGGACAGATCGGACCCCTAACTGACATTTTTGGTGGGACCAAAGATATTACTACAATAATCAGTGCTATAAATATGCACTGTTACTGTAATAATGACACTGGCAGAGAAGGGGTTAACCCCGTGGGTGATCAAGGGGTTAAATGTGAGCCTAGGGGAGCGATTCTAATTGTGGGGGGGCGTGGCTTCTGAAATGACCATAGAGACATGTGATCCTATATACAGTAGAAGGATCACACGGGCTCTATGACCATTCCAGGGAGAAGAACGGTCAGCTGTGTTTACAACAGCAGGGATCGATCACGTGTGTCAGGCAGCAATCTGAGATGCCTGACACGCGCATCGGCTTCCCCGCTGAGGATCAAGGGAGCGCGCCGGCGGCGGGGCGCGCGCTCACCCCCTAGCTGCCACCAAGCGAGCAACGTATCTATATGTTGTTTTTCCTGTACGAGCCAGCCTGCCGCTGTGTGTGTGTGTATATATATATATAGTAAGCGGTCGGCAAGTGGTTAACTGGGCTATTACGTTGTTTTTTTAAACATTTTTCTATTGCCGGCAATGGTATTGTATTGCTGGCAAATTAAATGTCATTTCATCCTTTTTCTTTTTTAGAAATGTCATTTTTGCTGCAGCATGTTCTATACATGCTACAGATGGTATGCATGTGCGGGGAAACCCTCCCTGTTTTTTTTTCATACTTTTCAACCACTGCCGCGCGACTATTTACTGCGGCAGTATGGCTCTCCTGGGCAAACCGACATAGGGCTACGTCGCTCGCCCAGGAGCCTCGAGGGGGCGAGCGCGCGCCGCCGGAGGCGCGCTCCCGCCCCCGCTCATTCCCTGACATCCCCGCGCGAGTAACCGGCGGCTCCGATGTCCGCCGGTCACTCGCGATCTCCCGCTGGAGAGGGAGAAAGGCAGGCGGCTAATGTAAACAAAGCCGTCTGTCATTCTCCCTGATCTAACTGCAGAGACTACACGATCCTGCTATGTAGGATCGTATGTCTCTGTGGTTACATCACAAGCCACGCCCCCCCCCACAGTCAGAATCATGCCCTTAGGGATACATTTAACCCACTGATCACTAATAAAGTTAACCCCTTCCCTGCCAGTGTCGTTTTTACAGTAACAGTGCATATGTATAGCACTGATTACTGTAGTAATGTCACTGGTACTCCCAAAAGTGTCAAAAATGTCAGTCAAGGGTCCGATCTGTCCGCCGCAATGTCGCAGTCCCACAAAAAAAATCGCAGATCGCCGCCATTACTCGTTAAAAAAAAAAAAAACAATAAAAATTACATAAATCTTTCCCATAGTTAGTAAACGCAATAACTTTTGCGCAAACCAATCAAAATAGGCTTATTGCGATTTTTTTTACCAAAATATGTAGCAGAAAACAAATTGGCCTAAGATGTTAAAAAATTTTGATTTTTACATATTTTTTGGGGGGAATTTCATATAAAAAAATGTGAAAAATATTGTTATTTTCTCAAAATTGTCGCTCTTTTTTTGTTTATAGCGCAAAAAGTAAAAATCGCACAGGTGATCAAATACTACCAAAAGAAATCTCTGTTTGTGGGGAAAAAGGGACGTCAATTTTATTTGGGTACAGCGGCGCATGACTGCGCAATTGTCCGTTAAATTCACGCAGTGCCGAATCGCAAAATAGGCCCTGGTCTTTGAGCAGACAAATCCTCCGGGGCTTAAGTGGTGTAATGTTCTGGTACCTTTGGGTACCCTAATTACTCTTTCATAAGTGTATGCGCCCCACCATTCTCTTTTGGTAAGGTGCGCATACACCTTAAGACTGATGCTGTCATCACTGAGCGCCGGACTGGATGGCTATTTAGATCGCAGGCTCTCACTCACATGTGTTCGTTCAAACTGCTTTGTGCCTTGATGCTAACCTGTCTTGAAGCTCTCATGCTTGCAAGCATACCTCGCTGTCGGAACCACGCTGCGCTGATCCCTGTATCCCGCTACCGGATCATCCGCTCTTGCCGAACCTCTCCTCTGCTACATTGCTATTAGTGATAAGTACCCCACAGGGGAAACCTCTATAACCTTTATACTAAAGCTTACACTATCTAGCTCTGCATACTAAGGACTATTACTACATCTGCATTATCTAAGATTGCTAGCTCTTGAGCCTACTACCACCTGTTCTTGCACTGGGTTGATCTCTCTTGTATGTCCACCTGCTACTCTGTCATCTACTACCATACATGATTGCTAAACCTATCTGCATCCCATCTGCTACTATCTTACTTTCAAGAACATTTCCTTTCAAGTGTCTGTCATCTACCATCTCTACCCAACCTGTCTCTTCAGCCTATCATGACTGTGTTACTATATACATAAGTCACTCTAGGAAACATCTTATTGAGTGTGTGTATTTACTTGCTGAATTGAGATCATCCACACATGATGAGTCATTGAGAGTTGGGAATGGTGTCTCAGCGTTTCTCTACATGACTACTGAAGTGGAATATTTCTGCAGCTGAAAATCCACATCATACGTAAAACGCAGGAGCGTTACAAGGGTTAATTGTCGGCATGTTTTTTTAACATTCACCTGTCTGATGAGTAATCGGTTGCTAAAGCAGAGTTCTAGCCATTTCTGTATTTATTGCAAGTCAGCAGCTACAAAAAGTGGATCTGCTGACTTTTAATAAACACACACTCACCTATTCCACGATCCAGCGATGCGGCCGCCCAAAACCTTGGTTCTCTCCCTCGGCTCTCCTCGGTGCCGGCATCACTAGTGTGGGCACCCGGCTGTGACAGCTTGCGACTTCACAGCCGGGTGCGCATTCGCGAGTCGCACTGCACGTCCTGAATGGACGGGCAATCTTCTGGGACATGTCATGTTTCTCAGAAGATAGCAGGAAGGGAGGGGGAGAGGAAAACTTCCACTTGAGCCACCTAGGCGGTGTCAAATCTAGGTACCCGCTCCCCCCCAAAAAAAAATGACATGCCAAATGTGGCATGTCAGGGGGTCAGGAGTCCTTAAAGCGGAAGTTTTGGGTAGAACTAAGCTTTAAGTACTCGGTGGCTGGCTTTCTGTCCCACTCCTTAGCAACCAGCTCAGTGCGGTAAATTACTGCATAAAAAAAAATGCTGTAATTACCGCTAAATCGAACAAATACCGCATTCAGTATTTAACGCAAAATTCTTAGTGAATTGCATTTTCAAAACTGATTTACCGCAAGCGCTATTTACCACATTTTTTTAGTCGTTATTTAAATCGTAGTGAATTGAGCCCTTTTTTCATAAATACGATTGCAGTTTGGTCGATTCGATTATGCGATTACATGGTGAAACGGAGATGCGATCAATAACATAAAATTGTTTACTTCCCAGTGTGTGTGGCACATCTCTCAAATGGGTTGTTGACCAGTGGTGGCCCGTCCATTGGGGGCGCAGGGGCGCCGCCCCCCCCATCCATGCGTCCGGCCCCCTGATCTACATGCAGGGTGCCGGACGCATGGATTCCAATGTTTTTTTTTTTAAGCACGTGATTAGAGCCAGAGGCTCTAATAGGCTTCAAAAAAGGGTGGGCTTGGGGCGCAGAGCACTGCGCCCTCAGCCCACCCAGTTGTGTGACAATAGCAATTGAATATTCGCAATTGTCACACGGATCCTCCTCCTGGCCAATCAGGAAATGGGTCCTGAGACCCGTTTCCTGATTGGCCGAAAGGAGAAGCCATGCCATTGGCCAAGGAGGAGGGAGGAGACGCAGGAGACTGAGGGGAAAGCCGCTGCCGCCGCTGCATCCTGCCTGCCCTCCACATGTCCAGGGTAAGTGAGCCGGCAATCGGGGGGGGGGGGGAGATATGGTGTGCGGGCTGGTGTGTTTCGGGGGGGGGGGTGTATGGTGTGGTCTGTTTGCCGCCCCCCACGGCCGATGGAGTACCAGCCGCCACTGTTGTTGACTTGACTATAGATTGATTATTCCTATCATAAGAGATCGATAGGAAGATTATTCAATTATTGCCTGTGATTTATTGCAGTGCTCATAACCACCATATCAGTTGGTCCAGCTGAAAAGTTGTGATCTGTTGTGGCAAAGTTTCAAATATTTCTGTATAGATGAAATATATTTTTAATTCCTGCAGGTTTCTATACCAAGATTGGAGATATCATATTTAAACCGGCCTCCGTGGTGCCAAAAGGATCCGATGTCCTCGTGATCTGCACGTTGTCAAATGACCCCTGCAATGGGAGCAGACGGTTTTGTTTTCAAGTAAATGACAATTCCAGAAAGCCAGACTGGCAGAATGGAACGATTTCCACTATACGACTCCTGGGTGTCAGAGGGCACCACCACATTATGTGTTACTTGGAATGTGGCAATAAAAATCCTATTATACATGATAGAATTTTACAAGTAGGATGTAAGTGTGTGTGTGACCCATGCATGTCAGTGCTTTTTATTATCTTTTGCACGTATGTGTAATAGGGATCGACCGATTATCGGCAATGCCGATATGCACTTTCCCTGATATATCGGAATCGGCCCCTGAGGTTACCGATATTGCCGATATTTCAGGAAAGTGCTGTACCGTAGTGATGCCTGCAGCTAGAGGCATCACCCTGGTACCGGTGTCCATAGCCGACGGTTGGCTGTCTTGTAATGACAACCGGTGCGGCTGAAAAGCTGCTCGGCTGTCATTACAAGGAGCGGGAGGGGACGCCCCCCCTCCTGCCACCTTCCGCGGCTCGCCTGGGTCTCCCGTCCCACCGAGAGACCCGGGCATCCTACCTGCATGGCCGCTGAAGAGAAGACCCGATCAAAGCCGCATTCGGCTCTGATTGGGCCTCCATGTAAAAAACCCGGAAGTGATGTCATGACATCACTTCCGGGTACTCGGCGGAAAATTTAAAAAAATGCGAGCATTCCAAACAGCCAAACAAGACGTTTTGAATGCTTTTAAGTTTAGAGGAGGGGTTTGGGGTCTTTTAGACCCCCAGATCCCTCCACCAGAGTACCTGTGGAAAGAAAAACATTTTTTTTAAATGTCGGAAAATATCGGCCAATACCGATATCAGATGACCAAAATATTGGTATCTGTATCGGCAATAAAAAAACGATATCGGTCGATCACTAATGTGTATACCACCCAACCTTCCAAGATAAGGAAGATTAGTTCTGTGTATGTACACGGAGATACACAGAGAACTAACATCAGTGTTTCAGTGGATACAATATATCATGTTTCCTTAGCTATCTGTAACTATCTTCAGGACTGTGCAAGAGTCCACAGATAGAAGCAGGTGAAGTAGTATGTAATATTCAAATGTTGACTTTCCCTTTAAAAGTCAGGCTTGTGCCCACCCCTATCCTTATCCTTATCAATCATTTTGGCCTGCGTTTATTTATTTTTTTAAACTGAAGACATATAACCTCAGCTGAGGCATATTATTTTACCATGTGCCCAAGTTTGTGACAGGTTTACTTGACTTGGGGCCTGCTGAGCTCCTCCCACAGCTCTGCTCCATGCACAGCCTATGTACAGCACAGCAATGATGTCATAACTAATTTTATATAGTAATATTTGTATAGTAATATTTGGGTTTGAAAAACCATTTTGTGCACACAAAATAGATTTATATCCTTGTAGTTGTTGAGGAATATATTTAAATGAATGTTTTTGTTCAAAGCTTACATGAGATCTTAGTGGTCAGGTTTATATATACTTTAGGCCACTGTAATCAATTTTTATTTTTTAAATACTGTATGTTTTCTTTTAGATCCTCCTGACAGACCCTCTAATATATCATGTTCTCTGGGAGAATTATCATCTGAGATGACATGTACGTGGGATACAGGGCAAAATACAGACTTGGCCACAAGCTATGATGTACATGTTGTTAAGTAAGTCCTTTTAATATCTTATTTTTAGTCATATTAATTACATTGAGGGTGTCTCCAAGGTATTGTCCAAGGCAACCAGACTACAGCTCTGGAAAGTAAAGAAGCCACTGACTGGAAATGCAAGATTACTGCCTGTATAATTGAGCACCAAAGTCTGTCTCTTTGCATTGCCCATACATATGATAGCAGCTAAATAGCCAAAATTTTTAGCTCTGAAACCTTAGCTCTGAAGCTCTATGCATGTGGTGTCAGCCCTGCCTACTTCAGTTCTGATTAAATACAAACAGGGCCTTCTCTTCATCTCCTCTCCCTTTTCATCTCCTTAATCGCTTCCCATCTCTATAAACCATTTTTCATCTCCATAACCCCTCTTCACCTCCATAACACTTCTTCACCTCCATAAAGCTTTGTCACCTCTATAACCATTCTTCATCTTCATAACCCTTCTTCACCTCCATAACCCCTCTACATCTCTATAACTGCTCCTCATCTCCATAACCCTTCTTCACATCCATAACGCTTCTTCGCCTCCATAACCCTTCTTCGCCTCCATAACCCTTCTTCACCTCCATAACTCCTCTTCCTCCATAACCACTCCCCATCTCCATAACCCTTCTTCATCCCAATAACCCATCTTCATAACCCCTCTTCATCTCAATAACCTTTCTTCATTTCCATAAAACCCTCTTTCTCAATAACCACTCCTCTTTTCCATAACCCTTCATCATCTTCATAACCCTTCTTCATTTCTATAACTCTTCTTCACTTCCATAGCCCTTCTTCACCTTCATAGCCCCTCTTCATCTCTATAACTGCTCCCCATCTTAATAACCACTCTTCATCTCCATAACTGCTCCCCATCTTAATAACCACTCTTCATCTCCATAACTGTACCCCATCTTCATAACCCCTCTTCATCTCCATAACCTCTCTTCTTCCATAACCGCTCAACATCCCCATAACCCTTCTTCATCTCCATAATCCTTCTTCATCCCCATAACCCTTCTTCATCCCCATAACCCTTCTTCATCTTCATAATTCTTCTTCATCTCTATAACTCCTCTTCATCTCCATAGCCCTTCTTCATCTCCATAACTCCTCTTCCTCCATAACCACTCCCCATCTCCATAACCCTTCTTCATCCCTATAACCCATCTTCATAACCCCTCTTCATCTCAATAACCTTTCTTCATTTCCATAAAACCCTCTTTCTCAATAACCACTCCTCATCTCCATAACCCTTCTTCATCTTCATAACCCTTCTTCATTTCTATGACTCTTCTTCACTTCCATAGCCCTTCTTCACCTTCATAACCCCTCTTCATCTCTATAACTGCTCCCCATCTTAATAACCACTCTTCATCTCCATAACTGAGCCCCATCTTCATAACCCCTCTTCATCTCCATAACCTCTCTTCTTCGAAAACCACTCAACATCCCCATAACCCTTCTTCATCTCCATGACCCTTCTTCATCCCCATGACCCTTCTTCCTCTCCATAACCCTTCTTCACCTCCATAACTCCTCTTCCTCCATTGCCACTCCTCATCTTCAAAACCCTTCTTAATCTCCATAACTCCATAAAATCCATTTATAAGTCCATAGGAGAGAAAACAAAGTAGTCCAGAAACTTAGGGCTGCCATCAATAGGAACAGAAACCAGGGTTCCAGTGAGCTGAAGGTGAATACCAAAAGGAGAGGTGCCTCTAAGAGTGAACTGTATGACAGTTTTAATGCAGAGTAAAACTATTAGCAGCTCACATTTGAACAGAATAAAAAGGAGCACATTGAGTGGGGAGGACCGTCCCAGATTAACATCGGTGGACGTGTGGCCATCCGCTGGAAAGACAGCGCCGTGCAGAATGCTCCTTGCTGGTCACCGTGAAAGCCGGCTGTGCGGTGGATGATACTCCAAAACAAGGCTTGGGGCGCAGGTGGCGCAGCGGCGTGGATGGATGACGTCACCGGAATGTGACACGTTTCCGAGCTTACGTGCGTGTGTGCTGCGAGTATTACGGCAGCCGCGCTCTTTCTTCGCTCCCCATCTCCATAAACTCTCTTCATCTCTATAACTGCTCCTCATCTCCATAACCTCTCTTCATCTCCATAACCTCTCTTCATCTCCATAACCTCTCTTCATCTCCATAACTTCTCCCCATCTCCATAACCTCTCCCCATCTCCATAACTGCTCCCCATCTCCATAACCTCTCCTTATCTCCATAACTGTTCCCCATCTCCATAACCTCTCTTCATCTCCATAACCTCTCTTCATCTCCATAACCTCCCCATCTCCATAACCTCTCTTCATCTCCATAACCTCTCTTCATCTCCATAACCTCTCTTCATCTCCATAACCTCTCCATCTCCATAACCTCTCTTCATCTCCATAACTGCTCCCCATCTCCATAACCTCTTTTCATCTCCATAACTTCTCCCCATCTCCATAACCTCTCTTCATCTCCATAACCTCTCTTCATCTCCATAACTGCTCCCCATCTCCATAACCTCTCTTCATCTCCATAACCTCTCTTCATCTCCATAACCTCTCTTCATCTCCATAACCTCTCTTCATCTCCATAACTTCTCCCCATCTCCATAACCTCTCCCCATCTCCATAACTGCTCCCCATCTCCATAACCTCTCCTTATCTCCATAACTGTTCCCCATCTCCATAACCTCTCTTCATCTCCATAACCTCTCCATCTCCATAACCTCTCTTCATCTCCATAACCGCTCCCCATCTCCATAACTGCTCCCCATCTCCATAACCTCTTTTCATCTCCATAACTTCTCCCCATCTCCATAACCTCTCTTCATCTCCATAACCTCTCTTCATCTCCATAACTGCTCCCCATCTCCATAATGAAAAAGATATATCAGTGCATGTTTGTATTCCTCTCTTATTGGCTAAATAGTATTTTCTGTGTGTTTAAAGTTCTAATGCTGGGGTGTCAAACTCAATTTCATCATGGCCGCATCAGCATTATGGTTGCCCCCAAAGGGCCGGTTATATCTGTAAGATTAGATGTCCAGAGCACTCCACGCCCCCTTACACCCTTACATGAGATGTCAAGAGCTCCCCACCATCATAAGTCAAGAGTCACCCACCCTTCCTTACATCACAATGCAGCCCCTTACCTTGTGCTACTGCCAGGAAGAAGATACGGGTGGATCTGGGAAGAAGAAAGTGCAAGGTCTGGAGGAGGACCAGAGGAGGGCTGGAGTCAGCTTACAGAGTCTGCTGAATGCTGAGAGCAGGGGAGGCAGAGACAAGGTGGTGGTGTGGCTGCACAGAGAGGTACAGGATCTATAGGAGGAGTTCTGCCCTCCTCTCTGCTGCAGACTGCTGGGAAGGAGTGGTGGGCAAAGACGAGCCTTTCTGCAGCAGCACAGAGAAGCACAGGATCTGGCAAAGGAGTTCTGTCCTCTCTGCTACTGAGACAAGGTGGGGGCAGAGACAAGGGGGGTGCCACAGCTGCAGGAGAGGTGAGAGGGCCACATGAAATGGCCTAAGGGGGCCGCAATCGGCCCGCAGGCCTTGTGTTTGACCCCTGTGTTCTAATGCATCACAGTGCCTCATAAAATTAACACCATCATCATAGCTTAAGAAATATTTTGTTAAAACATCCCACACAAAAATGCCAAGTGCAATGTATTTTGTGCAATCAAAAAATGTATATCCTCAAAATGTGCTGGTGCAAAATGAATAGCAAAAATCTTTGTCCAAGACAATCAAACCCAACAAGTATATATATAACAGGGGGGAGTACCGCGCTTAAAAGGTGCTTAGTGCATGTTATTCATACATTTAATAATTTACTTTCAGTGCTTTCAAATGTTTATAATAAAATATAAATATTCTCCAGTGCATAAAATTATATAAATATTCTCCAGTGCATAAAATTTAAAAAAATCTCATTAATAAATAAAATATTTCTTACAAGTGATGTAAATATGTGCTATAAACAATCCTTAAATATATCAAAATTTGTAAAAATGAAAATAAAAATAAAATGCCAGTGATAAATTATGTGTTTATAAGTTTCCAATAATTAAATAATTCAAAAGTGAAAAAGTGCCAAAGTGTCCTTGTATATATAAATAAAATGGTGTATATTCAAACGCCTTTTCTTTCCCAAAATTCATGCAGGTGCTCTTCCATGCAGTGGCCACTAGGTGTCCTAAGCGCTCACCTCAATTGGCTTTATAACCAGCTTTGTATGGTATCATATGTAATCCTCCTTTTCTATGGTTGATGGGTCCGGTCACTAATTCTCACACTTATCCCTTTTAACACGATATTCCAGGGGGTGTGTGTGGAGCCTTTGAATCTCCAAAATAAATGGGGCCACAATAGTGAGGTACCGTTTGGTGGTTTTATTAAAAGAGATAAAAGTAACAGACTCACATTTTCCTTCGTCTTTGCCAATGCATAACAATTGTAATGTCGCTACGTCACTTCCGGTTTGGCGTCCTACGCGTTACGCTGCGTGCCCACACAGCTTCTTCCAGAGATCCCTGGAAGAAGCTGTGTGGGCACGCAGCGTAACGCGTAGGACGCCAAACCGGAAGTGACGTAGCGACATTACAATTGTTATGCATTGGCAAAGACGAAGGAAAATGTGAGTCTGTTACTTTTATCTCTTTTAATAAAACCACCAAACGGTACCTCACTATTGTGGCCCCATTTATTTTGGAGATTCAAAGGCTCCACACACACCCCCTGGAATATCGTGTTAAAAGGGATAAGTGTGAGAATTAGTGACCGGACCCATCAACCATAGAAAAGGAGGATTACATATGATACCATACAAAGCTGGTTATAAAGCCAATTGAGGTGAGCGCTTAGGACACCTAGTGGCCACTGCATGGAAGAGCACCTGCATGAATTTTGGGAAAGAAAAGGCGTTTGAATATACACCATTTTATTTATATATACAAGGACACTTTGGCACTTTTTCACTTTTGAATTATTTAATTATTGGAAACTTATAAACACATAATTTATCACTGGCATTTTATTTTTATTTTCATTTTTACAAATTTTGATATATTTAAGGATTGTTTATAGCACATATTTACATCACTTGTAAGAAATATTTTATTTATTAATGAGATTTTTTTAAATTTTATGCACTGGAGAATATTTATATAATTTTATGCACTGGAGAATATTTATATTTTATTATAAACATTTGAAAGCACTGAAAGTAAATTATTAAATGTATGAATAACATGCACTAAGCACCTTTTAAGCGCGGTACTCCCCCCTGTTATACATTTCTGAATTGCGTAGGTTACCAATAACAGTACCTGCAGCTTTAAAGGAATTTAGGATTCATATAGAGTGACAGCGCGAGAATTTCACCAATCCAATATCTTTTAAGTATATATATATATATATAATATATATATAATAAAAAAATATTATAAAAAAACAATTCATCAATAAATGAATATAAAACATGTATAAAAAATATAATGATTCTTAAAAAACACAGTCTTTGTAAAGTCCCAAGTGAATATAGGAGGTGCAAAAAAGAAGATACAGTATATCTGTCAAATGATACAATTTATTCTGTGAGCAGTGCATTCCCCACCAGCTGTGATTCCAGCACCTGCAGCCACATGCAGAAGTGTAAAACCTAGCCTTAGTGCTTGTTCTCATCACAAAACATCCCCCAGATCCATTCCAGATGCGTTTCTGCATGTGCATTTTTACCTCGTTTTTGATGCATTCTGGTGGCATTCCAAATGTTTTTTTGTTTTTTTTATCTATACTGGGGTCCGGTGCGCTTTTGATGCATTTTGTATGCTTTTTACCACATTCAAGTACAGTTCTGTGCAGGAAAAAATCAGCATGTTATACTTTTCTTTCTGGAACGGAAACACACTGGAACGAACTGCACTGGTGGGAACTTTGCCATCGGATGCTATATAACCTATTTTTGTTTGATGCACTGCATGTGGTGTGAAATGACCCTTACAGGATGTTGTTTCTCCAAAATTGCTTTGTTTTATTTAATGAGATTTTGTTACATGAACAGTGCCCCACAGCTCTGCTGCCCCTAGGCACCTGCCAAGTGTGCCTTTATTGGCCCTGGTGAGGAAAAAAAAAACAAAAAAAAAAACAGTAAATGTCACATCACATTAATCATTTAAAGCGGAGTTCCGGGCACGAAAACTTTTTCTCAATAAACATACCCCCGGGACAGTCAGGGCTAGTACATTCCACAATGGCTAGCCTCTGATCTGTCCCGGTTCGCACTTACCTGCAAGAAGAAATACTCACTTATAAAATTTCTTCTCCAGCGTTGCCATCTCTGTTGCTGGGTAGCTGAAGCCGGCGCGATCCTCTTCTGCGTCCTCTTCCGTGTCTTCTTCTCCCAGAATGCGACTTCACCGGCCCCTCTCGTCACTTCCGGTGCAGGGCCGCATTCCTCCACAGCTTCTGGGCATGCCCAGAAGCTGTTTAGCAGGGAATGCGGCGTCGCCCCGGAAGTGACGAGCGGGGCCGGTGCCGTCGCATTGATTCCTGGGAGCGATGACGTTCAGCTCCCAGGAATCATTGCAAGCCAGGAAGTGACGTCGGAGCCGCGGCACAGAGGGAGGAAGTGAAGAATAGGTGAGTATTTTCTATCTACAATTACAAGGTGAGTAAAAAAAAAATATATACCTAACTATCCAATTCCTTTTCAGGTGAAGGAGACCAAGCGGATGGGCACAAAAAAAAAAGGTCGATTTTGTGCCCGGAACTCCGCTTTAAGTCTTGCCATTTAATCTTGCTAATATAGGCAATATATATATATATATATATATATATATATATATATATATATATGAGAGTCTTCACTTTTCAGTTTTACTCACTAATCTTCACCTGAGTGATTCATATTTCGCAATGTGAAAGGAAGCTTTTAGCTTTTTACTGGTACATGTTATCTTGGTTAATCAGATTGGGGAGTGACAAGGACAGCAGTCTGTAGGAGATGTGCTCATCTAGAGTGAGAAAGAGATAAGGGGTTAACAGGAAACAGATAAGTGGCAGCATTTCAGCAATAATGATTGCTCTGTTTTTAATGACTTCTTTGCCAGATATGTCCTTGGTGTTATTTAACCACTTCAGCTCCAGAAGATTTTACCCCCTTCATGACAGGCCTTTTTTTGCTATTCAGCACTGTGCTAATTTAACTGATAACTGGTCGGTAATGCAACGCTGTATCCAAATCAAATTCATAGCATTTTTTTCACACAAATAGAGCTTTATTTTGGTGGTATTTTATCACCACTGGTTTTTTTTTTTTTTTTTGCTATTTAAACGAAAAAAGACAAAAAATTAAAAAAAAAAACAATATTTTTTACTGTTTGCTATAGAACATATCCAATGAAAAAGTTTAAAAAATCTGATTTCTTCATAAATTTTGGCCAAAATATATTCTGATACATATTTTTGATTTAAAAAAATCTAAAAGTGTATATTGATTTGTTTGAGTGAAAGTTATAGAGACTGGCCGTCCCACCAAGTCCCATTCCATGTCCTCCTCCATCCAATGTCCTCCTCTTCCAGTCCCATCTCCCCCATCCCATGTCCTCCTTCTCATCCTCCATTCCATTCCTCCTCATGCAGTCCCATCAACTCTTCCTCCTTCTCCTTCATCCCATCTCCTCTTCCTCCAGTCCCAACTCCTCCATCCCATGTCCTCTTCCATCAGTCTCATCTCCACCATCCCATGTCCACTTCCTCCAGTCCCATGTCCTCCACCCCATGTCTTCCTCCTCCAGTCCCATCTCCTCTATCCCATGTCCTCCTCCAGTCTCAGATCCTAAATTCTATTTCCTCCTCCTCCAGTCTCATCTGCTCCATGCCATGTCCTCTTCCTTCTTCATCCCATCTTCTCCTCCTGCAGTCTCATTTCCTCAATCCATATCCTCCTCCCCCATCCTATGTCATCCTCCTCCATCACATGTCCTCTTCCTCCTTCATCCCATGTCCTCTTCCCAGAGCTGTATAAAGTACTCAAAACCCATACTTGAGTAAAAGTACAAGTGCTCGATCAAAAAGTGACTTGAGTAGAAGTGTTAGTGCTCGATCAAAAAGTCACTTGAGTAGAAGTACTAAAGTATTCAACATTTTTTGTACTTAAGTATTGAAAGTATTTTTTTTTTTTAATTTTGCTACTCAAGTACTGAAAGTAAAAGTACCAGTACTGTGTTATGTAGTTATTAAAGAAAGAAGTCAAAAGTTTGAACATCATATTGTTTTTTATTATTTCGAATGCAGCTTTTATTTATACATACAGTAGCATTTATTTTCGTATGCGCTGATAATACTCATGTTTTGAGCTTCATGAAACCTGCCATCTACTGTTCTGGCAGTGGTAATTTTTATAATTGTAACGAGTAACTATGCAGCACAAAAAAAAAAAAAATTGGAGTAGAAGTATTGAAATCATTGAAAAAATGTAGTGAAGTAAAAGTGGAAGTAGGAGAAAAAAATTCTACTCCAGGAAAGTACAGATACCGCCTTTCGGTACTGAAGTACAGTAGTGAAGTAGTTCTACTTAGTTACTATACATCTCTGCCTCTTCCTCCTTCACCCAATTTCCTCCATCCCATGTCCTCCTCCCCCAGTCCAATTTCCTCCATCCCATGTCCTCCTCCCCCAGTCCAATTTCCTCCATCCCATGTCCTCCTCCTCCAGTCCAATTTCCTCCATCCCATGTCCTCCTCCTCCAGTCCAATTTCCTCCATCCCATGTCCTCCTCCTCCAGTCCAATTTCCTCCATCCCATGTCCTCTTCCTCCAGGAGGATAATTTAGCACAGACACAATCAGCAGTGTATGAACACAGCGTCATATCCCAGGATCACACTATAGATGTTCAGGAACCTGTCATTTTAAAGTGAAACTAAATCCACATTTTATCTTAGTTTTGGATGGAATAGTAAAGGGTTAGAACCCCCTCCCCCTTCTGGTGACCACTCCATTTCTTTTTTCCTTTTGGTCACCAGAACAAAGAGCTCCTTGTGCCAGTGACTCCATATGGAAAATTCAAAACGTTGAGTTGTCCCCAGAGCAGGAAAAGAGAGAAATATTCCAACTGTCTCCGAGGGCATTTCAATCTCACTACCTGTTGTATCTATGGGACCTCACAATGGGACACAGATGGGAAAAAAAGGGTTTTTAACTCTTCCATAATTAAGCCAAAATGGAAAATAAAGTGCTAGCTTTATATATATATATATATATACATTAGTTTTGTACATACCTAGAACATCTAACAGGGTTATAACATTTCTGGAGATTTCCATTCATTTGCCGTCTTAGGGTAACCAGGACAGAAAGTGGGGGAATCTCCTTGTGGGGACAGGAGATGGTACAGGCATGGCACAGGAGATGGTTCAGGCATGGCACAGGAGATGGTACAGGCATGGCACAATTGGTACAGGCATGGTACAGGAGATGCAGTGCTGCAGGCATGGTACAGGAGAATCCTGTGGAGATGCAGGGGCTGCGGAGGAGTCTCACTAACCTTCCGCCTTACATTTAAAAATGGCGCCACCCGGCGCCAACACATCACCGCGCGTGCGCTGTCTGCTCGGGAATAGCCAAACGTGTACGGGCTATCCTGAGCGGCGGCGGCGGCACATGCGCACTGACCAGGTAAAATGTAAGTGAGACTGTGACTCGAGTATAAGCCAAGGGGGGCTTTTTCCAGCATAAAAAAACATGCTGAAAAAGTCAGCTTATACTCGAGTATAAATGGTAATCAATAACAGTCACTGTAATGCTACCCATATTGCTGCCCTTTTAACATGGTACTATAAGCTGGCACCTATGCTGCACATGAGTAAAGTTACTTTCACCCCTCTAAAAGGACAGCAAGAGGTTGGCAATACAGTGACTGTTATTACCAGGGGGCAGAAGGCACAGCTTCAGGGAAGCACTCTTTTTTTTTTTTCCTCTCTTACCTCCATCTCTGCAGCCGCTTGTTTGCAGAGGAAGTGCCGGTTCACATATATGCGATGCGGGAACCTTGCGAATCCAGTGCAGATTCCTGCATTATATTCAAATTGCTGGCAGTTCACACTGCCATATGTGAATCGCTGGGGGTGTCAATACAAAGTTAACGACACCCCCAGGTCAGTTCGCATAACGCAGTGCGAACTGTCAGTTTGGACATGAATCGGATCGCATTGGGGGTGAACCACTATGTGATCTGATTCTGCTGCGGACCCAAAAAAGGGTCCTGTGCATGTTGTGTCCGAATGCAATGCGAATTCAGCCATACAATCTGTATGGCTGAATTCGCATTGCACAGACATCGCATGTGATTTTCAATGCTGTGCGCTCCGAATCACATGCAATGTCTGTCATCGCACTGATGTGAAACGGGATGAATTCTGTCCCACCAGCACAGGAAGTGGCTGTGTTGTGATAGACTGTGCACCTTGTGTACCCATTGACTAAGGAGGCAGTGGGAGGAGGAGCGTCTCTGCCTTTTGGCTAAGATCAAGTGTAGTATCTGTTCTTATCAGTTGGTATGGACCTTGATGGTAAGTATCGGCAGGGGCTGAAATGAACCAGGGCGCCTCAGGAGAATCTGAGGAACTGGGAAGTAGGCACTGTCAGAGAAAGCCGGATGGGTCCGCTGCCTCCTGATTTGAATGGGATCCTCCCCTGCCAGTTTGAAGGGAGCGAGAAAGCCGGTATGTCGTGGGGCCGGTTAGTACTGCTCCTGGATGTAATTGGTATGGAATGGTGATGGCGGTGGAAGGGCCTTCCTCCTGGGTTGAGTCGCTCCCCAGCGAGGGTAGGTTCTCCCTAAGCTGTCTAAGTTCCAATACCTCCTGGTAGGGATGGGCTAAACTGGGTCTGGCCGGAGGTCGGGACCGTAAAAAGCCCGTGGTGCACGTGCCCCTGGGGTGGCAGCCCAGGGGTGCCTTAATTCTCACTGGTGAGGGGCAGCTCCCCTTGAGTTTTTTGGCACCTTGGTCACTGCATCATACACACTTTTTTCACACCTGCCTCTTGGGACAGGCCTTTTGGCTCGGACCAGAGGAATTTTTTATTCCTGGCCGGATGGCCTGCCATGGTACCTCACTATGGCACCAAAGCACTTTCCCCACCTTTTTGTTTGTGCGTTTTCTTTGTTGTAGTGTCACTGCACTTTCACCTTTTTCTTCTTGCACGATGAGTAGGGAGTGGGTCCTCGGGCCTGCTTTGAAAGTCTTGGGAGGGGGTAGATATGGCCTTCGCGCTTAGTTTGCTCTCTCTCATAGGGGAGCCCCACCTAGTACTTGGGGTGGGCTGTTTTGGCAGTCCCCCTGGAGAACGGGGTTTGCCTGGTTTCGGCCAAGCAGACCATTGGAAGTACCTCAGTCCCTGTCAGGAGTCTTGCGCCCCCGAGGGAATCAAGGTCAGGGTCCAACCTCTTCGGAGGTAAGACCATTTCGCACACCCTGTGCACTTTTTGTGTTCTTCACGTTTGTGTGTGCACTTTTTTATGCACCGGGTGATAGTCTTGAGTGTGTTCACACACCACGGGCTTTAAAAAAAAAGTGGGAGGAGGAGAAGCCCACCTCCTGCTGCCTCCTCAGCCACTAGGTACCATATTTCCCTGAAAATAAGGTTGGGTCTTATATTA